>NC_048566.1:99775054-100130054 GCF_013265735.2 Oncorhynchus mykiss
TACCCGGGCGCGAACCAGGGACCCTCTGCAGACATCAACAACAGTCACCCACGAAGCATCGTTACCCATCGCTCCACAAAAGCCGCGGCACTTGCACCACCGCTAACTAAGCTAGCGTTTCACATCCGTTACCTAAAGGACAAAATGGACAAACAAACGGTCAGATGACATTCTCTCCTCTCTGCTGGACTCAGATGAGAAGTGACAGGAGATTGACTGGGAAGTCAATGCGTAGAGAATTCCCATGAAGGAACAGGGAATCAGAAAGTGAGAAAACAACAAGAAAACAACCTTTTGGAACATTTTATATAAATAAACCTTATTCTACCAACGGTTGACTGAAAACACAGGATATTATAATTTACATGAACAACCTGGGGGATAGGGGAGATGAGAGGCGATGAATGAGCCAATTGGAGGATTAGGTTTTAGGTGGTCATGGTTGTTTGAGGGTCAGTTGAGGAATGTTTATAACGGCGTCATAAACCATTATACATGTTATCAATACACCGGGTTAACACCACTACTCTTGAAACAAGAGTTACGTGACCACAGAGCCATCCTACACAGAGCAACGTCAATGTCTCCAATCACAGCCCTTGGGACACCAGGGTCTAATTTGGGGGAATAGTGCCCCCTACTGGCCTACTGTAATAATGACAATAAAGGAAAAAAACTGCAACACCAGAGTTGACAAGAAGATGGCAATATTGGACAAGTAAAAATATGTAATTAGCTCAGCCTGCCTAGGTACATTTATTGACAGTAAAGTTAGTAATACTTGAATTTCAGTGTGAATAAAACGTATATATATTTTTTTTCAGTAGCCGTCACGTGTACTGAGTTGAATCGATTACAATATAATTCCCGTAACATTACGGTAGTCCTAATTCTGTTCGCAAAACATTCAAGAACTAGCGGAAAATAAGTGTTGGTTGCACTTTAGCTTGGGTTGAGTAAAGACCAGTGGCGTAAAGAAAAATGACTTTAAAGTACTACTTAAGTAGTGTTTTGGGGTATTTGTACTTTACTTCACTATTTATATTTTTGACAACTTTTACTCCACTACATTCCTAAAGAAAATAATGCACTTTCTACTCGATACATTTTCCTTTTCACCAAAAAAAGCACTAGTTACATTTTGAATGCTTAACGGGACAGGAAAATCCCTGGTCGTCCCTACTGCATCTGATCTGGCTGACTCACTAAACTAAGTTCTTAAATAAAGAAAAACAAGAAAATGGTGCCGTCTTGTTTGCTTAACATCAGGAATTTGAAATTATTTATACTTTTACTTTTGATACTTAAGTATATTTGAAAACAAATACTTTTAAAAACGTTTACTCAAGTACGATTGTCCTGGGTGACTCTCTTTTACTTGAGTCATTTTCTATTAACCCTCCTGTTGTGTTCGTTTGGTGTTAATTAATTCTGTGTTTCAGGTCCAAAATGACCGCCCCATTATAGCTGATTATAAATCCATAATAATACATATATTATTACCTAATGTTGTGTTACATCGTTTTAGCAATTTAAGTTCTTGTCAACATTAGAAGATTTGAACTTCTATTTGCTATTTATGACCTGTAGGCCTCATTGACCTGAGCTCATACAACTCGTTTTTGACTACAACAAATACTCAGATGAAAAATATCGTGCTATTTATCAGTCTACTTTGTTTAACAAGGACTCTCTCCTCCTCACCAGTGTCATGGTCAAATATATAATTTTTTAATTTAACCTTTATTTAACTAGGCAAGTTAGTTAAGAACAAATTATTATTTTCAATGACAGCCTTGTTCAGGGGTAGAACGACAGATTTTTACCTTGTCAGCTCGGGGATTCGATCTAGAAACCTTTCCGGGTACTGGCCCAACACTATAACCACTAGGCTACCTGGCGCCTCACTAGGCTACCTCATCAGGAGCCTCAGATACAGTATATCGTTTGGTCTTTGTACTGCCCCAGAATGAATTGTGAGCAAGGCCTCAAAAGAGCTTTTATACACCAGAGCTGGGAGAAAATGTCTATATATTATTGAAACAATGTTGCGGTTGTTTGTGAGAATGCCAATATGTGTTTCCCGTGGGGGAAAGATTCTATTGGGAAACACACACACACACACACACACACACACACACACACACACACACACACACACACATGCGCCTGAACTCAATTTTAGACACTAACTGTAGTCTCACCCATTCATTTCTAATCACCGGTCAAGGGAACACCACAGGTGAACAAAAGTTAAATAAAACACCCAAAATGTAATGAAAATCATCCAAATGTATTGTGTGTGTTCAGATGCCCTGTGTGGACCCAAAGTCATGCAACCTTATGACAATCAGATTAAATTAACTACATTTTTTAAATAGAGAACTTGAAAATCGGTCCAAGAATGAAAATTGGGTACTTTTTCCCCCACTGGTAAAGACTTTATTCAAATACCCCTATAATAATGTTAAACTGCTATAATAATGTTATTACTACAACGGTCATTATACAGTTACTATACTGTTATTATCAATTTAATAAACGAAATATTGATGCTGTATCTGGGCGGAATTATATTGTCAGCTTCATTCCATTCCATCAGTTACCGCGCATGCGCCTCTGGAGCCGGAGCCTGCTGCAGGCGCGCTCGCTGATTGCGGCAGTGGTCAGCTTCTCTCTGCAAAATAATCACTTTTTTATTTATTTATTCCCGCATGCTGTTTTCTTTTCTTTTCTACATTTCAAGTGCTGTCAAATCATAGCCTTAACCGACATGGTCTATCGTCGATCCAGTAGGTTCTCCTAGCTAAAGGGGTGGATGGTTATTCAGAGATTATACGCTCCTCATCACCAAACGGTGGGTACTCCGCTCCGGCGTCATGCACAGCCACACAGCCAGGGATGCAGCGCTATATCAAGGCATATAGAATCAGGCCTTACTTGTTAAACTCCCCCTCCCCCCCCCCGATCAAACCACCTCCCCTCAACGAGAATATCGTCGTGATGGCCGTTGAAGATGAACAACAACAACATGGTCAGCTGAAGCTCAACTCGGTATTGGGCTCTTTTCCAACACTAGTACCAGAACTCCAGGGCCCTGAGGCCAATGCGTTGCAGTACAAAATTAAGAATTCAATTTGGTAAGACATGTAGCAATGCATTCAAAGACCAATGCACACACACACACACACACACACACACACACACACACACACTTCACTCGCTTATAAATTAGCCACAGTGCTGCACAGGTACAACATGATGACAGATCAGGAGCTCGCTCTCATTTAGATGTTGGATTCGTTAGCTAATCAATATGTAGCTAGCTAATAGCTAACTAAAATGATGTGTTTTTAACTAGCTAGTAGTAGAATATTAATTGCGTTTAGTTTGTTAGCTAGCTAACTAGCTAATATTGGTCATCTCTCCTTGCTAGGGCTGTGGGGCTGGTTGTGAAATGATTGCTGCTAGTTAGCCTAGATAGCTAGCCTCTTTTCCAGACAGTGAAATAGCTGTCTGTTCACACACACTCTGTAGCTTGCTAGCTACAACATGACAACTAGCTAGCTACATGTATGCATGCATAGCCAAGGGAGGCCTAATGATAGTCATAAACCTGCAGTATGATTAGCCAGCTATATGTCCATGACATAAATTACCCATAATGCCATTGAATCCAGTGTTTGGGCACAGCATGGACTTGTTCCGTATTCTTGTTGATGAGACCTGTCCTATATAATAATACAACTACCTTGGCTAGGTGGGATATACACCATTTTGCTTAGGCCTATCATATCCTATCATATCATATTCTATCATATCCTATCATATTCTATCATATCCTATCATATCATATTCTATCATATCCTATCATATCATATTCTATCATATCCTATCATATCATATTCTATCATATCCTATCATATCCTATCATATCATATTCTATCATATCCTATCATATCCTATCATATTCTATCATATCCTATCATATTCTATCATATCCTATCATATCATATCCTATCATATTCTATCATATCCTATCATATCATATTCTATCATATCATATTCTATCATATCCTATCATATCATATTCTATCATATCCTATCATATCCTATCATATTCTATCATATCATATCATATTCTATCATATCCTATCATATCATATTCTATCATATCCTATCATATTCTATCATATCCTATCGTATCATATTCTATCATATCCTATCATATCCTATCCTATCATATTCTTTCCTATCATATCCTTTCATATCATATTCTGTCATATCCTATCATATTCTATCATATTCTATCCTATATTATCATATTCTATCATATCCTATCATATTATATCCTATCATATCCTATCTGTCATATTCTATCATATCCTATCATATTCTATTCTATCATATCATATTCTATCATATCCTATCATATTCTATCATATTATATCATATCCTATCATATTCTATCCTATCATATCCTATCTATCATATTCTATCATATCCTATCATATCCTATCATATTTTATCATATCATATTCTATCATATCATATTCTATCATATCCTATCATATTCTATCATATCATATTCTATCATATCATATTCTATTCTATCATATCATATTATATCATATCCTATCATATTCTATCCTATCATATCCTATCTATCATATTCTATCATATCCTATCATATTCTATGATATTCTATCATATCCTATCATATTCTATCCTATCATATCCTATCTATCATATCCTATCATATTCTATCATATCCTATCATATTCTATCATACCATATTCTATCATATCCTATCATATTCTATTCTATCATATCATATTCTATCATATCCTATCATATTCTATCATATCATATTCTATCCTATCATATTCTATCATATCATACCTTGTCATATTCTATCATATCCTATCATATCTTGTCATATTCTATCACATTAAATCCTGTCAAATCTTATCCTATCATATCGTATCATATCTTGTCATATTCTATCACATCATATTCTATCACATCATATGCTATCATATCCTATCACATCATATCCTATCAAATCATATCCTATCATATCCTATCATATCACATCATATCCTATCACATCATATGCTATCATATCCTATCACATCATATCCTATCACACGTGAACAGGGTGTAGGTAGGCCATAGGGCCTCGGGGGCCCTTTCTAGATTCTATTGCTATGATGTAAACGCAACATGCTGTTGTGTGGATTGAGGGCTTGTACTGACCTGAGAACATGTTTGTTATGCTACTGCCTTTTTCCACTGTCTCTCTCCCTTTCTCTCTCCCCCTCTCTCTCTCTCTCTCTCTCTCTCTCTCTCTCTCTCTCTCTCTCTCTCTATCCCCCCCCATTCTCTCTCCCCCTCTCTCTCTCTATATTCCCCCCTCCCCCCTTCTCTCTCTCTCCCCCCTCTCTCTCTATATTCCCCCCTCTTCCCCCCCTTCTCTCTCTCTCTCCCTTTCTCTCTCCCCTCTCTCTCTCTATATTCCCCCCTCCCCCATTCTCTCTCTCTCTCCCTTTCTCTCTCCCCTCTCTCTCTCTATATTCCCCCCTCCCCCCTTCTCTCTCTCTCCCCCTCTCTCTCTCTATATTCCCCCCTCTCCCCCCCTTCTCTCTCTCTCTCTCTCTCTCTCTCTCTCCCTTTCTCTCTCCCCCTCTCTCTCTATATTCCCCCCTCCCCCCTTCTCTCTCTCTCTCTCTCTCTCTCTCTCTCTCTCTCTTTCTCTCTCTCTCTATTCCCCCCCCTCTCCCCCCTTCTCTCTCTCTCTCCCTCTCTCTCTCTCTATTCCCCCCTCTCTCCCCCTTCTCTCTCTCTCTCTCTCTCTCTCTCTCTCTCTCTCTCTCTCTCTCTCTCTCTCTATTCCCCCCTCTCCCCCCCCCTCTCTCTCTCTCTCTCTCTATTCCCCCCCCCTTCTCTCTCTCTCTCTCTCTCTCTATTTTTCTCTCTCTCTCTCATTGTAGCAAATCTGTCCAGTCAAAAGTGGACAACATATTGGTGAGTAATTGTGATTGCCATAGATAGATATCAGCTTATGTCTTAGATGCAGAGTGAAAAAACAAGACTTTAGACTAGTTTAAAGGTGCACATCTACCAGAATGCACCAAACTAGTGATACTTTAGATTTCCTTGTGGGTTTTTGAAGAATATGGCATAGAAATACCAGAAATTGCTAGTACAACTGTGTTTCAGTAACACTTTATCTAAATGACGCCGTTATAATGCAGGTTATAAGCATGTAGTTATGAGCCTTCATAATGTCATAAGGCTGATAAAGCTATCGAAGTTTGGTGTCAATTCCATTTAAATTCCAATTCAGGAAGGACACTAAAATTTCAAATGATTTTTAATGCTTTTCAATGAAGACATTTTGGTATTAGAATTGGAATTTGGTTTACTTTCTGGATTCACTGTAATTGAAATGGAATTGACCCCAACCCTGAAGGGATCACTGAATGTGTTATTATTATTATATCTACAGTAGCTTGTCTGTGTCAACTTAGAGAGCGTGACAGAGAGTCTCTCTGTCTGGTCTGTTCAACCTGTCACCCCGTGTCTCAGAGTAATGAGTGGCTGTGCTAAGATTCTGTCATGTCTCTGTCTGGTCTGGTGTTGGCTTGATCATGTTACGCTGTGTCATCATCAGACACAAAGTCTTAACCTGGGTCGTGTTCATCAGGGCACAACCAAAGCAAAGTGGTGTTTCAACGAAATGCAAAAAACATTAGATTCTTATTGGACAAGTCCAGGTAGTTCCTTACAATGTCGGTCCATTTGGGTGCTTAATGAACACAATCCTGGTAATAAGCATAACTGATATGATGACCCATTTAATATGTATGACCTACTTGTGCCAATCATAATAGAATGAAAGACTATAGACTAGCCTAAATTGTGGCGGGCGACGGCTAACAAGCGGGCGACGGCTAACAATGGCTAACAAGCGGGAGACAGCTAACAAGCGGGAGACGGCAAACAACGGCTAATAAGGGGGCGACGGCTAACAAGCGGTAGATGGCTAACAAGCAGGCGACGGCTAACAAGCGGGCAACGGCTAACAACGGCTAACAAGCGGGAGACGGCAAACAACGGCTAATAAGGGGGCGACGGCTAACAAGCGGTAGATGGCTAACAAGCAGGCGACGGCTAACAAGCGGGCAACGGCTAACAACGGCTAACAAGCAGGCGACGGCTAACAACGGCTAACAAGCGGGCGACGGCTAACAACGGCTAACAAGGGGGCGACGGCTAACAAGCGGTAGATGGCTAACAAGCGGCCGACGGCTAACAAGCAGGCGACGGCTAACAACGGCTAACAAGCGGGCGACGGCTAACAACGGCTAACAAGCGGGCGATGGCTAACAACGGCTAACAAGTGAGCGACGGCTGACAAGAGGGCGACGGCTGACAAGAGGGCGACGGCTAACAAGCGGGCGACGGCTAACAAGAGGGCGAGGGCTAACAAGAGGGCGACGGCTAACAAGCGGGCGACGGCTAACAAGCGGGCGAGGGCTAACAAGAGGGCGACGGCTAACAAGAAGGCGACGGCTAACAAGAGGGCGACGGCTAACAAGCGGGCGACGGCTAACAAGCGGGCGACGGCTAACAAGAGGGCGAGGGCTAACAAGCGGGCGATGGCTAACAACGGCTAACAAGCGGGCGACGGCTAACAAGAGGGCGACGGCTAACAAGCGGGCGACGGCTAACCAGCGGGCTACGGCTAACAAGTGAGCCAGCAACATGTGTAGTGTTTTGATTATCATAATAGCCACATTTACATGACATCAGTCTTATCTAGAAAGACTGACAGGTAACTGGCAACACTCACAAATTATATTGAAAGCAGGTGCTTCCACACAGGTGTGGTTCCTGGGTTAATTGAACAATTAACATCCCATCATGCTTCGGGTCATGTATAAAAATAGCTGGGAAGTCAATTATTTTGGCTACCGTGGTTATGGCCCTGTCGGATGACAATGCCCCCAACAACAGATGTTTACCTTGTCAGTTCAGGGATTTGATCTAGCAACCTTTTGGTTACTGGGCCAACGCGCTAACCACTAGGCTACCTGCCGAGATACTGCAGAGGTGCCTGACACGGCGTTTTCCACCACCATCAACAAATCACCAAATTATGCAATTTCTCTTGGAAGAATGGTGTCTCATCCCTCCAATAGAGTTCCAGACACTTGTGGAATCCATGTCAATGAGCATTGAATCTGTTCTGGCGGCTCGTAGTGGCCCCCCAACACCCTATTAAGACACTCTAATGTTGGAGTTTCCTTTATTTTGGCACTTACCTGAAACTACAAGCAGTACATTCCACTAAAGGAGGTAGTAACTGGCAACAGTGAAGCAGGTTGGTTCCCATGGTCATAGCAATATGGTATGTTAGTACTAAATGTTTTGTTTACCTTTTCTCTACTACCTCTCATTTTACAGCAAGATGTTGAGAAGTTTACAGACATCGAAAAACTCTACCTCTACTTGAAGTTGCCTTCTGGTCCCAGCAATGGCAATGACAAAAGGTAACTTCTTGTTTTTCCTTTTTCTCTCATTTGTTAATAATATATATATTATATATATATATATATGTCATGTTGCAGATGCTTTTATCCCAAGGTGACTAAATGTTTTGTATGGGTGGCCCCCTGGAATCAAACCCGCAGTCCAGGCATTGTAAGGGCCTTGCTCTACCAACTGAGCCATACAGGACCATTTACCATTGAAGCTGGGTCTGTTGTCTCATCATTAACTAGGGTACGGTAGGGTCTGTTGTCTCATCAATAACTAGGGTACGGTAGGGTCTGTTGTCTCATCATTAACTAGGGTACGGTAGGGTCTGTTGTCTCATCAATAACTAGGGTACGGTAGGGTCTGTTGTCTCATCGATAACTAGGACCGGGTAGGGTCTGTTGTCTCATCGATAACTAGGATCGGGTAGGGTCTGTTGTCTCATCAATAACTAGGGTACGGTAGGGTCTGTTGTCTCATCATTAACTAGGGTACGGTAGGGTCTGTTGTCTCATCGATAACTAGGGTACGGTAGGGTCTGTTGTCTCATCAATAACTAGGGTATGGTAGGGTCTGTTGTCTTATCAATAACTAGGGTACGGTAGGGTCTGTTGTCTCATCATTAACTAGGGTACGGTAGGGTCTGTTGTCTCATCGATAACTAGGACCGGGTAGGGTCTGTTGTCTCATCGATAACTAGGATCGGGTAGGGTCTGTTGTCTCATCATTAACTAGGGTACGGTAGGGTCTGTTGTCTCATCAATAACTAGGGTACGGTAGGGTCTGTTGTCTCATCAATAACTAGGGTACGGTAGGGTCTGTTGTCTCATCAATAACTAGGGTACGGTAGGGTCTGTTGTCTCATCAATAACTAGGGTACGGTAGGGTCTGTTGTCTCATCAATAACTAGGGTATGGTAGGGTCTGTTGTCTCATCATTAACTAGGGTACGGTAGGGTCTGTTGTCTCATCGATAACTAGGACCGGGTAGGGTCTGTTGTCTCATCATTAACTAGGGTACGGTAGGGTCTGTTGTCTCATCAATAACTAGGGTACGGTAGGGTCTGTTGTCTCATCGATAACTAGGACCGGGTAGGGTCTGTTGTCTCATCAATAACTAGGGTACGGTAGGGTCTGTTGTCTCATCAATAACTAGGGTACGGTAGGGTCTGTTGTCTCATCAATAACTAGGGTACGGTAGGGTCTGTTGTCTCATCAATAACTAGGGTATGGTAGGGTCTGTTGTCTCATCATTAACTAGGGTACGGTAGGGTCTGTTGTCTCATCGATAACTAGGACCGGGTAGGGTCTGTTGTCTCATCAATAACTAGGGTACGGTAGGGTCTGTTGTCTCATCATTAACTAGGGTACGGTAGGGTCTGTTGTCTCATCGATAACTAGGACCGGGTAGGGTCTGTTGTCTCATCGATAACTAGGATCGAGTAGGGTCTGTTGTCGCATCATTAACTAGGGTACGGTAGGGTCTGTTGTCTCATCATTAACTAGGGTACGGTAGGGTCTGTTGTCTCATCATTAACTAGGGTACGGTAGGGTCTGTTGTCTCATCATTAACTAGGGTATGGTAGGGCCTGTTGTCTCATCATTAACTAGGGTACGGTAGGGTCTGTTGTCTCATCGATAACTAGGGTACGGTAGGGTCTGTTGTCTCATCGATAACTAGGGTACGGTAGGGTCTGTTGTCTCATCGATAACTAGGGTACGGTAGGGTCTGTTGTCTCATCGATAACTAGGGTACTGTAGGGTCTGTTGTCTCATCAATAACTAGGGTACAGTAGGGTCTGTTGTCTCATCATTAACTAGGGTAACATTTTGAAGCTGAGCCATTTTCTCGGGCTCTGCTGCTGCAGTACAGTCACATCTGACTAAGATCATAACATGGTGTCAGAAGCGCTTCAACCTCATCAAATACAAGACAGGAGAGATCATCTTTTTTTGTCAGAGTTCAGAGTAATGAAAAGTAGCTAACTGCTTTCTGGTGTCTCTTCGTTGAGCAGAGCAGAGCCCAAGCGGAGCCGTTGCTATGGTTACTCACAGACTCAGAGCCGCCATGAGCAGAGCGCATGCAGAGCGAGCGAGCTGCGCGCAGGGAGCTAGTGACAGACAGAGGAGCAGCTCATGGATTTCGGATTTCGGGCAGGGCCTTAAATTTGGCAGAAGTAATCAGGCCTGGGTAGGGTATGGCCTGAACTTCCCAGGCATGGGTAGGGTATGGTCTGAACTTCCCAGGCATGGGTAGGGTATGGTCTGAACTTCCCAGGCATGGGTGGGGTATGGTCTGAACTTCCCAGGCATGGGTAGGGTATGGTCTGAACTTCCCAGGCATGGGTAGGGTATGGTCTGAACTTCCCAGGCATGGGTAGGGTATGGTCTGAACTTCCCAGGCATGGGTAGGGTATGGTCTGAACTTCCCAGGCATGGGTAGGGTATGGTCTGAACTTCCCAGGCATGGGTGGGCGGGGCTTAAAATGAATTCTCGTGCAGGGCTCTACAAGCAGGACGCATTCATTCGAGAGAAAAAAAACTTTCTCCACAATTCCTTTGCATCAATATTCAACACTGCACTCTCTGTATTGTGGTTAGGGTTATGTTTATTTGTACGATGATGAAGCGATACCAGTATAACGATTGATTTGCTATTATATCCAGCTTTCCGTGTTCTGAATTTGTTACGCCATCTTTATCTATCCGTCACCCTCAACTCTTCAACACCGCAGCATCGCTAGGACTGAGAACCAGAGAGCCTCCACTCCGGGACTATGGTACTTACTACATTACACACACACACACACACACACACACACACACACACACATACACATATACATATGCATACACATATACACACACACACACATACACATATACACACACACACACACACACACACACTATTCCCTGAAAGAAATCCAAACCAAACTGCCGTTGTTTTTTTCTCTAAGATCAAAACACGTCACAAGACCGTTTTCAGTTTGGAGGGTTGTTTCACCACTAACCTGTTTGTGTCGTTGTAACTTGAACCCGTTTCAGTGACCACAGTGGCATGTCGTCCAGCCGAACACAGCAGATGTACGCTTTCAACTGGATCCGCAATCACCTAGAGGAGCACCCTGAGACATCACTGCCAAAGCAAGAGGTGTACGACGAGTACAAGTGAGTATGGTCTGTACATAGGGTTGCAAAAGGTTTTCCAGAAATCCTGGTTAGAAGATTCCAGGAATCAAAAAAGGAATTAAGCAAAACAATCTTAAATCCTCCAACCAGGATTTCTGGAAAATTATTTTTTGAGGAAAGGTACTGGAATTTGGCAACCCTATCTGGGTTCTCAGTACAGAATCTCCATCGAAAGTGCTTCCTGGACTGTGTCTGGGATAGCGGCCGTTGAGTCTAGTAGTAGGGGTTTGTCCGGTTGAAGGAATGGATTCATGAATGTGCCTTGTGCCAAAATCGTCGATAGGAAAAAAATCCTCCCAAGTTCTAGTTCAAAAAAGTTTTAGGTTTATTTGCCATGTTTACATTTATTATATTTGTTTATCTTATATTCACTAGAGAATCATCTAACTTTAGTGTGTTTCTTTCTGTCAATCAAATGTATTTTTATAAAGCCCTTTTCACATCAGCCTAAAACCCTCAGAGATGGCAAGCAATGCAGGGGCAGAGCACAGTGGTTAGGAACAACTCAACATGTACAGATCGTATTGGTTTAATACAAGCCATGTCTACCATGTGGTGAATGTGTTTCAGGAGCTACTGTGACAGTCTTGCCTACCACCCACTGAGTGCTGCAGACTTTGGAAAGATCATGAAGAACGTGTTTCCCAACATGAAGGCTCGCCGCCTGGGCATGAGAGGCAAATCTAAATACTGTTATAGTGGACTGAGGAAGAAAGCTTTTGTTCACATGCCTTCTCTGCCCAACCTGGACTTACAAAAATCAGGCGTCGGGGTAAGTTTACATGATGGGTTGTTTTTTTTTGTTGTTGCCAGGAAGTGACCATAATCATTTCAGAACAAGTACATGTAGATTTCAGAGTTGGGGTCAGTTCCATTTCATCAGGGTTGGGGTCAGTTCCATTTCATCAGGGTTGGGGTCAGTTCCATTTTGTCGGGGTTGGGGTCAGTTCCATTTCGTCAGGGTTGGGGTCAGTTCCATTTCATCAGGGTTGGGGTCAGTTCCATTTCGTCAGGGTTGGGGTCAGTTCCATTTCGTCAGGGTTGGGGTCGGTTCCCATTTCGTCAGGGTTGGGGTCAGTTCCATTTCATCAGGATTGGGGTCGGTTCCCATTTCATCAGGGTTGGGGTCGGTTCCATTTCATCAGGGTTGGGGTCGGTTCCCATTTCATCAGGGTTGGGGTCAGTTCCATTTCATCAGGGTTGGGGTCGGTTCCCATTTCATCAGGGTTGGGGTCAGTTCCATTTCATCAGGGTTGGGGTCAGTTCCATTTCATCAGGGTTGGGGTCAGTTCCATTTCGTCGGGGTTGGGGTCAGTTCCATTTCGTCAGGGTTGGGGTCAGTTCCATTTCGTCAGGGTTGGGGTCAGTTCCATTTCGTCGGGGTTGGGGTCAGTTCCATTTCGTCAGGGTTGGGGTCAGTTCCATTTCGTCGGGGTTGGGGTCAGTTCCATTTAGTCGGGGTTGGGGTCAGTTCCATTTCGTCGGGGTTGGGGTCAGTTCCATTTCGTCGGGGTTGGGGTCAGTTCCATTTCGTCGGGGTTGGGGTCAGTTCCATTTCGTCAGGGTTGGGGTCAGTTCCATTTCGTCAGGGTTGGGGTCAGTTCCATTTCGTCAGGGTTGGGGTCAGTACCATTTCATCAGGATTGGGGTCAGTTCCATTTCATCAGGGTTGGGGTCAGTTCCCATTTCATCAGGGTTGGGGTCAGTTCCATTTCATCAGGGTTGGGGTCAGTTCCATTTCATCAGGGTTGGGGTCAGTTCCATTTCGTCAGGGTTGGGGTCAGTTCCATTTCATCAGGATTGGGGTCGGTTCCCATTTCATCAGGGTTGGGGTCGGTTCCATTTCATCAGGGTTGGGGTCGGTTCCCATTTCATCAGGGTTGGGGTCAGTTCCATTTCATCAGGGTTGGGGTCGGTTCCCATTTCATCAGGGTTGGGGTCAGTTCCATTTCATCAGGGTTGGGGTCAGTTCCATTTCATCAGGATTGGGGTCAGTTCCATTTCGTCTGGGTTGGGGTCAGTTCCATTTCGTCAGGGTTGGGGTCAGTTCCATTTCGTCAGGGTTGGGGTCAGTTCCATTTCATCGGGGTTGGGCTCAGTTCCATTTCATCATGGTTGGGGTCAGTTCCATTTCATCGGGGTTGGGGTCAGTTCCATTTCATCAGGGTTGGGTTCAGTTCCATTTCGTCAGGGTTGGGGTCAGTTCCATTTCGTCAGGGTTGGGGTCAGTTCCATTTCGTCAGGGTTGGGGTCAGTTCCATTTCGTCAGGGTTGGGGTCAGTTCATTTCGTCAGGGTTGGGGTCAGTTCCATTTCGTCAGGGTTGGGGTCAGTTCCATTTCATCGGGGTTGGGGTCAGTTCCATTTCATCATGGTTGGGGTCAGTTCCATTTCATCATGGTTGGGGTCAGTTCCATTTCATCGGGGTTGGGGTCAGTTCCATTTCATCATGATTGGGGTCAGTTCCATTTTATCGGGGTTGGGGTCAGTTCCATTTCATCAGGGTTGGGGTCAGTTCCATTTCATCAGGGTTGGGGTCAGTTCCATTTCATCAGGGTTGGGGTCAGTTCCATTTCATCAGGGTTGGGGTCAGTTCCATTTCATCAGAGTTGGGGTCAGTTCCATTTCGTCAGAGTTGGGGTCAGTTCCATTTCATCAGAGTTGGGGTCAGTTCCATTTCATCAGGGTTGGGGTCAGTTCCATTTCGTCAGGGTTGGGGTCAGTTCCATTTCGTCAGGGTTGGGGTCAGTTCCATTTCGTCAGAGTTGGGGTCAGTTCCATTTCGTCAGGGTTGGGGTCAGTTCCATTTCATCAGAGTTGGGGTCAGTTCCCCTTTCGTCAGGGTTGGGGTCAGTTCCATTTCGTCAGGGTTGGGGTCAGTTCCATTTCGTCAGGGTTGGGGTCAGTTCCATTTCGTCAGGGTTGGGGTCAGTTCCATTTCGTCAGGGTTAGGGTCAGTTCCATTTCGTCAGAGTTGGGGTCAGTTCCATTTCGTCGGGGTTGGGGTCAGTTCCATTTCATCATGGTTGGGGTCAGTTCCATTTCATCGGGGTTGGGGTCAGTTCCATTTCATCATGGTTGGGGTCAGTTCCATTTCATCGGGGTTGGGGTCAGTTCCATTTCATCAGGGTTGGGGTCAGTTCCATTTCATCATGGTTGGGGTCAGTTCCATTTCATAGGGGTTGGGGGTCAGTTCCATTTCATCATGGTTGGGGTCAGTTCCATTTCATCGGGGTTGGGGTCAGTTCCATTTCATCATGGTTGGGGTCAGTTCCATTTCATCGGGGTTGGGGTCAGTTCCATTTCATCAGGGTTGGGGTCAGTTCCATTTCATCAGGGTTGGGGTCGGTTCCCATTTCATCAGGGTTGGGGTCAGTTCCATTTCATCAGGGTTGGGGTCAGTTCCATTTCATCAGGATTGGGGTCAGTTCCATTTCGTCTGGGTTGGGGTCAGTTCCATTTCGTCAGGGTTGGGGTCAGTTCCATTTCGTCAGGGTTGGGGTCAGTTCCATTTCGTCAGGGTTGGGGTCAGTTCATTTCGTCAGGGTTGGGGTCAGTTCCATTTCGTCAGGGTTGGGGTCAGTTCCATTTCATCGGGGTTGGGGTCAGTTCCATTTCATCATGGTTGGGGTCAGTTCCATTTCATCATGGTTGGGGTCAGTTCCATTTCATCGGGGTTGGGGTCAGTTCCATTTCATCATGATTGGGGTCAGTTCCATTTTATCGGGGTTGGGGTCAGTTCCATTTCATCAGGGTTGGGGTCAGTTCCATTTCATCAGGGTTGGGGTCAGTTCCATTTCATCAGGGTTGGGGTCAGTTCCATTTCATCAGGGTTGGGGTCAGTTCCATTTCATCAGGGTTGGGGTCAGTTCCATTTCATCAGAGTTGGGGTCAGTTCCATTTCGTCAGAGTTGGGGTCAGTTCCATTTCATCAGAGTTGGGGTCAGTTCCATTTCATCAGGGTTGGGGTCAGTTCCATTTCGTCAGGGTTGGGGTCAGTTCCATTTCGTCAGGGTTGGGGTCAGTTCCATTTCGTCAGAGTTGGGGTCAGTTCCATTTCGTCAGGGTTGGGGTCAGTTCCATTTCATCAGAGTTGGGGTCAGTTCCCCTTTCGTCAGGGTTGGGGTCAGTTCCATTTCGTCAGGGTTGGGGTCAGTTCCATTTCGTCAGGGTTGGGGTCAGTTCCATTTCGTCAGGGTTGGGGTCAGTTCCATTTCGTCAGGGTTAGGGTCAGTTCCATTTCGTCAGAGTTGGGGTCAGTTCCATTTCGTCGGGGTTGGGGTCAGTTCCATTTCATCATGGTTGGGGTCAGTTCCATTTCATCGGGGTTGGGGTCAGTTCCATTTCATCATGGTTGGGGTCAGTTCCATTTCATCGGGGTTGGGGTCAGTTCCATTTCATCAGGGTTGGGGTCAGTTCCATTTCATCATGGTTGGGGTCAGTTCCATTTCATAGGGGTTGGGGGTCAGTTCCATTTCATCATGGTTGGGGTCAGTTCCATTTCATCGGGGTTGGGGTCAGTTCCATTTCATCATGGTTGGGGTCAGTTCCATTTCATCATGGTTGGGGTCAGTTCCATTTCATCGGGGTTGGGGTCAGTTCCCTTTCATCAGGGTTGGGGTCAGTTCCATTTCATCATGGTTGGGGTCAGTTCCATTTCATAGGGGTTGGGGGTCAGTTCCATTTCATCATGGTTGGGGTCAGTTCCATTTCATCGGGGTTGGGGTCAGTTCCATTTCATCAGGGTTGGGGTCAGTTCCATTTCATCAGGGTTGGGGTCAGTTCCATTTCATCAGGGTTGGGGTCAGTTCCATTTCGTCAGAGTTGGGGTCAGTTCCATTTCGTCAGAGTTGGGGTCAGTTCCATTTCGTCAGAGTTGGGGTCAGTTCCATTTCGTCAGAGTTGGGGTCAGTTCCATTTCATCAGGGTTGGGGTCAGTTCCATTTCATCAGAGTTGGGGTCAGTTCCCCTTTCGTCAGGGTTGGGGTCAGTTCCATTTCGTCAGGGTTGGGGTCAGTTCCATTTCGTCAGGGTTGGGGGCAGTTCCATTTCGTCAGGGTTGGGGGCAGTTCCATTTCGTCAGGGTTGGGGTCAGTTCCATTTCGTCAGTTTTGGGGTCAGTTCCATTTCGTCAGAGTTGGGGTCAGTTCCATTTCGTCGGGGTTGGGGTCAGTTCCATTTCGTCGGGGTTGGGGTCAGTTCCATTTCATCAGAGTTGGGGTCAGTTCCCCTTTCATCAGGGTTGGGGTCGGTTCCATTTCGTCAGGGTTTGGGTTGGTTCCATTTCGTCAGGGTTGGGGTCAGTTCCATTTCATCAGGGTTGGGGTCAGTTCCCATTTCATCAGGGTTGGGGTCAGTTCCCATTTCATCAGGGTTGGGGTCAGTTCCATTTCATCAGGGTTGGGGTCAGTTCCATTTCATCAGGGTTGGGGTCAGTTCCATTTCATCAGGGTTGGGGTCAGTTCCTCTTCATCAGAGTTGGGGTCAGTTCCATTTCGTCAGAGTTGGGGTCAGTTACATTTCGTCAGAGTTGGGGTCAGTTCCATTTCATCATGGTTGGGGTCAGTTCCCCTTTCATCATGGTTGGGGTCAGTTCCATTTCGTCAGGGTTGGGGTCAGTTCCATTTCGTCAGGGTTAGGGTCAGTTCCATTTCGTCAGAGTTGGGGTCAGTTCCATTTCGTCGGGGTTGGGGTCAGTTCCATTTCATCATGGTTGGGGTCAGTTCCATTTCATCTGGGTTGGGGTCAGTTCCATTTCATCATGGTTGGGGTCAGTTCCATTTCATCGGGGTTGGGGTCAGTTCCATTTCGTCAGGGTTGGGGTCAGTTCCATTTCGTCAGGGTTAGGGTCAGTTCCATTTCGTCAGAGTTGGGGTCAGTTCCATTTCGTCGGGGTTGGGGTCAGTTCCATTTCATCATGGTTGGGGTCAGTTCCATTTCATCTGGGTTGGGGTCAGTTCCATTTCATCATGGTTGGGGTCAGTTCCATTTCATCGGGGTTGGGGTCAGTTCCATTTCATCAGGGTTGGGGTCAGTTCCATTTCATCATGGTTGGGGTCAGTTCCATTTCATAGGGGTTGGGGGTCAGTTCCATTTCATCATGGTTGGGGTCAGTTCCATTTCATCGGGGTTGGGGTCAGTTCCATTTCATCAGGGTTGGGGTCAGTTCCATTTCATCAGGGTTGGGGTCAGTTCCATTTCATCAGGGTTGGGGTCAGTTCCATTTCGTCAGGGTTGGGGTCAGTTCCATTTCGTCAGAGTTGGGGTCAGTTCCATTTCGTCAGAATTGGGGTCAGTTCCATTTCGTCAGAGTTGGGGTCAGTTCCATTTCGTCAGAGTTGGGGTCAGTTCCATTTCGTCAGAGTTGGGGTCAGTTCCATTTCATCAGGGTTGGGGTCAGTTCCATTTCATCAGAGTTGGGGTCAGTTCCCCTTTCGTCAGGGTTGGGGTCAGTTCCATTTCGTCAGGGTTGGGGTCATTTCCATTTCGTCAGGGTTGGGGGCAGTTCCATTTCGTCAGGGTTGGGGGCAGTTCCATTTCGTCAGGGTTGGGGTCAGTTCCATTTCGTCAGTTTTGGGGTCAGTTCCATTTCGTCGGGGTTGGGGTCAGTTCCATTTCGTCGGGGTTGGGGTCAGTTCCATTTCATCGGGGTTGGGGTCAGTTCCATTTCATCAGAGTTGGGGTCAGGTCCCCTTTCATCATGGTTGGGGTCGGTTCCATTTCGTCAGGGTTGGGGTCAGTTCCATTTCATCAGGGTTGGGGTCAGTTCCCATTTCATCAGGGTTGGGGTCAGTTCCCATTTCATCAGGGTTGGGGTCAGTTCCATTTCATCAGGGTTGGGGTCAGTTCCATTTCATCAGGGTTGGGGTCAGTTCCATTTCATCAGGGTTGGGGTCAGTTCCTCTTCATCAGAGTTGGGGTCAGTTCCATTTCGTCAGAGTTGGGGTCAGTTCCATTTCGTCAGAGTTGGGGTCAGTTACATTTCGTCAGAGTTGGGGTCAGTTCCATTTCATCAGGGTTGGGGTCAGTTCCCCTTTCGCCATGGTTGGGGTCAGTTCCATTTCGTCAGGGTTGGGGTCAGTTCCATTTCGTCAGGGTTGGGGTCAGTTCCATTTCGTCAGGGTTGGGGTCAGTTCCATTTAGTCAGAGTTGGGGTCAGTTCCATTTCGTCGGGGTTGGGGTCAGTTCCATTTCATTGGGGTTGGGGTCAGTTCCATTTCATCGGAGTTGGGGTCAGTTCCCCTTTCATCAAGGTTGGGGTCAGTTCTATTTCATCAGGGTTGTGGTCAGTTCCATTTCATCATGGTTGGGGTCAGTTCCATTTCGTCGGGGTTGGGGTCAGTTCCATTTCATCAGGGTTGGGGTCAGTTCCATTTCGTCAGGGTTGGGGTCAGTTCCATTTCGTCAGGGTTGGGGTCAGTTCCATTTCATCAGGGTTGGGGTCAGTTCCATTTCGTCAGGGTTGGGGTCAGTTACATTTCATCAGGGTTGGGGTCAGTTCCATTTCATCAGGGTTGGGGTCAGTTCCATTTCATCGAGGTTGGGGTCAGTTCCATTTCATCAGGGTTGGGGTCGGTTACATTTCATCTGGGTTGGGGTCAGTTCCATTTCATCGGGGTTGGGGTCAGTTCCATTTCATCGGGGTTGGGGTCAGTTCCATTTCATCAGGGTTGGGGTCAGTTCCATTTCATCGGGGTTGGGGTAAGTTCCATTTCATCAGGGTTGGGGTCAGTTCCTCTTCATCAGAGTTGGGGTCAGTTCCATTTCGTCAGAGTTGGGGTCAGTTACATTTCGTCAGAGTTGGGGTCAGTTCCATTTCATCAGGGTTGGGGTCAGTTCCCCTTTCGTCATGGTTGGGGTCAGTTCCATTTCGTCAGGGTTGGGGTCAGTTCCATTTCGTCAGGGTTAGGGTCAGTTCCATTTCGTCAGAGTTGGGGTCAGTTCCATTTCGTCGGGGTTGGGGTCAGTTCCATTTCATCATGGTTGGGGTCAGTTCCATTTCATCTGGGTTGGGGTCAGTTCCATTTCATCATGGTTGGGGTCAGTTCCATTTCATCGGGGTTGGGGTCAGTTCCATTTCGTCAGGGTTGGGGTCAGTTCCATTTCGTCAGGGTTAGGGTCAGTTCCATTTCGTCAGAGTTGGGGTCAGTTCCATTTCGTCGGGGTTGGGGTCAGTTCCATTTCATCATGGTTGGGGTCAGTTCCATTTCATCTGGGTTGGGGTCAGTTCCATTTCATCATGGTTGGGGTCAGTTCCATTTCATCGGGGTTGGGGTCAGTTCCATTTCATCAGGGTTGGGGTCAGTTCCATTTCATCATGGTTGGGGTCAGTTCCATTTCATAGGGGTTGGGGGTCAGTTCCATTTCATCATGGTTGGGGTCAGTTCCATTTCATCGGGGTTGGGGTCAGTTCCATTTCATCAGGGTTGGGGTCAGTTCCATTTCATCAGGGTTGGGGTCAGTTCCATTTCGTCAGGGTTGGGGTCAGTTCCATTTCGTCAGAGTTGGGGTCAGTTCCATTTCGTCAGAATTGGGGTCAGTTCCATTTCGTCAGAGTTGGGGTCAGTTCCATTTCGTCAGAGTTGGGGTCAGTTCCATTTCGTCAGAGTTGGGGTCAGTTCCATTTCATCAGGGTTGGGGTCAGTTCCATTTCATCAGAGTTGGGGTCAGTTCCCCTTTCGTCAGGGTTGGGGTCAGTTCCATTTCGTCAGGGTTGGGGTCATTTCCATTTCGTCAGGGTTGGGGGCAGTTCCATTTCGTCAGGGTTGGGGTCAGTTCCATTTCGTCAGGGTTGGGGTCAGTTCCATTTCGTCAGTTTTGGGGTCAGTTCCATTTCGTCGGGGTTGGGGTCAGTTCCATTTCGTCGGGGTTGGGGTCAGTTCCATTTCATCGGGGTTGGGGTCAGTTCCATTTCATCAGAGTTGGGGTCGGTTCCCCTTTCATCATGGTTGGGGTCGGTTCCATTTCGTCAGGGTTTGGGTCGGTTCCATTTCGTCAGGGTTGGGGTCAGTTCCATTTCATCTGGGTTGGGGTCAGTTCCATTTCGTCGGGGTTGGGGTCAGTTCCATTTCATCAGGGTTGGGGTCAGTTCCATTTCGTCAGGGTTGGGGTCAGTTCCATTTCGTCAGGGTTGGGGTCAGTTCCATTTCATCAGGGTTGGGGTCAGTTCCATTTCGTCAGGGTTGGGGTCAGTTACATTTCATCAGGGTTGGGGTCAGTTCCATTTCATCAGGGTTGGGGTCAGTTCCATTTCATCGAGGTTGGGGTCAGTTCCATTTCATCAGGGTTGGGGTCGGTTACATTTCATCTGGGTTGGGGTCAGTTCCATTTCATCGGGGTTGGGGTCAGTTCCATTTCATCGGGGTTGGGGTCAGTTCCATTTCATCAGGGTTGGGGTCAGTTCCATTTCATCGGGGTTGGGGTAAGTTCCATTTCATCAGGGTTGGGGTCAGTTCCTCTTCATCAGAGTTGGGGTCAGTTACATTTCGTCAGAGTTGGGGTCAGTTCCATTTCATCAGGGTTGGGGTCAGTTCCATTTCGTCAGGGTTGGGGTCAGTTCCATTTCGTCAGAGTTGGGGTCAGTTCCATTTCGTCAGAATTGGGGTCAGTTCCATTTCGTCAGAGTTGGGGTCAGTTCCATTTCGTCAGAGTTGGGGTCAGTTCCATTTCGTCAGAGTTGGGGTCAGTTCCATTTCATCAGGGTTGGGGTCAGTTCCATTTCATCAGAGTTGGGGTCAGTTCCCCTTTCGTCAGGGTTGGGGTCAGTTCCATTTCGTCAGGGTTGGGGTCATTTCCATTTCGTCAGGGTTGGGGGCAGTTCCATTTCGTCAGGGTTGGGGGCAGTTCCATTTCGTCAGGGTTGGGGTCAGTTCCATTTCGTCAGTTTTGGGGTCAGTTCCATTTCGTCGGGGTTGGGGTCAGTTCCATTTCGTCGGGGTTGGGGTCAGTTCCATTTCATCGGGGTTGGGGTCAGTTCCATTTCATCAGAGTTGGGGTCAGGTCCCCTTTCATCATGGTTGGGGTCGGTTCCATTTCGTCAGGGTTGGGGTCAGTTCCATTTCATCAGGGTTGGGGTCAGTTCCCATTTCATCAGGGTTGGGGTCAGTTCCCATTTCATCAGGGTTGGGGTCAGTTCCATTTCATCAGGGTTGGGGTCAGTTCCATTTCATCAGGGTTGGGGTCAGTTCCATTTCATCAGGGTTGGGGTCAGTTCCTCTTCATCAGAGTTGGGGTCAGTTCCATTTCGTCAGAGTTGGGGTCAGTTCCATTTCGTCAGAGTTGGGGTCAGTTACATTTCGTCAGAGTTGGGGTCAGTTCCATTTCATCAGGGTTGGGGTCAGTTCCCCTTTCGCCATGGTTGGGGTCAGTTCCATTTCGTCAGGGTTGGGGTCAGTTCCATTTCGTCAGGGTTGGGGTCAGTTCCATTTCGTCAGGGTTGGGGTCAGTTCCATTTAGTCAGAGTTGGGGTCAGTTCCATTTCGTCGGGGTTGGGGTCAGTTCCATTTCATTGGGGTTGGGGTCAGTTCCATTTCATCGGAGTTGGGGTCAGTTCCCCTTTCATCAAGGTTGGGGTCAGTTCTATTTCATCAGGGTTGTGGTCAGTTCCATTTCATCATGGTTGGGGTCAGTTCCATTTCGTCGGGGTTGGGGTCAGTTCCATTTCATCAGGGTTGGGGTCAGTTCCATTTCGTCAGGGTTGGGGTCAGTTCCATTTCGTCAGGGTTGGGGTCAGTTCCATTTCATCAGGGTTGGGGTCAGTTCCATTTCGTCAGGGTTGGGGTCAGTTACATTTCATCAGGGTTGGGGTCAGTTCCATTTCATCAGGGTTGGGGTCAGTTCCATTTCATCGAGGTTGGGGTCAGTTCCATTTCATCAGGGTTGGGGTCGGTTACATTTCATCTGGGTTGGGGTCAGTTCCATTTCATCGGGGTTGGGGTCAGTTCCATTTCATCGGGGTTGGGGTCAGTTCCATTTCATCAGGGTTGGGGTCAGTTCCATTTCATCAGGGTTGGGGTCAGTTCCTCTTCATCAGAGTTGGGGTCAGTTCCATTTCGTCAGAGTTGGGGTCAGTTACATTTCGTCAGAGTTGGGGTCAGTTCCATTTCATCAGGGTTGGGGTCAGTTCCCCTTTCGTCATGGTTGGGGTCAGTTCCATTTCGTCAGGGTTGGGGTCAGTTCCATTTCGTCAGGGTTAGGGTCAGTTCCATTTCGTCAGAGTTGGGGTCAGTTCCATTTCGTCGGGGTTGGGGTCAGTTCCATTTCATCATGGTTGGGGTCAGTTCCATTTCATCTGGGTTGGGGTCAGTTCCATTTCATCATGGTTGGGGTCAGTTCCATTTCATCGGGGTTGGGGTCAGTTCCATTTCGTCAGGGTTGGGGTCAGTTCCATTTCGTCAGGGTTAGGGTCAGTTCCATTTCGTCAGAGTTGGGGTCAGTTCCATTTCGTCGGGGTTGGGGTCAGTTCCATTTCATCATGGTTGGGGTCAGTTCCATTTCATCTGGGTTGGGGTCAGTTCCATTTCATCATGGTTGGGGTCAGTTCCATTTCATCGGGGTTGGGGTCAGTTCCATTTCATCAGGGTTGGGGTCAGTTCCATTTCATCATGGTTGGGGTCAGTTCCATTTCATAGGGGTTGGGGGTCAGTTCCATTTCATCATGGTTGGGGTCAGTTCCATTTCATCGGGGTTGGGGTCAGTTCCATTTCATCAGGGTTGGGGTCAGTTCCATTTCATCAGGGTTGGGGTCAGTTCCATTTCGTCAGGGTTGGGGTCAGTTCCATTTCGTCAGAGTTGGGGTCAGTTCCATTTCGTCAGAATTGGGGTCAGTTCCATTTCGTCAGAGTTGGGGTCAGTTCCATTTCGTCAGAGTTGGGGTCAGTTCCATTTCGTCAGAGTTGGGGTCAGTTCCATTTCATCAGGGTTGGGGTCAGTTCCATTTCATCAGAGTTGGGGTCAGTTCCCCTTTCGTCAGGGTTGGGGTCAGTTCCATTTCGTCAGGGTTGGGGTCATTTCCATTTCGTCAGGGTTGGGGGCAGTTCCATTTCGTCAGGGTTGGGGTCAGTTCCATTTCGTCAGGGTTGGGGTCAGTTCCATTTCGTCAGTTTTGGGGTCAGTTCCATTTCGTCGGGGTTGGGGTCAGTTCCATTTCGTCGGGGTTGGGGTCAGTTCCATTTCATCGGGGTTGGGGTCAGTTCCATTTCATCAGAGTTGGGGTCGGTTCCCCTTTCATCATGGTTGGGGTCGGTTCCATTTCGTCAGGGTTTGGGTCGGTTCCATTTCGTCAGGGTTGGGGTCAGTTCCATTTCATCTGGGTTGGGGTCAGTTCCATTTCGTCAGGGTTGGGGTCAGTTCCATTTCGTCAGGGTTGGGGTCAGTTCCATTTCATCAGGGTTGGGGTCAGTTCCATTTCGTCAGGGTTGGGGTCAGTTACATTTCATCAGGGTTGGGGTCAGTTCCATTTCATCAGGGTTGGGGTCAGTTCCATTTCATCGAGGTTGGGGTCAGTTCCATTTCATCAGGGTTGGGGTCGGTTACATTTCATCTGGGTTGGGGTCAGTTCCATTTCATCGGGGTTGGGGTCAGTTCCATTTCATCGGGGTTGGGGTCAGTTCCATTTCATCAGGGTTGGGGTCAGTTCCATTTCATCGGGGTTGGGGTAAGTTCCATTTCATCAGGGTTGGGGTCAGTTCCTCTTCATCAGAGTTGGGGTCAGTTACATTTCGTCAGAGTTGGGGTCAGTTCCATTTCATCAGGGTTGGGGTCAGTTCCCCTTTCGTCATGGTTGGGGTCAGTTCCATTTCGTCAGGGTTGGGGTCAGTTCCATTTCGTCAGGGTTAGGGTCAGTTCCATTTCGTCAGAGTTGGGGTCAGTTCCATTTCGTCGGGGTTGGGGTCAGTTCCATTTCATCATGGTTGGGGTCAGTTCCATTTCATCTGGGTTGGGGTCAGTTCCATTTCATCATGGTTGGGGTCAGTTCCATTTCATCGGGGTTGGGGTCAGTTCCATTTCGTCAGGGTTGGGGTCAGTTCCATTTCGTCAGGGTTAGGGTCAGTTCCATTTCGTCAGAGTTGGGGTCAGTTCCATTTCGTTGGGGTTGGGGTCAGTTCCATTTCATCATGGTTGGGGTCAGTTCCATTTCATCTGGGTTGGGGTCAGTTCCATTTCATCATGGTTGGGGTCAGTTCCATTTCATCGGGGTTGGGGTCAGTTCCATTTCATCAGGGTTGGGGTCAGTTCCATTTCATCATGGTTGGGGTCAGTTCCATTTCATAGGGGTTGGGGGTCAGTTCCATTTCATCATGGTTGGGGTCAGTTCCATTTCATCGGGGTTGGGGTCAGTTCCATTTCATCAGGGTTGGGGTCAGTTCCATTTCATCAGGGTTGGGGTCAGTTCCATTTCATCAGGGTTGGGGTCAGTTCCATTTCGTCAGGGTTGGGGTCAGTTCCATTTCGTCAGAGTTGGGGTCAGTTCCATTTCGTCAGAATTGGGGTCAGTTCCATTTCGTCAGAGTTGGGGTCAGTTCCATTTCGTCAGAGTTGGGGTCAGTTCCATTTCGTCAGAGTTGGGGTCAGTTCCATTTCATCAGGGTTGGGGTCAGTTCCATTTCATCAGAGTTGGGGTCAGTTCCCCTTTCGTCAGGGTTGGGGTCAGTTCCATTTCGTCAGGGTTGGGGTCATTTCCATTTCGTCAGGGTTGGGGGCAGTTCCATTTCGTCAGGGTTGGGGTCAGTTCCATTTCGTCAGGGTTGGGGTCAGTTCCATTTCGTCAGTTTTGGGGTCAGTTCCATTTCGTCGGGGTTGGGGTCAGTTCCATTTCGTCGGGGTTGGGGTCAGTTCCATTTCATCGGGGTTGGGGTCAGTTCCATTTCATCAGAGTTGGGGTCAGTTCCCCTTTCATCATGGTTGGGGTCGGTTCCATTTCGTCAGGGTTTGGGTCGGTTCCATTTCGTCAGGGTTGGGGTCAGTTCCATTTCATCAGGGTTGGGGTCAGTTCCCATTTCATCAGGGTTGGGGTCAGTTCCCATTTCATCAGGGTTGGGGTCAGTTCCATTTCATCAGGGTTGGGGTCAGTTCCATTTCATCAGGGTTGGGGTCAGTTCCATTTCATCAGGGTTGGGGTCAGTTCCATTTCATCATGGTTGGGGTCAGTTCCATTTCATCGGGGTTGGGGTCAGTTCCATTTCATCATGGTTGGGGTCAGTTCCATTTCATCGGGGTTGGGGTCAGTTCCATTTCATCACGGTTGGGGTCAGTTCCATTTCGTCGGGGTTGGGGTCAGTTCCATTTCATCAGGGTTGGGGTCAGTTCCATTTCGTCAGGGTTGGGGTCAGTTCCATTTCGTCAGGGTTGGGGTCAGTTCCATTTCATCAGGGTTGGGGTCAGTTCCATTTCGTCAGGGTTGGGGTCAGTTACATTTCATCAGGGTTGGGGTCAGTTCCATTTCATCAGGGTTGGGGTCAGTTCCATTTCATCGAGGTTGGGGTCAGTTCCATTTCATCAGGGTTGGGGTCGGTTACATTTCATCTGGGTTGGGGTCAGTTCCATTTCATCGGGGTTGGGGTCAGTTCCATTTCATCGGGGTTGGGGTCAGTTCCATTTCATCAGGGTTGGGGTCAGTTCCATTTCATCGGGGTTGGGGTAAGTTCCATTTCATCAGGGTTGGGGTCAGTTCCATTTCAATTGAGGAAGTAAACTGATAATCCAATTCCAAATCTCACTGAGAAGCAAGTTGAGGAAAATTTGAATTTCAGTTTAGATCTGAATTTAAATGGAATGGACCTCATTCCTAGTAAATCCACCCAAACTCCAGACGATATCATATCTGAATGACCCTCTTCCCTAAACTCCAGACAGGATATCAAGTTTGAATGACCTCTTCCATAAACTCCAGACAGGATATCATATCTGAATGAACTCTTCCCTAAACTCCAGACAGGATATCATATCTGAATGACCTCTTCCCCAAACTCCAGACAGGATATCATATCTGAATGACCTCTTCCCCAAACTCCAGGCAGGATATCATATCTGAATGACATCTTCCCCAAACTCCAGACAGGATATCATATCTGAATGACCTCTTCCCTAAATTCCAGACAGGATATCATATCTGAATGACCTCTTCCCCAAACTCCAGACATGATATCATATCTGAACTCTTCCCCTACTTAATTAACCCTCTTCTTCCCAGTGTGAGCCGATGGAGCCGTCGTCGGGCCAGTCTCCCAGTGCGGAGGATGATATGCGCTCAGCGGCCTGTGGCTTGGTGTGTGAGTGGGCTCAGAAGGTCCTCAGCAGACATTTTGATGCTGTGGAGGACCTGGCTCGCTTCCTGCTCAACAGTCACTACATAGGAACCAAGTCTATGGCTGCCCTCACCGTCATGACTGGGGCTCCCACAGGTAGGCATGGCTAATGGGGATGGTGGTATGGAAGGTACAGGTAGGCATGGCTAATGGGGATGGTGGTATGGGAGGTACAGGTAGGCACGGCTAATGGGGATGGTGGGTTGGAAGGTACAGGTAGGCATGGCTAATGGGGATGGTGGTATGGAAGGTACAGGTAGGCATGGCTAATGGTGGTATGGAAGGTACAGGTAGGCACGGCTAATGGGGATGGTGGTATGGAAGGTACAGGTAGGCATGGCTAATGGGGATGGTGGTATGGAAGGTACAGGTAGGCATGGCTAATGGGGATGGTGGTATGGAAGGTACAGGTAGGCATGGCTAATGGTGGTATGGAAGGTACAGGTAGGCACGGCTAATGGGGATGGTGGGTTGGAAGGTACAGGTAGGCATGGCTAATGGGGATGGTGGTATGGAAGGTACAGGTAGGCACGGCTAATGGGGATGGTGGGTTGGAAGGTACAGGTAGGCATGGCTAATGGGGATTGTGGGTTGGAAGGTACAGGTAGGCATGGCTAATGGGGATGGTGGTATGGGAGGTAGGCATGGCTAATGGGGATGGTGGTATGGGAGGTAGGCATGACTAATGGGGATGGTGGTATGGAAGGTACAGGTAGGCATGGCTAATGGGGATGGTGGTATGGAAGGTACAGGTAGGCATGGCTAATGGGGATGGTGGTATGGAAGGTACAGGTAGGCATGGCTAATGGTGGTATGGAAGGTACAGGTAGGCACGGCTAATGGGGATGGTGGGTTGGAAGGTACAGGTAGGCATGGCTAATGGGGATGGTGGTATGGAAGGTACAGGTAGGCACGGCTAATGGGGATGGTGGGTTGGAAGGTACAGGTAGGCATGGCTAATGGGGATTGTGGGTTGGAAGGTACAGGTAGGCATGGCTAATGGGGATGGTGGTATGGGAGGTAGGCATGGCTAATGGGGATGGTGGTATGGAAGGTACAGGTAGGCATGACTAATGGGGATGGTGGTATGGAAGGTACAGGTAGGCACGGCTAATGGGGATGGTGGGTTGGAAGGTACAGGTAGGCATGGGTAATGGGGATGGTGGTATGGGAGGTAGGCATGGCTAATGGGGATGGTGGTATGGGAGGTAGGCATGGCTAATGGGGATGGTGGGTTGGAAGGTACAGGTAGGCATGGCTAATGGGGATGGTGGTATGGAAGGTACAGGTAGGTATGGCTAATGGGGATGGTGGTATGGAAGGTACAGGTAGGCATGGCTAATGGGGATGGTGGTATGGGAGGTAGGCATGACTAATGGGGATGGTGGTATGGAAGGTACAGGTAGGCACGGCTAATGGGGATGGTGGGTTGGAAGGTACAGGTAGGCATGGCTAATGGCGATTGTGGGTTGGAAGGTACAGGTAGGCATGGCTAATGGGGATGGTGGTATGGGAGGTAGGCATGGCTAATGGGGATGGTGGGTTGGAAGGTACAGGTAGGCATGGCTAATGGGGATGGTGGTATGGGAGGTAGGCATGGCTAATGGGGATAGTGGTATGGAAGGTACAGGTAGGCATGGCTAATGGGGATGGTGGTATGGAAGGTACAGGTAGGCATGGCTAATGGCGATTGTGGGTTGGAAGGTACAGGTAGGCATGGCTAATGGGGATGGTGGTATGGGAGGTAGGCATGGCTAATGGGGATAGTGGTATGGAAGGTACAGGTAGGCATGGCTAATGGGGATGGTGGTATGGAAGGCACAGGTAGGCATGGCTAATGGGGATGGTGGTATGGAAGGTACAGGTAGGCATGGCTAATGGGGATGGTGGGTTGGAAGGTACAGGTAGGCATGGCTAATGGGGATGGTGGTATGGAAGGTACAGGTAGGCATGGCTAATGGGGATGGTGGTATGGAAGGTACAGGTAGGCATGGCTAATGGGGATGGTGGTATGGGAGGTAGGCATGACTAATGGGGATGGTGGTATGGAAGGTACAGGTAGGCACGGCTAATGGGGATGGTGGGTTGGAAGGTACAGGTAGGCATGGCTAATGGGGATTGTGGGTTGGAAGGTACAGGTAGGCATGGCTAATGGGGATGGTGGTATGGGAGGTAGGCATGGCTAATGGGGATGGTGGTATGGAAGGTACAGGTAGGCATGGCTAATGGGGATGGTGGTATGGGAGGTAGGCATGACTAATGGGGATGGTGGTATGGAAGGTACAGGTAGGCACGGCTAATGGGGATGGTGGGTTGGAAGGTACAGGTAGGCATGGGTAATGGGGATGGTGGTATGGGAGGTAGGCATGGCTAATGGGGATGGTGGTATGGAAGGTACAGGTAGGCATGGCTAATTGGGATGGTGGTATGGAAGGTACAGGTAGGCATGGCTAATGGGGATGGTGGGTTGGAAGGTACAGGTAGGCATGGCTAATGGGGATGGTGGTATGGAAGGTAGAGGTAAGCATGACTAATGGGGATGGTGGGTTGGAAGGTACAGGTAGGCATGGCTAATGGGGATGGTGGAATGGAAGGTAGAGGTAAGCATGACTAATGGGGATGGTGGTATGGAAGTTACAGATAGGCATGGCTAATGGGGATGGTGGTAGAGACGGTATTGGGTGTTGTTGATGGCCACAGTCAACAGGGGGCTCAACAGTCAATAGTCACTTAACGGTCACTACATTGGCACCAAGTCCGTGGCAACGCTAAGCAGACAAACACGGGTAACGGGGCTAGGTGTCGGGCTGTTGATGGGAACGAAGTTGTGAGTCTTGCTCGTGTGTCAAGCTGTAGTTGGTTCAACACATTTTTTAAAACCCATTTCTCAGGCGTGTTGAGAAATCTCTTCTCATCTGTATATCTCACCAGGTCTGAAGACTCCCACGCCAACCTCTGCGTTCGTGCCCACGTCCGAGGCCTCTTCCTTCCAGCCGCAGGTGAAGACGCTGGCCTCTCCCTCGGTGGACGCCAAGCAGCAGCTCCAGAGGAAGATCCAGAAGAAACAGCAGGAGCAGAAGCTCCAATCCCCCCTGCCTGGAGAGGCCCAGGGACAGAACCAGGCCAGGAGGACCGAGGCCAGCAACCCAGGGCCAGCTATCCCCTGTGGAAGTCCTGCTTTGCTTTCACCACAACCTACCATTGGTATTGTGGTGGCAGCCGTCCCCAGCCCCATCACGGTATGATGGGATAACATATGTATGCACAGATACACACACACAGATACACACACAGATCAGACAAGATTGATACTGGTTTTAGACGACATGCTCAGTTTTAAAAGGAAAGATAAGGCAACAATTTATTGAATGTCAAGAATGGCGCTGCGATGGATAGCTCCTGAACAATTCTGCTATTTGGTCAGATCTACATGACCTTGGGCCCAGATCTACATGACCTTGGGCCCAGATCTACATGACCTTGGGCCCAGATCTACATCACCTTGGGCCCATATTCTATGCCTGAGGAGTGTTACTTCCTCCTTCACCAGTAATAATAATAATAAGTCATCTAGATCTTTTAACAGATGCTTACAGTCACACTGAATAGATTTTACGTATGGGTGGCCTCGGGAATCGAACCCCTGACCCTTGGCATTTACAAGCGGCCGTCGTCTAACATGTTCCCACTGTGTGTTTCTCCCGGCAGGTCCAGAGGAGCAGGCAGCTGATGACATCCCCTAGCCCGGTGGGGTCCGCCGAGGGGAAGGTCATACCAACGGTTAACTTCCAGGTGGTCACCCACACCCAGTCTCTGACCCACAGACAGTCCCCTAAAACGCCCCAGAACATCTCAGCCAGCCCCGTGGGAGACCGCCTGGCTAGGCACAGGTAATAATGAGAATCATCATCACCATTTATGGTTTTCCGGACACAGATTAAGCCCACCCTACACTCTTAGTAAAAAGGATTCCAAAAGGGTTCCTCAGCTGTCCCCATATGATAACCCTTTTTGGTTCCTGGTAGAACCCTTTTGGGTTCCATGTAGAACCCTGTTAGCAGTTGATGTTACTCTTCAAGGACACAGACCCCAAAGCAAATCATGGGAGAAAAAAAACAATTTTTCAAAGAGGACAAATCATGGATGTTATGCTGAGAGGTAGGTATTGATTCTCCCCTGTCCTCAGTGATTCTCTTCAGTGATTCTTTCCACAGTGATTCTCTCCTCAGTGATTCTCTCTCAGCGATTCTCTCTCAGTGATTCTCTTCAGTGATTCTCTCCTCAGTGATTATCTCCAGTGAACAAAGTGACAGGATGTAGTTTTATAACCCAACCCCAGCCTGTGGTTGACCCATTAGAATTCCTTGCAATAATAAGTATCCTATTTCAGGCTCAATGTATACCAATGAGAACTTACCATGGAGCTATGAGTCCCGGACTGAAATTCCTCTCATGTCTCTGACCCATTGATCATTAATCCCCTATTACATAAAAAACAACACTATTTCCAATGACCTTTAGTACTGTATTGACCTCTCGTCCTCTTGACCTTTAGTACTGTATTGACATCGTCCTCTTGACCTTTAGTACTGTATTGACCTCTCGTCCTCTTGACCTTTAGTACTGTATTGACCTCTGGTCCTCTTGACCTTTAGTACTGTATTGACCTCTGGTCCTCTTGACCTTTAGTACTGTATTGACCTCTGGTCCTCTTGACCTTTAGTACTGTATTGACCTCTCGTCCTCTTGACCTTTAGTACTGTATTGACCTCTGGTCCTCTTGACCTTTAGTACTGTATTGACCTCTGGTCCTCTTGACCTTTAGTACTGTATTGACCTCTGGTCCTCTTGACCTTTAGTACTGTATTGACCTCTGGTCCTCTTGACCTTTAGTACTGTATTGACCTCTGGTCCTCTTGACCTTTAGTACTGTATTGACCTCTGGTCCTCTTGACCTTTAGTACTGTATTGACCTCTGGTCCTCTTGACCTTTAGTATTGTATTGACCTCTGGTCCTCTTGACCTTTAGTACTGTATTGACCTCTGGTCCTCTTGACCTTTAGTACTGTATTGACCTCTGGTCCTCTTGACCTTTAGTACTGTATTGACCTCTGGTCCTCTTGACCTTTAGTACTGTATTGACCTCTGGTCCTCTTGACCTTTAGTACTGTATTGACCTCTGGTCCTCTTGACCTTTAGTACTGTATTGACCTCTGGTCCTCTTGACCTTTAGTACTGTATTGACCTCTCGTCCTCTTGACCTTTAGTACCCTATTGACCTCTGGTCCTCTTGACCTTTAGTACTGTATTGACCTCTGGTCCTCTTGACCTTTAGTACTGTATTGACCTCTGGTCCTCTTGACCTTTAGTACTGTATTGACCTCTGGTCCTCTTGACCTTTAGTACTGTATTGACCTCTGGTCCTCTTGACCTTTAGTACTGTATTGACCTCTGGTCCTCTTGACCTTTAGTACTGTATTGACCTCTGGTCCTCTTGACCTTTAGTACTGTATTGACCTCTGGTCCTCTTGACCTTTAGTACTGTATTGACCTCTGGTCCTCTTGACCTTTAGTACTGTATTGACCTCTCATCCTCTTGACCTTTAGTACTGTATTGACCTCTCATCCTCTTTACCTTTAGTACTGTATTGACCTCTCATCCTCTTGACCTTTAGTACTGTATTGACCTCTGGTCCTCTTGACCTTTAGTACTGTATTGACCTCTGGTCCTCTTGACCTTTAGTACTGTATTGACCTCTCGTCCTCTTGACCTTTAGTACTGTATTGACATCGTCCTCTTGACCTTTAGTACTGTATTGACCTCTCGTCCTCTTGACCTTTAGTACTGTATTGACCTCTGGTCCTCTTGACCTTTAGTACTGTATTGACCTCTCGTCCTCTTGACCTTTAGTACTGTATTGACCTCTGGTCCTCTTGACCTTTAGTACTGTATTGACCTCTGGTCCTCTTGACCTTTAGTACTGTATTGACCTCTGGTCCTCTTGACCTTTAGTACTGTATTGACCTCTGGTCCTCTTGACCTTTAGTACTGTATTGACCTCTCGTCCTCTTGACCTTTAGTACCCTATTGACCTCTGGTCCTCTTGACCTTTAGTACTGTATTGACCTCTGGTCCTCTTGACCTTTAGTACTGTATTGACCTCTGGTCCTCTTGACCTTTAGTACTGTATTGACCTCTGGTCCTCTTGACCTTTAGTACTGTATTGACCTCTGGTCCTCTTGACCTTTAGTACTGTATTGACCTCTGGTCCTCTTGACCTTTAGTACTGTATTGACCTCTGGTCCTCTTGACCTTTAGTACTGTATTGACCTCTGGTCCTCTTGACCTTTAGTACTGTATTGACCTCTGGTCCTCTTGACCTTTAGTACTGTATTGACCTCTGGTCCTCTTGACCTTTAGTACTGTATTGACCTCTGGTCCTCTTGACCTTTAGTACTGTATTGACCTCTCATCCTCTTTACCTTTAGTACTGTATTGACCTCTCATCCTCTTGACCTTTAGTACTGTATTGACCTCTGGTCCTCTTGACCTTTAGTACTGTATTGACCTCTGGTCCACTTGACCTTTAGTACTGTATTGACCTCTGGTCCTCTTGACCTTTAGTACTGTATTGACCTCTCATCCTCTTTACCTTTAGTACTGTATTGACCTCTCATCCTCTTGACCTTTAGTACTGTATTGACCTCTGGTCCTCTTGACCTTTAGTACTGTATTGACCTCTGGTCCTCTTGACCTTTAGTACTGTATTGACCTCTTGACCTTTAGTACTGTATTGACCTCTGGTCCTCTTGACCTTTAGTACTGTATTGACCTCTGGTCCTCTTGACCTTTAGTACTGTATTGACCTCTCGTCCTCTTGACCTTTAGTACCCTATTGACCTCTGGTCCTCTTGACCTTTAGTACTGTATTGACCTCTGGTCCTCTTGACCTTTAGTACTGTATTGACCTCTGGTCCTCTTGACCTTTAGTACTGTATTGACCTCTGGTCCTCTTGACCTTTAGTACTGTATTGACCTCTGGTCCTCTTGACCTTTAGTACTGTATTGACCTCTGGTCCTCTTGACCTTTAGTACTGTATTGACCTCTGGTCCTCTTGACCTTTAGTACTGTATTGACCTCTGGTCCTCTTGACCTTTAGTACTGTATTGACCTCTCGTCCTCTTGACCTTTAGTACTGTATTGACCTCTGGTTCTCTTGACCTTTAGTACTGTATTGACCTCTGGTCCTCTTGACCTTTAGTACTGTATTGACCTCTGGTCCTCTTGACCTTTAGTACTGTATTGACCTCTCGTCCTCTTGACCTTTAGTACTGTATTGACCTCTGGTCCTCTTGACCTTTAGTACTGTATTGACCTCTGGTCCTCTTGACCTTTAGTACTGTATTGACCTCTGGTCCTCTTGACCTTTAGTACTGTATTGACCTCTGGTCCTCTTGACCTTTAGTACTGTATTGACCTCTGGTCCTCTTGACCTTTAGTACTGTATTGACCTCTGGTCCTCTTGACCTTTAGTACTGTATTGACCTCTGGTCCTCTTGACCTTTAGTACTGTATTGACCTCTGGTCCTCTTGACCTTTAGTACTGTATTGACCTCTGGTCCTCTTGACCTTTAGTACTGTATTGAGCTCTCGTCCTCTTGACCTTTAGTACTGTATTGACCTCTGGTCCTCTTGACCTTTAGTACTGTATTGACCTCTCGTCCTCTTGACCTTTAGTACTGTATTGACCTCTGGTCCTCTTGACCTTTAGTACTGTATTGACCTCTGGTCCTCTTGACCTTTAGTACTGTATTGACCTCTGGTCCTCTTGACCTTTAGTACTGTATTGACCTCTGGTCCTCTTGACCTTTAGTACTGTATTGACCTCTGGTCCTCTTGACCTTTAGTACTGTATTGACCTCTGGTCCTCTTGACCTTTAGTACTGTATTGACCTCTGGTCCTCTTGACCTTTAGTACTGTATTGACCTCTCGTCCTCTTGACCTTTAGTACTGTATTGACCTCTGGTCCTCTTGACCTTTAGTACTGTATTGACCTCTCGTCCTCTTGACCTTTAGTACTGTATTGACCTCTGGTCCTCTTGACCTTTAGTACTGTATTGACCTCTGGTCCTCTTGACCTTTAGTACTGTATTGACCTCTGGTCCTCTTGACCTTTAGTACTGTATTGACCTCTCGTCCTCTTGACCTTTAGTACTGTATTGACCTCTGGTCCTCTTGACCTTTAGTACTGTATTGACCTCTGGTCCTCTTGACCTTTAGTACTGTATTGACCTCTGGTCCTCTTGACCTTTAGTACTGTATTGACCTCTGGTCCTCTTGACCTTTAGTACTGTATTGACCTCTGGTCCTCTTGACCTTTAGTACTGTATTGACCTCTGGTCCTCTTGACCTTTAGTACTGTATTGACCTCTGGTCCTCTTGACCTTTAGTACTGTATTGACCTCTGGTCCTCTTGACCTTTAGTACTGTATTGACCTCTGGTCCTCTTGACCTTTAGTACTGTATTGACCTCTGGTCCTCTTGACCTTTAGTACTGTATTGACCTCTGGTCCTCTTGACCTTTAGTACTGTATTGACCTCTGGTCCTCTTGACCTTTAGTACTGTATTGACCTCTGGTCCTCTTGACCTTTAGTACTGTATTGACCTCTCGTCCTCTGCGTTGTGTATTTATCTTCAGAATATTCTTACAACCCTCTGTGGAAAGGGTTCTAACTGGAACCAAAAGGGTTCTAACTTGAACCAAAAGGGTTCTAACTGGAGGTTCTAACTGGAACCAAAAGTGTTCTAACTTGAACCAAAAGGGTTCTAACTGGAGGTTCTAACTGGAACCAAAAGAGTTCTAACTGGAGGTTCTAACTGGAACCAAAAGGTTTCTAACTTGAACCAAAAGGGTTCTAACTGGAGGTTCTAACTGGAACCAAAAGGGTTCTAACTTGAACCAAAAGGGTTCTAACTGGAGGTTCTAACTGGAACCAAAATAGTTCTAACTTGAACCAAAAGGGTTCTAACTTGAACCAAAAGGGTTCTAACTGGAACCAAAAGGGTTCTAACTGGAACCAAAAGGGTTCTAACTGGAACCAAAAGGGTTCTAACTTGAACCAAAAGGGTTCTAACTGGAGGTTCTAACTGGAACCAAAAGGGTTCTAACTTGAACCAAAAGGGTTCTAACTGGAGGTTCTAACTGGAACCAAAAGGGTTCTAACTTGAACCAAAAGGGTTCTAACTGGAGGTTCTAACTGGAACCAAAAGAGTTCTAACTGGAGGTTCTAACTTCAACCAAAAAAGGTTCTTCAAAAGGTTCTCCTATGTGGACAGCCGAAGAACCCTTTCAGGTTCTAGATACAGTAGCATCCCTCAATCATAGCCCTTGTAGCTAAAAAAGCTAATTCAATGAACATTCTCCATTGAGCGTGTTTTTTAGTCCAAGAAACCAGCCCTATAAAGTTCAGTTGCCTTTGTTTGTGTTAATAAATTATTTCCATCTCCTGACGCCACAGGTACCCCCAGATCCTCCCCAAGCCCTCTGCCACGGGGGCCATCACCCTGCGTTCGCCCCCCACCCTGCTCATCACCAACAGCCCCATGAAAACCCACCACGTGATCCAGCCCCAGCTCAGCTCCCACGTCAACGTGGTCAAGATGACCGCCATCTCCCTGACCCCGAGCAACACTATCAGTACCAGCAGTAAAAGTATGGTCCTCAGGCCAGCTTCAGCCTCGGCCGGGGTGGGAACCACCACCACCTTTACCACCATCGCTGCCCTAGAGGAGGTCCAGCAACAGGGACAGAGCCAGGGAGGCCCCACAGCCACCCCACAATGCCCTGCAGTACGGCCTGGCGCCCCAGTCTCCACAGTGGCTCCTGAGGCCATCATCACTGACAATAACCCGGGCGTTAACTCTGATAAACTGAGCACCATACAGAAGTCCCCCGGTGGGTCCAATCGTCCAGAGAGGGCCACTGAGTACCGAGCGTCCAGCGAACCCTCGCTCCTGGTCATATGCTCCCCAGGACCTGAAAGAGTTGCCGCCAGGAGCAAAAGCTACCCTTCCTCTAGCTCCCCTCCCACCTCTGCCACCAATGCAGCAACTATTAGGGTAGAGACCAAGCAGGACAGCAGCACCGCCAACTGTCACCAAGAAAGTCCTTTTTATCTGACTGTTGTGCCCTCGGCCAATCGGAACACTCCTAGCATCAGCGGAAAGTCCTCCTCGTCCAATGGCTTATCGGCTGTTAGCCTACTGTCTGCTAGAGACTCCTCCCCCTGTGCGTCACGTTCTATGAGTCCCCAGAAGCGAACCGGCCCTGGTCTGGATTCCTCCCACGTAATCCCTGTGAAGCGTGTCTTCATCTCCCAGCAACCTTTGGGTGTGACCTTTGACCCCAAACCAGTGGTTACCGCCGCTGTCAAGAGGGTCCCAGCCAGACAAAGCACGCCGGCCCGACCGGAGAGTGCCCCCTGTCGAGTGACGGTGAAACAACACCTAGTGCCCACGCAGGTCTTGGCGCCGTCTGACTCGCCCATCGCGAACGCAGAGATCTCCTCCTTCTCCTCTCAGACTGTCAGTGTGAAGCCCCAGTCCTCCTCGTTGCTGCTAGTTAAACAGGAAGACCAGTCCTCTCTAACTCTACGTCTCAGCACTGTCAGCAGTCACACCAGCAGCACTGAAGCCTCTGGTACAACCACCACCGCAGTGTCTGAGCAGCAGCAGCAGCAACAACAGCAACAACGGCAGAAACAACAACAGCAACAACAGCAACAACAGCAACAGGCCTTACTACAGCAGATCACAGCAGGGACAGTAGGAGCACAGCAACACTCTGTCTCTGCGATGGCAGTAGAAGCACAGCAACACTCTGTCTCTGTGATGGCAGTAGAAGCACAGCAACACTCTGTCTCTGTGATGGCAGTAGAAGCACAGCAACACTCTGTCTCTGTGATGGCAGTAGAAGCACAACAACACTCTGTCTCTGCGATGGCAGTAGGAGCACAGCAACACTCTGTCTCTGTGATGGCAGTAGGAGCACAGCAACACTCTGTCTCTGCGATGGCAGTAGGAGCACAGCAACACTCTGTCTCTGTGATGGCAGTAGAAGCACAACAACACTCTGTCTCTGCGATGGGGAACATGAAAAGCACAATGTTGGAAGAGTCAGCCGCAGGATATGTGGAGGAGCTGCAGAAACAGGCCTTCACTCAGACCGTGAGTGCTTATTATGACCCACTATGGGTCTCTATGGGTCTCTAGTACATGGGTCTCTATGGGACTCTAGTACATGGGTCTCTATGGGTCTCTAGTACATGGGTCTCTATGGGTCTCTAGTACATGGGTCTCTATGGGTCTCTAGTACATGGGTCTCTATGGGTCTCTAGTACATGGGTCTCTATGGGTCTCTATGGGTCTCTAGTACATGGGTCTCTATGGGTCTCTAGTACATGGGTCTCTATGGGTCTCTATGGGTCTCTAGTACATGGGTCTCTATGGGTCTCTATGGGTCTCTAGTACATGGGTCTCTATGGGTCTCTATGGGTCTCTAGTACATGGGTCTCTATGGGTCTCTATGGGTCTCTAGTACATGGGTCTCTATGGGTCTCTATGGGTCTCTATGGGTCTCTATGGGTCTCTAGTACATGGGTCTCTATGGGTCTCTAGTACATGGGTCTCTATGGGTCTCTAGTACATGGGTCTCTATGGGTCTCTAGTACATGGGTCTCTATGGGTCTCTAGTACATGGGTCTCTATGGGTCTCTATGGGTCTCTAGTACATGGGTCTCTATGGGTCTCTATGGGTCTCTAGTACATGGGTCTCTATGGGTCTCTATGGGTCTCTAGTACATGGGTCTCTATGGGTCTCTATGGGTCTCTAGTACATGGGTCTCTATGGGTCTCTAGTACAGTATATCAGGCTAACTATTTTTCATTTGTGTAGTTTACCATCGTTTGTTAAAGTGTCATTCCACGATATTATAACAATTGACCGGACACATTTCTTATTAAAATGTCATTTGATGTTTTTTGAAATCATCCTTGTTGGGTAATACCAATAAAACATTGTCCCTGCTCCTTTTGATTGTCAATAAAGTTATGTTCTATTTCATTCTGTTCTAGATCGCAGCAGACCACACCAAGCAGCAGGCCCTGGGTTCTACCGACCAACACCAACTCTCCAACATCATGTCCCAGACCTCAGACTCCTCTGATCAGTTATCTGGCCTTCACCAGGAGATGGTGGACTTTGCCTCCTCAGCCTCCCAGCACGGCTCCACCATGAACCAACACCAACTCCCAAACATCATGTCCCAGACCTCAGACTCCTCTGATCAGTTATCTGGTCTTCACCAGGAGATGGTGGACTTTGCCTCCTCAGCCTCCCAGCACGGCTCCACCATGAACCAACACCAACTCTCCAACATCACGTCCCAGACCTCAGACTCCTCTGATCAGTTATCTGGTCTTCACCAGGAGATGGTGGACTTTGCCTCCTCAGCCTCCCAGCACGGCTCCACCATGAACCAACACCAACTCTCCAACATCATGTCCCAGACCTCAGACTCCTCTGATCAGTTATCTGGTCTTCACCAGGAGATGGTGGACTTTGCCTCCTCAGCCTCCCAGCACGGCTCCACCATGAACCAACACCAACTCTCCAACATCATGTCCCAGACCTCAGACTCCTCTGATCAGTTATCTGGCCTTCACCAGGAGATGGTGGACTTTGCCTCCTCAGCCTCCCAGCACGGCTCCACCATGGACTACTTCTCCTTTAACGATGACGATATGACCCAGGACAGCATAGTGGAGGAACTGGTTCAGATGGAGGAACAGATGAAGCTGAAGGGCCTCCAGCCGTTGTTCAGTAGCTGTGTGGATAATATCTCTCTCCAGGGACAGCCTGGGGGCCCCCAGGGGCCCATCCTCAACACTCACCACCAGGAGGATAGTTCCTCTTTCTACCAGTCTGCCCATAGCAGCATTACCCCCATCCAGACCCCTACCCTGACTCCAACCCCTACCCCCACGGAGATGACTCTCAGTGGGCACGAGCTGACCAGAGAGAGCCCCTGTTGCCATCACAGCATGGCCCCTATCACACCCGTGGAGGGGCCTCTAGGAGGACGACACACCCCTATAAGCGCTCTGTCTAACTGTTCTAGCGGCATCCCTCCCAGCCCGGTGGAGTGCAGGAACCCGTTTGCCTTCACCCCTATCAACTCCAGCATGGCAGGGGGTTACCACAATGCCTCCGTGGTGTCTGTCTCCTCCAGTCCCATCAAGCCCATGCAGAGACCCATGGCCACGCACCCTGATAAGGCTAAACTCGAGTGGATCAACAACCGCTACAACAGTAGTGGTACTGAAGCTACTGGAGGAGTCGGAGCAGGTTCCGGGTCCGGGTTATCCATCTCTAACCACAGCCTTGGTGGACTCCTGCCTAGTTACCAGGATCTAGTGGATGACCATTTCCGTAAGCCGCACGCCTTCGCTGTCCCGGGCCACAGTGGCCAGTCTTCCCAGGCCCAGTCCAGACAGCGGGACGGCAGCCATTTTGGACATCTCACCCCCATCTCTCCGGCGCAACAGCAGTTGACCAGCGTATCGACCACACCCACCAACACGGCAATCAAACAGGACGAGAGCTTCGCTGTGCCCGCCCCTTTGGACAGCAAGGGTGGAGCCTTGTCATCAGGGGGCGGGGCGTTCCGTTGCCGTAGCGTCAGCCCCGCCGTGAGTGACATGACCTTCAGCGGTACCGACACAACCCCCGACGCCGGCACTACCACTCGATTGGTTGTCTCGCAGTTTAGTTCCCCAATGACCTCACAGGAAATACTCATCATTCTGTCCAACAGCCAATCGGTGGGCGGCAACCTCCACAGCATGGCCCAGCGCAGCCAATCGGTGCCCTTAAACATCATGATGCAGAGCGTTGTGGAGATGCAGGGCATCCAGGGACAGAACCAGAGTAATGCCACTAAGATCACCAACGTCCTCCTGAGTAAGATGGACTCTGACGTGAACGACACTGTGAGGGGCCTGGGCATCAACAACCTCCCTTCCAACTATACCGCCCGCATGAACCTCACCCAGATGCTGGAGACCCAGTCTCAGAGTCAGACTGCCCCTGGGGGAGATGGAGGAGGAGGGGGGAACGCCCACCAGTCTCAGCTGCAGACTGTCATCTCCAGCCCTGCCTCTTTCGAGCTCCAGCAGCACGGGGGTTATCTCACCAGTACCGGAGGAGGCGGTGGGGAGATGAGCTTCAACCAAGCACAATCAGGCCCTGGTGGTGAGGATGTGGACCTGGAGCTACAGCAGATCCAGGAGCTTCAGGAGGCCTCAGGACAGCTCCATCTCCAGCTACTACAAACCCAGGCTAGGCTGCTCCTGAGTCCCCAGCTCCTGAGTCCCCAGCTCCACACTCCCCAGGCCCAGCTCCAGAGTCCTCAGCCCCAGCTCCACATTCCCCACACCCAGCTCCACATTCCCCACCCCCAGCTCCACATTCCCCAGGCCCAGCTCCAGAGTCCACATACCCAGCTCCAGAGTCCCCAGCTCCAGAGTCCCCACACCCAGCTCCAGAGTCCCCACACCCAGCTCCAAAGACCCCAGCTCCAGAGTCCCCACACCCAGCTCCAGAGTCCCCACACCCAGCTCCAGAGTCCCCACACCCAGCTCCAGATTCCCCAGCTCCAGAGTCCCCAGCTCCAGATTCCCCACACCCAGCTCCAGAGTCCCCAGCTCCAGATTCCCCACACCCAGCTCCAGAGTCCCCAGCTCCAGAGTCCCCAGCTCCACATTCCCCACACCCAGCTCCAGAGTCCCCACCCCCAGCTCCACATTCCCCAGGCCCAGCTCCAGAGTCCACACACCCAGCTCCAGAGTCCCCAGCTCCAGAGTCCCCAGCTCCAGAGTCCCCAGCTCCAGAGTCCCCACACCCAGCTCCAGAGTCCCCACCCCCAGCTCCACATTCCCCAGGCCCAGCTCCAGAGTCCACACACCCAGCTCCAGAGTCCCCAGCTCCAGAGTCCACACACCCAGCTCCAGAGTCCCCACACCCAGCTCCAAAGACCCCAGCTCCAGAGTCCCCACACCCAGCTCCAGAGTCCCCACACCCAGCTCCAGAGTCCCCAGCTCCAGAATCCCCAGCTCCAGATTCCCCACACCCAGCTCCAGAGTCCCCAGCTCCAGAGTCCCCAGGCCGGGTTCCAACTCCTCCAGCCCATCACCACCCAGCAACAGCAACAACAACAGGATGAAGAAGACAAGGCACAACAACAGCTAGACTTCAACAGCACTGTCAAAGACCTGTTAGGTGAGGACGGCCTCAACGTCCACGCTGAAGGCCTCAACCCTAGCTCTCAGCTGGTTGGTCAGGTGACCTCGGAACTCAACGCCGCTGTGGCGTCCGACTTCACCGACGACATCAGGCTGACCTCCGACCTCTCCAGTAGCATCACAGACCTGAACACGTTGGACGCCGACCTCCTGTTCGATCCGTCCAATCAGCAGCAAGAACAGTACGAAGACGCCACACTGGAAGAGCTGAAGAACGATCCTCTGTTTCAGCAGATATGTAGTGATACGGTGAACTCCTCGTTCGACTGGCTGGAGTGCAAAGACCAGCCTACTACCGTAGAGATGTTGGGCTAATGATGTTATTGTGTGTGTGTGAACGAATTGAAGCTCATTCCCTTATATAGTTTACTATGGGTCTTTGCCTATTGGCCCTAGTCAGAAGCAGTGTACAATATAGGGACTAGGGTGTGTCAATTCAGATACAGACTGGCTTGAAAATAAATACGTATATTTATGGGTTTTTGTTTTTTTAATTGTTTTGTCAGGGGAAGAAAGAAACTTCTGGACTCTCGGCCGTTTGTCCAGGGAAAAGTGCCAGCCTAACCTGGAAATCTCTTTTATTGTTAAGATATCTGAGTCACAATACATTACCACTTAATTTCACCTTCCTATGAAATCATCAATGAGTATATTTCAAGTGAGTGAAGATATGGTCCGGGAGACGTGGTCCGGGAGACGTGGTCTGTGAGACGTGGTCTGGGAGACGTGGTCTGGGAGACGTGGTCCGGGAGACGTGGTCCGGGAGACGTGGTCTGTGAGACGTGGTCTGGGAGACGTGGTCTGGGAGACGTGGTCTGGGAGACGTGGTCCGGGAGACGTGGTCTGTGAGACGTGGTCTGTGAGACGTGGTCTGTGAGACGTGGTCCGCGAGACGTGGTCTGGGAGACGTGGTCCGTGAGACGTGGTCCGGGAGACGTGGTCCGTGAGACGTGGTCAGCGAGACGTGGTCTGCGAGACGTGGTCTGCGAGACGTGGTCAGTGAGACGTGGTCAGCGAGGCGTGGTCAGCGAGACGTGGTCCATGAGACATGTTCTGTGTCTGAAATGCCACCCTAGGGTTCTGATCAAGAGTACTGCACTATATGGAGTAGGGGTCCATTTCAGTGGCAGACTTGTTATAGGGGGTAGATTTCCCAAGGTACAGTATAATGAACATCACACAGTTAAACCATATCTTCCTATGTTGTGTGTACTCATTCAATAATGCAATAGTTTTATTCAGAAATCATCTAACACATAGGACATCTGGCGCAAAATCACACAATCACATAATCACATAATCACACTCACATAATCACACAATCACATAATCACATAATCACACTCACATAATCACATAATCACACTCACATAATCACATAATCACACTCACATAATCACACTCACATAATCACATAATCACACTCACATAATCACACTCACATAATCACATAATCACACTCACATAATCACACGATCACACGATCACATAATCACACTCACATAATCACATAATCACACTCGCATAATCACACTCACATAATCACACTCACATAATCACATAATCACACTCGCATAATCACACTCACATAATCACACTCACATAATCACATAATCACACTCGCATAATCACACTCACATAATCACACTCACATAATCACACTCACATAATCACATAATCACACTCGCATAATCACACTCACATAATCACATAATCACACTCACATAATCACACAATCACACGATCACATAATCACATAATCACACTCGCATAATCACACTCACATACTCACATAATCACACTCGCATAATCACACAATCACACAATCACACGATCACATAATCACATAATCACACAATCACATAATCACATAATCACACTCACATAATCACATAATCACACTCACATAATCACACAATCACACGATCACATAATCACACAATCACATAATCACATAATCACACTCACATAATCACACTCACATAATCACATAATCACACTCACATAATCACACAATCACACGATCACATAATCACACGATCACACAATCACGCGTTTGCTGTAGGATGTAGTATCCTGTTTTAGTGTTTCAAAAGTGAATCCAAACAGAAAAATACAACATTCCAAGACAACTTAATAACGAGCACATGACATGTTAGCAGTAAATGTGCCTGCCATGTCCAAACACTGAAAGGGTAGCATCCACAAGCTACCAGGTGCTGAATTTAAGACATCTCCATCATGCATCATATTGAAACCAAATCAATGGCATACTGGTTCATATCTGAACAGTTTAAATGTCAGTCTATATATGCTACTTGTACTGTTCAATTAGGAAGAGAGGGATTTTAAAGATGAGGAAGAGGAGCTGGATTCGCTAGTGCTGGTAGTCTTATCTGGTGAAGAACCAATATGACACTCCTAGGAAGGGAAGCAACAACAAACATGGCTGCCTTATTTTCCAATCTTCCAAGGCCTTACGCCATCCCTACAGACAGACTGTATATAATACTATATAGTAGTACATAGAATCTGCACATTCTAGAACCGATGCTATAATTCTAGAACCGATTCTATAATTCCAGAACCATCCAGAGCTTCACCATTCATATCAAGGCAGCTGTTTAAACTCTGATAATGTTTTCAATACTTTTTTCCTTATGATTCTCTTTTTATTTGCGGTGTCACTTGAGGCATCCATCCTGTATAAAAACAAGCCAAGGCAGTGCACTATGTAGGGAATAGGGTTCTATAGGGTTCTGGTCTAAAGTAGTGTACTATATAGGGAATAGGGTTCTATAGGGCTCTGGTCTAAAGTATTGCACTATATAGGGAATAGGGTTCTATAGGATTCTGGTCTAAAGTAGTGCACTATATAGGGAATAGGGTTCTATAGGGTTCTGGTCTAAAGTAGTGCACTATATAGGGAATAGGGTTCTATAGGGTTCTGGTCTAAAGTAGTGCACTATATAGGGAATAGGGTTCTATAGGGTTCTGGTCTAAAGTAGTGCACTATATAGGGAATAGGGTTCTATAGGGCTCTGGTCTAAAGTAGTGCACTATATAGGGAATAGGGTTCTATAGGGCTCTGGTCTAAAGTAGTGTACTACATAGGGAATAGGGTTCTATAGGGCTCTGGTCTAAAGTAGTGCACTATATAGGGAATAGGGTTCTATAGGGTTCTGGTCTAAAGTAGTGCACTATATAGGGAATAGGGTTCTATAGGGTTCTGGTCTAAAGTAGTGCACTATATAGGGAATAGGGTTCTATAGGGTTCTGGTCTAAAGTAGTGCACTATATAGGGAATAGGGTTCTATAGGGTTCTGGTCTAAAGTAGTGCACTATATAGGGAATAGGGTTTTATAGGGCTCTGGTCTAAAGTAATGCACTATATAGGGAATAGGGTTCTATAGGGTTCTGGTCTAAAGTAGTGCACTATATAGGGAATAGGGTTCTATAGGGCTCTGGTCTAAAGTAGTGCACTATATAGGGAATAGGGTTCTATAGGGCTCTGGTCTAAAGTAGTGCACTATATATAGGGAATAGGGTTCTATAGGGCTCTGGTCTAAAGTAGTGCACTATATATAGGGAATAGGGTTCTATAGGGCTCTGGTCTAAAGTAGTGCACTATATATAGGGAATAGGGTTATATAGGGCTCTGGTCTAAAGTAGTGCACTATATAGGGAATAGGGTTCTATAGGGCTCTGGTCTAAAGTAGTGCACTATATAGGGAATAGGGTTCTATAGGGCTCTGGTCTAAAGTAGTGCACTATATAGGGAATAGGGTTCTATAGGGCTCTGGTCTAAAGTAGTGCACTATATATAGGGAATAGGGTTCTATAGGGCTCTGGTCTAAAGTAGTGCACTATATATAGGGAATAGGGTTATATAGGGCTCTGGTCTAAAGTAGTGCACTATATAGGGAATAGGGTTCTATAGGGCTCTGGTCTAAAGTAGTGCACTATATAGGGAATAGGGTTCTATAGGGCTCTGGTCTAAAGTAGTGCACTATATAGGGAATAGGGTTCTATAGGGCTCTGGTCTAAAGTAGTGCACTATATATAGGGAATAGGGTTCTATAGGGCTCTGGTCTAAAGTAGTGCACTATATATAGGGAATAGGGTTCTATAGGGCTCTGGTCTAAAGTAGTGCACTATATATAGGGAATAGGGTTATATAGGGCTCTGGTCTAAAGTAGTGCACTATATATAGGGAATAGGGTTATATAGGGCTCTGGTCTAAAGTAGTGCACTATATAGGGAATAGGGTTCTATAGGGCTCTGGTCTAAAGTAGTGCACTATATAGGGAATAGGGTTCTATAGGGCTCTGGTCTAAAGTAGTGCACTATATAGGGAATAGGGTTCTATAGGGCTCTGGTCTAAAGTAGTGCACTATATAGGGAATAGGGTTCTATAGGGTTCTGGTCTAAAGTAGTGCACTATATAGGGAATAGGGTTCTATAGGGCTCTGGTCTAAAGTAGTGCACTATATAGGGAATAGGGTTCTATAGGGCTCTGGTCTAAAGTAGTGCACTATATAGGGAATAGGGTTCTATAGGGCTCTGGTCTAAAGTAGTGCACTATATATAGGGAATAGGGTTCTATAGGGCTCTGGTCTAAAGTAGTGCACTATATATAGGGAATAGGGTTATATAGGGCTCTGGTCTAAAGTAGTGCACTATATAGGGAATAGGGTTCTATAGGGCTCTGGTCTAAAGTAGTGCACTATATAGGGAATAGGGTTCTATAGGGCTCTGGTCTAAAGTAGTGCACTATATAGGGAATAGGGTTCTATAGGGCTCTGGTCTAAAGTAGTGTATTATATAGGGAATAGGGTTCTATAGGGCTCTGGTCTAAAGTAGTGTACTATATAGGGAATAGGGTTCTATAGGGCTCTGGTCTAAAGTAGTGCACTGTATAGCCCAGTGTGACCCAACTCTTGTCCTCCAGCACTCCCAACATCAACACATTGTTATTGTTATCCCAGGACAAAAATCCACCTGATTCAACTTGTCAAGTGGCTTGATGATTTAGTTTGGCTTGTCTTGGGGGCCACAACAGATAGATGTCCTGGCGGGGATACTGCAGTTGGAAACCACTGATTATAGAATACCATTTGGGACGCATGAGTTTAAAAGACGAAAAGCTGCAAAAAATCTATGTAAAGTATGTAAATGGCTGAGGTTGTTGCTTAGGCAACACTGGGCCAGTGAGCATGTTGTTGAAACAATCACAGCCAGCCAGTTACAGTGCCTTCGGAAAGTATTCAGACCCCTTGACTTTTTCCACATTTTGTTACATTACAGCCTTATTCTAAAATAGATTATTATTATTTTTAAACACATCCACAAGCAATCTACACACAATACTCCATAATGACATCACAATACCCCATAATGACATCACAATACCCCATAATGACATCACAATACCCCATAATGACATCACAATACCTCATAATGACATCACAATACCCCATAATGACATCACAATACCTCATAATGACATCACAATACCCCATAATGACATCACAATACCCCATAATGACATCACAATACTCCATAATGGCAAAGCAAAAACAGGTTTTTAGAATATCTTGCAAGTATTTACATAAGTATTCAGACCCTCGAAGTTGCTCAACAACTGAGAGACTATTCAGGATCGAGGAAAAGTTGAACGGAAAAAGTATAGAGAGATCATTGGTGAAAACCTTCTCCAGAGCGCTGAATACCTCAGACTGGGGGCGAAGGTTCACCTTCCAACACAACGCAGGAGTGGCTTCGGGACAAGTCTCTGAATGTCCTTGAGTGACCCAGCCAGACCCCGGACATGAACCCGATCAAACATCTCTGGAGAGACCTGAAAATAGCTGTGCAGCAACGCTCCCCATCCAACCTGACAGAGCTTGAGAGAATCTGCAGAGAACAATGGGAAAACCTTCCCAAATACAGGCGTGCCAAGCTTGTAGCGTCATACCCATGTATGACACTACAATGCTGCAGAAATGCTGTAATCGCTGTCAAAGGAGCTTCAACAAAGTACTGGGTAAAGGGTCTGAATACTTATGTAAATGTGATATTTCAGTTTTTTTATTTGTATAAATTAGCAAACATTTCTAAAAAAAAAAAAAAATGTTTTTGCTTTGTCATTATGGGGTATTGTAATGTCATTATGGGGTATTGTGATGTCATTATGGGGTATTGTGATGTCATTATGGGGTATTGTGATGTCATTATGATATTGCTTTGGATTATAGTGGACTAAGCCAATCTATTACTTCTATGCCTGAACTTGGAATTTGTGATGTCATTATGGGGTATTGTGATGTCATTATGGGGTATTGTGATGTCATTATGGGGTATTGTGGTGTCATTATGGGGTATTGTGATGTCATTATGGGGTATTGTGGGTAGATTGATGAGGGGGGGGGGGGGGAACTATTAAATACATTTTTGAATAAAGCTGTAACGTAAAACAAAATGTGAAAACAAGTCAAGGGGTCTGAATACTTTCCCGAATGCAATTTATAACAGTAGGGGGATTTGCTTGAGTTTTGGCTATTGTTGTAAAAGTCATAGTCAAACTAAAGCTTCATTAATTTGTAGATAGGATAGATACATAGAAATGTGTTGTGTCACGATGAAAAAGGCTCTACTTACTATATTATGTCCATCATTCTAGTTAATTAATATCTATGTTCCATTTGAGAAAAAAAAGAGAAAAGAAAGCTAAGCAGATTTATAATAGTGAAGATAATGGGTAAGATATTGTGTGTTGGAATGTCTGTCTCATCGCTGTATTTGTAAAAGTAATGCTGTCCGTTTGGTCTCCGGTTTGCTGCTGTGTTTGACTTTTCTTTTAAAGTAACGATAATTATAATTATAATAATAGGTCTCTGATGTGTGCTTTGAACGACAACAAAACATGGATGATTTTATTGACAAGAACAAAACAGATGAGTAGTGGTAGGAAATATTAGCCCGGTTGCATACATTTCTGTGACCGTCATCGATTCTACAGGCGTTGTGCTCAGAACCTTTTAAGCGGAAACACTGGTTAAAACATGTTAATGAGGGAAGACATGTCAATGAGGGAAGACATGTCAATGAGGGAAGACATGACAATGAGGGAAGACATGTGAATGAGGGAAGACATGTCAATGAGGGAAGACATGACAATGAGGGAAGACATGTGAATGAGGGAAGACGTGAATGAGGGAAGACATGTCAATGAGGGAAGACATGTCAATGAGGGAAGACATGACAACGAGGGAAGACATGTCAATGAGGGAAGACATGACAATGAGGTTCCCTGTTCTCAACAGACAAACTTTGTAAGTTCCCTTTGATTTCACTACATGTTTATGATATGAAACACAGCTTTGTCACATAAACCTTAAAATGGACAAATGTAACGATGGAATGACGAACGGAGGCCCCGGTAACAACAACAACAACAAATACACAGAATATTTTTTATGATCTAAGATAAGAAAGAAAGTAAACATTTTATGAAATGTCATGTAGATAATGACTCTACTATAATTATCTTGTAGCAAACATGTGCATTAATAACAATAATAATCTCAGTGAGATTTAATCATTCTCATCCACGAGAATATAATCTTACATTTTGAGGAAAAATGTCATGTTTAAAAACCCTTTTAAAAACCGACATGCTTCATTATGTTGATAAATGACTGTAATGACTGTGTTGATCATTTCTATTTTACTACTTTGTATTCTTAAGTGCTTACCAAAATGGCATTTTATTCCCTATACGGTGCACTACATAGAGAATAGGGTGCCATTTCGGGCGCACATTCAGTAAGGTAACCACTGTCTGTTATGGTAAGGGCGGCTTCTGTGTACCTGACTGGCAGTGTTACTGTAGTTAACTTAATTACAGTAAGTTGGGCAGGTTCTGTGTACCTCACTGGCAGTGCTACTGTAGTTAACTTAATTACAGTAAGTTGGGCAGGTTCTGTGTACCTGACTGGCAGTGTTACTGTAGTTAACTTAATTACAGTAAGTTGGGCGGCTTCTGTGTACCTCCCTGGCAGTGTTACTGTAGTTAACTCAATTACAGTAAGTTGGGCAGGTTCTGTGTACCTGACTGGCAGTGCTACTGTAGTTAACTTAATTACAGTAAGTTGGGCAGGTTCTGTGTACCTGACTGGCAGTGTTACTGTAGTTAACTTAATTACAGTAAGTTGGGCGGCTTCTGTGTACCTCCCTGGCAGTGTTACTGTAGTTAACTTAATTACAGTAAGTTGGGCAGGTTCTGTGTACCTGACTGGCAGTGTTACTGTAGTTAACTTAATTACAGTAAGTTGGGCAGGTTCTGTGTACCTGACTGGCAGTGCTACTGTAGTTAATTTAATTACAGTAAGTTACATTACTTTACATTGTGGGATGTTTACTTAATATAAGTTAAGATAATTCTCTATGTTTCGTTAATTACTGACTGTTATTTTTTATTTTTTTGCATACTTCTTTTTATTTTTGCATTAGTAAAAGATAGAAGTTGTTAACAAAAATGTATTGATTTTTGTGGCATTATACTATAAGGCACTGATATTTTAATTTAATATTTGAATGAAGGAAAATGCACCTCCATCTTTAGATTTACACAAGTTCCAACTATAGAATTAGAATGACTTGTTATGATTCTAAGGTTCCGTCTAGCAGTGACTCGCTGTGAGTTCCGACTGAGCCTGAGCCAGTACCAACTCAGTTTGACTCGTATCTATCCTGTTCATTCCTACCAGTAGAAGAAGCTCCCTCCCTCTGTTGTTGTCTGGTGTACTGTGTCATATGTACAGTAGCTTGTTAATATGGCCAAAACAAATGTGTTAATGTTTCTTTTTAAATGGAAAGTGCTCACTGGTGAGATTTTTAAAGTGGTTTTAAAAGCCAATAAACTTTTTTCATAAAATGTTGCTCTTCATTGTGTTTGCTTCGTTTCTAAATGGTAACGTTGAACTACACAGATCCACTGTATTCTATTTCAAACGCAAAGTTATAGTACTGATGAAAAACTGGCCTCAAGTGGCAACACTATTGATGATAGCCTACTGAGAAGGTTTTCTGTGTCCCCTACGATGAACAGGAACTAACAGAAATACCTTGTCTTTTTTGCAATGAATTTTATCCAAAGTATTAAATGTTTTTCTTTATACAGAGCATTTGTAAAGTATTCATAACCCTTGACCTTTTCCACATTTAGTTACGTTACAGACTTATTCCCAAATGGATTAAATCATTTTTCCCCCATGATCAATCTACACACAATAACCCATAATGACATCACAATACCCCATAATGACAAAGGAAAAACTGGTTTTTTAGAAATTTGGCCAATTTTTTTCTTTTTTTTCTTTTAAAAAGTATTCAAGCCCTTTACTCAGTACTTTGTTGAAGCACCTTTGGTAGTGATTACAGCCTTGAGTCTTCTTGGGTATGATGCTACAAGCTTGGCACACCTGTATTTGGGGAGTTTCTCCCATTCTTTACTGCAGATCCTCTCAAGCTCTGTCAGGTTGGATGGAGAGTGTTGCTGCACAGATATTTTCAGGTCTCTCCAGAGATGTTCAGTTGGGTTCAAGTCCGAGCTCTGGCTGGGCCACGCAAAGACATTCAGAGACTTGTCCTGACGCCACTCCTGCGTTGTCTTGGCTGTGTGCTTAGGGTCATTGACCTGTTGGAAGGTGAACCTTCACCCCAGTCTGAGGTCCTGAGCGCTCTGGAGCAGGTTTTCATCAAGGATCTCTCTGTACTTTGCTCCTTCCATCTTTCCCTTGATCCTGAATAGTCTCCCAGTCCCTGCCACTGAAAAACATCCCCACAACATGATGTTGCCACCATCATGCTTCGCTGTAGGGATGGTGCCACCACCATGCTTCGCTGTAGGGATGGTGCCAGGTTTCCTCCAGACGTGACGCTTGGCATTCAGGTCAAAGAGTTCAATCTTGGTTTCATCAGACCAGATAATCTTGTTTCTCATGGTCTGAGACTCCAAGAGGGCTGTCATGTGCCTTTTACTGAGGAATGTCTTCCGTCTGGCTACTCTACCATAAAGGCCTGATTGGTGAAATGATGCAGAGATGGTTGTCCTTCCGGAAGGTTCTCCCATCTCCACAGAGGAACTCTGGAGCTCTGTCAGAGTGACCATCGGGTTCTTGGTCAGCTCCCTGACCAAGGCCCTTCTCCTCTGATTGCTCAGTTTGACCGGGCGGCCAGCTCTAAGAAGAGTCTTGGTGGTTCCAAACTTCTTCCATTTAAGAATGATGGAGGCCACTGTGTTCTTGGGGACCTTCAATGCTGCAGAAATGTTTTGGTACCCTTCCCCAGATCTGTGCCTCGACACAATCCTGTCATGGAGCTCTACTGACAATACCTTCGACCTCATGGCTTGGTTTTTGCTCTGACATGCACTTTCAACTGTGGGACCTTCTATAGACAGGTGTGTGCCTTTCCAAATCATGTCCAATCAATTGAATTTACCACAGGTGGTCTCCAATCAAGTTGTAGAAACATCTCAAGGATGATCAATGGAAACAGGATGCACCTGAGCTCAGTTTTGAGTCTCATAGCAAAGGGTCTGAATACTTATGTAAATAAGATATTTCTGTTTTTTATTTTTCATACATTTGCAAAAATGTGCTTTGTCATGATGGGGTATTGTGATGTCATTATGGGGTATTGTGATGTCATTATGGGGTATTGTGATGTCATGATGGGGTATTGTGATGTCATTATGGGGTATTGTGATGTCACTATGGGGTATTGTGAGTAGATTGATGAGGAAACATTTTTCTTTAAATCAATTTTAGAATAAGGCTGTAATGTAACAAAATCTGGAAAAAGTCAAGGGGTCTGAATACTCTCCGAATGCTCTGTAGATGTTGTATCCGATTGTTCTTTTGCGTTGACAATATGGCAGAGCTGGGGGTCAACCTCAAGCCCCTACACATCAAAAGGTTAAAGGTCAAGTCAGCCCATTGGATGGCTCCTGGGTTAACTGGGGAGGAGGGGCCTCCCTCTTCCCCCACACAAATCCCCTCGACCAATCAGGGTGAAGTCTGTTGGTCTTGTCTCTCCGTTCCCAGGCCCTCTACCGTATTTATAACATGTTAATGACCTTTACTCCTATTGATCATGACCTTGCCCAGCCTGACCCCTGACTCTTGACCCTGAGAGTGAGGAGCCTTGTCACTGTGCTGTGCCTCCACACAGTGACAGTGTTGTTTAAGCAGTATGTGGTCCAATCAATGACATAGAGCAATAAAGAACACACCCCTTCCCTGAGATGCTGACTAAAGGAAAATAAACTATACACACGAAGAAAAAAGTTGCACACTCATCTCTCCTTGCTCTCGATATTGGTCAATTCTATATGAATTCCACACAGTGCCATTTGGCAGGATATCCTAGTGGTTAGAGCATTGGGACTAGTAACCAAAAGGTTGCAAGTTCAAATCCCCGAGCTGACAAGGTACAAATCTGTCGTTCTGTCCCCTGAACAGGCAGTTAACCCACTGTTCCTAGGCCTTCATTGAAAATAAGAATTTGTTCTTAACTGACTTGCCTAGTTAAATAAAGATCAAATTTACAAAACATTTAGCAGTGTTGGGGAGTAGTGATCTACATAAAGTTCAACTAGTAATTTAATTTTGTTTTGATGTAGCTTGGTGGTAGTTGAACTGAATTCAAATCTAGGTTGTGTTTTCAAATAGTTAATTTTTTAAAATGACCATGTAGTGGTGTAGCTAACTACTGGAACTATACACTACTGTTTTATCATGTAGCGGGTATAGCTAACTACTGGAACTATACACTACTGTTTTACCATGTAGCGGTGTAGCTAACTACTGGAACTACACACTACTGTTTTACCATGTAGCGGTGTAGCTAACTATTGGAGCTACACACTACTGTTTTACCATGTAGCGTTGTAGCTAACTACTGGAACTACACACTACTGTTTTACCATGTAGCGGTGTATCTAATTACTGGAACTACACACTACTGTTTTACCATGTAGCGGTGTAGCTAACTACTGGAACTACACACTACTGTTTTACCATGTAGCGGTGCAGCTAACTACTGGAACTACACACTACTGTTTTACCATGTAGCGGTGTAGCTAACTACTGGAACTACACACACTACTGTTTTACCATGTAGCGGTGTAGCTAACTACTGGAACTACACACTACTGTTTTACCATGTAGCGGTGTAGCTAACTACTGGAACTACACGCTACTGTTTTACCATGTAGCGGTGTAGCTAACTACTGGAACTACACGCTACTGTTTTACCATGTAGCGGTGTAGCTAACTACTGGAACTACACGCTACTGTTTTACCATGTAGCGGTGTAGCTAACTACTGGAACTACACGCTACTATTTTACCATGTAGCGGTGTAGCTAACTACTGGAACTACACGCTACTGTTTTACCATGTAGCGGTGTAGCTAACTACTGGAACTACACGCTACTGTTTTACCATGTAGCGGTGTAGCTAACTACTGGAACTACACACTACTGTTTTACCATGTAGCGGTGTAGCTAACTACTGGAACTACACACGACTATTTTACCATGTAGCGGTGTAGCTAACTACTGGAACTACACGCTACTGTTTTACCATGTAGCGGTGTAGCTAACTACTGGAACTACACGCTACTGTTTTACCATGTAGCGGTGTAGCTAACTACTGGAACTACACACTACTGTTTTACCATGTAGCGGTGTAGCTAACTACGTGGGTGTCGATTATGGATTATGCGGAAGACACATTTCAGTTGAATACATTCAGTTGGACAACTAACTAGGTATCCCCCCTTTCCCTTTCTCTATTAGGCTCAATAACACATTCTGCTAACATCTGACTCCAGATCTGTTCTTTTAATTTTGTATTCTATGACGTTTCAGATTGAGATACGATACTTTTTCACAAAGTACTTTGGATTTTGTAAATTACTTTATCAAAGTAACTTTAGTTAAGTAAACTATATTTTTCTTAAGGGTAGCTTTAGTGTAGCTTAAATTATTCTGGTGTGAGGTAATGGGTAGCTTAGTAAACTATATTTTCCGATTAGTCTCCCCAACACTAACATTTAGGGCACATAAGTAGCCAGATTTAACCAGGGAATGAATGTGGATGATACAATACTATAAACAGATATATAAACAGCAGCTCAGTATTGGACTGTGTGAGTTACAGCACCGTTAGGTCTTAATGATTTCACCAGGGACTGTGCAGGGTGGTGGATAATGTAGGCACTCTACGAATGAGGATTATGATAACAGATGTAGTTTAACAACACACACCTGTACAGGGTGGTGGATAATGTAGGCACTCTACGAATGAGGATTATGATAACAGATGTAGTTTAACAACACACACCTGTACAGGGTGGTGGATAATGTAGGCACTCTACGAATGAGGATTATGATAACAGATGTAGTTTAACAACACACACCTGTACAGGGTGGTGGATAATGTAGGCACTCTACGAATGAGGATTATGATAACAGATGTAGTTTAACAACACACACCTGTGCAGGGTGGTGGATAATGTAGGCACTCTACGAATGAGGATTATGATAACAGATGTAGTTTAACAACACACACCTGTACAGGGTGGTGGATAATGTAGGCACTCTACGAATGAGGATTATGATAACAGATGTAGTTTAACAACACACACCTGTACAGGGTGGTGGATAATGTAGGCACTCTACGAATGAGGATTATGATAACAGATGTAGTTTAACAACACACACCTGTACAGGGTGGTGGATAATGTAGGCACTCTACGAATGAGGATTATGATAACAGATGTAGTTTAACAACACACACCTGTACAGGGTGATGGATAATGTAGGCACTCTACGAATGAGGATTATGATAACAGATGTAGTTTAACAACACACACCTGTGCAGGGTGATGGATAATGTAGGCACTCTACGAATGAGGATTATGATAACAGATGTAGTTTAACAACACACACCTGTACAGGGTGGTGGATAATGTAGGCACTCTACGAATGAGGATTATGATAACAGATGTAGTTTAACAACACACACCTGTACAGGGTGGTGGATAATGTAGGCACTCTACGAATGAGGATTATGATAACAGATGTAGTTTAACAACACACACCTGTACAGGGTGATGGATAATGTAGGCACTCTACGAATGAGGATTATGATAACAGATGTAGTTTAACAACACACACCTGTGCAGGGTGATGGATAATGTAGGCACTCTACGAATGAGGATTATGATAACAGATGTAGTTTAACAACACACACCTGTACAGGGTGGTGGATAATGTAGGCACTCTACGAATGAGGATTATGATAACAGATGTAGTTTAACAACACACACCTGTACAGGGTGGTGGATAATGTAGGCACTCTACGAATGAGGATTATGATAACAGATGTAGTTTAACAACACACACCTGTGCAGGGTGGTGGATAATGTAGGCACTCTACGAATGAGGATTATGATAACAGATGTAGTTTAACAACACACACCTGTGCAGGGTGATGGATAATGTAGGCACTCTACGAATGAGGATTATGATAACAGATGTAGTTTAACAACACACACCTGTACAGGGTGATGGATAATGTAGGCACTCTACGAATGAGGATTATGATAACAGATGTAGTTTAACAACACACACCTGTACAGGGTGATGGATAATGTAGGCACTCTACGAATGAGGATTATGATAACAGATGTAGTTTAACAACACACACCTGTACAGGGTGATGGATAATGTAGGCACTCTACGAATGAGGATTATGATAACAGATGTAGTTTAACAACACACACCTGTACAGGGTGATGGATAATGTAGGCACTCCTTTTGAATATGACGTTATTTTATTTTTAAAAGTCAAATACCCCTTTAACTGTTTCTACACAGCATTAAAACATAAAGGAGAGATGTTGAGGTTCTGATTCAAACCTTAACAGATGGTCCTGTACTGATTTCACCTGCATTACGAAACCTTTAAATTGAAACAGAGCACATTTGTAAATGAATGAATACTAAAGAGATGATCGGACAGCGTTATCCTGACCATTAGTAGTCTTGAGCTTTGACTGAAGTGGGGCAGATATGATTAAATCAATCAATGGTCGGCTCTCTAATCAATATATAATTACACTGCACACTCCATCATGACAGGGTGTTTAAGACCATATTTACACTTTCCTTCACTGACAGTTGAAGCTCACAAGCAACCTTTTTTTTAATGTTTTATTTAACCTTTATTTAACAAGGCAAGTCAGTTATTAACTCTTATTTTCATTGACAGCCTAGGAACAGTGGGTTAACTGCCTTGTTCAGGGGGCAGAACGACAGATTTTTACCTTGTCAGCTCGGGGGTTCTGCTCTTGCAACGTTACTGGCCCAACGCTCCAAAGGAGATGTGTCGCGCTGCAAGAGGCAAAATGGTGGTCGCACCATTTCACAGCATACTTGGCATGCTTTTTTTTTGCAATGGTATGGTAAAAAGGGGACAAAACAAATAAATAAACCAATAAAATAAAAGTATTTTCCTCAAGTGCAAGGTGAGACAAAATGTCTAGATTAAATCTTTGCCTATGTAGAGAGCAGAGAGAGAGAAAGAGAGATTGGATTATTTATTTTTTTAGCTGACCACAGCACAGCTGATTTCAACCTCACAGCTGGAGCCTATTGTGTGGTTATTGAATGAGGGTGGAGGGATGACAGGGTTAAGGGGAGAGGAGGGAGGAGCTTCCTTGGCAAAAGACATAGCCACTCCAAGTCCATGGTGGCCGGTTGAATCAACAGCTGAATTAATGTAGGAAGCCAGCTGATTGGCTACCACCGTCAATATCACTTCATAATTAGCAAGTTCGACGGTCGAACAGAGCAGCTGTTTCATATAGGGACTTGATCACCAGGTTTTTTTTTTTTTTAAATCAACGCATTGGTCTTTGGTAACTGCTTTCTAAACCCATAAACAACATCTAATAAATATATGGTGATGCCAGCAATTGTTGGATATCGTATGGTGCAGCATTGGGGAACATCCCCGCGTCGCCACTACGCGCGCACACACCAAGTCTATTTTTCTATGGGCACAAGCAAGGCTGTTGCGGTGAACGTATTTCAGCCACGCTGACGGTCGCAAGTCACGAAGGCAGTCAAATTCCATGTGACCATTTAGTCGTGGTAATTAGGCTTCTCCAAGCTCTGATTGCCATCAGCAGCATCAGAACTTGGAGAAGCCTAATTATCATGACTAATGGAATCGAAAATCTAACCACACTCCTTGCCTGTGAAGCCCTTTTTGTGCAAAGCATTGATGACGGCACGTGTTTCCTTGCAGGTAACCATGGTTGACAGAGGAAGAACAATGATCCTCCTTTTGAAGCTTCCAGTTTTTTATTTGAACTCAATTATCATGACAGCTGATCTGCAATTAACTCTAATGAACATATCCTCTGCAGCAGAGGTAACTCTGGGTCTTCCTTTCCTGTGACGGTCCTCATGAGAGCCAGTTAACTCTAATGAACGTATCTTCTGCAGCAGAGGTAACTCTGGGTCTTCCTTTCCTGTGACGGTCCTCATGAGAGCCAGTTAACTCTAATGAACTTATCCTCTACAGCAGAAGTAACTCTGGGTCTTCCTTTCCTGTGGTGGTCCTCATGAGAGCCAGTTAACTCTAATGAACTTATCCTCTGCAGCAGAGGTAACTCTGGGTCTTTCTTTCCTGTGACGGTCCTCATGAGAGCCAGTTAACTCTAATGAACGTATCCTCTGCAGCAGAGGTAACTCTGGGTCTTCCTTTCCTGTGGTGGTCCTCATGAGAGCCAGTTAACTCTAATGAACGTATCCTCTGCAGCAGAGGTAACTCTGGGTCTTCCTTTCCTGTGGTGGTCCTCATGAGAGCCAGTTAACTCTAATGAACGTATCCTCTGCAGCAGAGGTAACTCTGGGTCTTCCTTTCCTGTGGCCGTCCTCATGAGAGCCAGTTAACTCTAATGAACTTATCATCTGCAGCAGAGGTAACTCTGGGTCTTCCTTTCCTGTGGCGGTCCTAATGAGAGACAGTTAACTCTAATGAACTTATCCTCTGCAGCAGAGGTAACTCTGGGTCTTCCTTTCCTGTGGTGGTCCTCATGAGAGCCAGTTAACTCTAATGAACTTATCCTCTGCAGCAGAGGTAACTCTGGGTCTTCCTTTCCTGTGGCGGTCCTCATGAGAGCCAGTTAACTCTAATGAACTTATCCTCTGCAGCAGAGGTAACTCTGGGTCTTCCTTTCCTGTGGCGGTCCTCATGAGAGCCAGTTAACTCTAATGAACTTATCCTCTGCAGCAGAGGTAACTCTGGATCTTCCTTTCCTGTGACGGTCCTCATGAGAGACAGTTTCATCAGAGCGCTTGATGGTTTTTGTGACTGCAACTGAAGAAACTTTTAAGGTTCTTGAAATGTTCCGTATTGACTGTCCTTCATGTCTTAAAGTAATGATGGACTATCATTTCTCTTTGCCTATTTGAGCTGTTCTTGCCAAAATATGGACTTGGTCTTTTACCAAATAGGGATATCTTCTGTATACCAGCCCTACCTTGTCACAACACAACTGAAATGGCTCAAACACACTAAGAAGGAAATACATTCCACAAATTAATGAACAACTGTTAATTGAAATGCATTCCAGGTGACTACCTCATGAAGCTGGTTGAGAGAATACAAGAGTGTGCAAAGCAAAGCAATTGTTTTAACTTTTTAAAATGTAACCTTTATTTATCAAGGCAAATGGTTTGCTACTTTGAAGAATCTCAAATATAAAATGTTTGTTAAATTGTTTAACACTTTTTTTGGTTACTACATGATTCCATATGTGTTATTTCATAGTTGTGATGTCTTCACTACTATTCTACAATGTAGAAAATAGTACAAATACTGAAAAACCCTGGAATGAGTAGGTGTGTCCAAACTTTTGACTGGTACTATACATGTAGTGTGTTTCCACTAGTGGTTCCCTCCTGCCCACACCCGCGGCCGACCCGCAGACCCCTCGCCACACAGTTTGGGAACCACTAGTGGAAACCCCACCACATGCGCCCCACGATTAAAGCTTGGCTCAAGAAGCGCATGCGCCGTCAGGGGGGTGGGGTCTCAGCCGGAGTCTGTCTCAGGAGTTCTCAGCACCGGTGTCACTCGTCATTTGAGGGAGGCTCGCAGCACGATGGGGAACGGCGGTCCTCCTTTATAGAATGACAGGACAATCGGAATAAATGGCGATTTTGAAAAGGAATCGATACCAGCAGTGTTTGCTGTGTTTTGTTTTGTTTATTCAACTATCAGGTTAAGTAATTTTTGTTTTCTTCCTGTATCTTTTCTGTGTCAGTAGTTCTTTGGAACTGCAAGAGAGTTTGAGGTCCGTGTGTGTGTGTGTGTGTGTGTGTGACCAGACATAAACCGTACCAGACCGGATGACCACAGAATGTAGCCACAACCTTTTGGGCGGATAATATACCGGGCAAAAAAAAAGGATGCACGAGAAAAAATCATATAGTTTATAACGTAAACGGGAAAAAACAAGTTAATATTCTGTGTAAAATGCTGTGATTACATAGTCTAGAGGAATCGAGTGACTGACTTGAGTGGCGGTGATTGTTTTGGCCAGTGTCCAGTTGTTAATTTCTGCATGGACCAAAACCATGCATTCAAATATTCAAATTAACGGATTTTTCCCAATTCAAACGGACAATTTGGTATATATTTTTTGGTCTCATCAACACTGTATTGTGTACCAAGTAACCTGAGCAATAACTAGGCTATACACTGTATCAGAGTTATTTATTTTTCTTTCTATTTGTGATGTATTTATCAGGAAATACATGAAACGGTCGAGAATTTTACACTAAAAGCTATACACTGCTATAATACACTGCTATGGTAACCATGCAAGTATTGTGCAATACATGAGTGCCCAATAGAGTCCCACAGACCTGACAGGACAGACCTAACATATCAATGCCTTCCTCTCCATCCATCCATTTCTCCATCCTTCCTCCTCCTTCCTTCTCATTAACGGTCCCCTCTCCTTTCCATTTCCCAGGTGTTTTTTGTTTCAGTGAGCTCTCCTTCATCACAGAACCCAGTGATGTTGTAGTAATAACCAGGGATCCAGTGACCCTGGACTGTGTGGCCCACGGACAGCCTCCCATCACCATCAGATGGCTGAGGAATGGAGTCAGGGTAGAGGAGAGCGAACGGCTACAAATCCTGTCCAACGGATCACTGTACATACCTGAGGTCAGGAGAGACGGAGAGGAGTCAGACAAAGGGTTCTATCAATGCCTCTCTCAGAATAGATATGGAGCCATATTAAGCCAGAGATCCCGACTGACTATCACAAGTAAGTATGGAGCATGAGGCAAATACAATGTGTCACTGGAAAGCACACATTGTATATACCTCTTAACAGGTATATCAAACACATCGTTGCAGGTTGTATGTAGAATGCTATAGAACAACAACATTTGTAATGACACACACTAACACGTTATTGAGAAAAGTCCTCAGTAAAGTTTTGCCGGTCATTAGAAGTTGTCCAGTGTTTTTAGGAAGTGGACAGGCCTCTCCTTATTGGTGGTAAAATATTCTTGTGGAGTTATAGACTTCTTTCAAAGTTTTTTTTAAACATCAATTAAGTACTGATGGACAGTCTGAAAGATAATTAAATACTCAGGTTAACAGGTTATATGTGTAATTTAGGAAAAGTAATATGGAAGCGCGCGCACACACACACACACACACACACACACCATTTCCTGGAAAATGGGATCAGTCAGTCTGCCGTGTTCTTGTGTTGGTTCATTGTCAGTGGAGACCAGTGCTCTCTCTCTGTGATTGTCTGTCACTTTTAGCCCTTTGTCTGGCCTGCCTTGACTGTTCCTTACTGGCCCTGACGGTTCCTGTCTGTTCCTGACTGTTCCTGACTGTTCCTTACTGGCCCTGACTGTTCCTGACTGGCCCTGACTGTTCCTGACTGGCCCTGACGGTTCCTGACTGTTCCTGACTGGCCCTGACAGTTCCTTACTGGCCCTGACTGGCCCTGACTGTTCCTGACTGTTCCTGACTGGCCCTGACTGTTCCTGACTGGCCCTGACTGTTCCTGACGGTTCCTGACTGTTCCTGACTGGCCCTGACTGTTCCTGACAGTTCCTTACTGGCCCTGACTGTTCCTGACAGTTCCTTACTGGCCCTGACTGTTCCTGACTGTTCCTGACTGGCCCTGACAGTTCCTTACTGGCCCTGATTGTTCCTGACTGGCCCTGACTGTTCCTGACTGGCCCTGGCTGGCCCTGACTGTTCCTGACTGGCCCTGACTGGCCCTGACTGTTCCTGACTGGCCCTGACTGTTCCTGACGGTTCCTGACTGGCCCTGACTGTTCCTGACAGTTCCTTACTGGCCCTGACGGTTCCTGACAGTTCCTTACTGGCCCTGACTGTTCCTGACAGTTCCTGACTGGCCCTAAAGAAAAGACTCTGTTGCAGGGCATTAGTTGTGTCCACATCTCAGTGGACAGGACAGCTGTCCAGGTCTATGGTCTATTGAGCATCACCAGGCCAGTTCTTAGACACAACCACATGGGTTGGCTTCGTTTAGTCTGGTTTATCTTTTTGGTAGGATATTTTTTTCATATTTTCCTGTAGGACATAATTTAGGGATGGGGGTGGGGGGGCGATAATTTAAGTATCACATATTCCTTGTTTATCAAAAGCAACACCAATATCGATGTTGCTTAGTTTATTGTAAGTTTTAATAATAGTTGTTAGATCTGGCAATGATGAGTGTGGCTCCTAAAGGGTTAAAGGTTTTGGCCAGCTGTATGGAGGCTGGGGAGGCAGAGGTTGGAGGAGGGGCATCTCTCTTTCTCTCTGCTGCTCCCCATCATTCCCAGAGGCCCAGAGAGGTCAAGGGTTGCATGGGAAAGTCTTTGTGATGTCACCGCCCGGCCTAGCCTGCTCTGAGCGCTGTGCTGGGTCTGGGGGTTGCCCTGTCCTGCTGTCCTCTTGTCCTTTCACTAGTCCGTTGGTCCTTTCAGTGTCTCTCTAGTCGCTGACCTCTCCCACACTCACTATCATTGTCAAGGGCAACTCTATTGTTCTATGTATGTATAGACTAGGCCCGATCTGTCATGCGGGTGACTAGGTTGTATTATCAAACATCTGAAGAAGAAAAAAATGCTCAGGAAAGGAAAGCTACGAGAGTTCTGTGATGTTTATTATTATGTCTGATTTCAGTTTGATAACAGTCGTGTTCTACCACTGATGTCATAGAGCAACGTGCTCTATGACATCACACTACACCCGCATCTTTACAATCATACTACAGCAACATTGTTTCATATTCTAAAACAAAACAACTAACAAAAAAACTAAGTCTCTTTTTTTTTTTTTGGGGGGGGGGTAGACAATAGCTGACCAGACCGATAACAGTCTTCGATCCGACCAGGTCTCCCCCCACCAATTTGGGCTGAAATTGGATGGACATGGGGGGCTGGGTTTGAACCCTGACCTCCTTTAAGGGAACCTTTGTGCAGTCTGACCTGTCCATTGATCTGCTGTTTACGACAAAGCTAGACTGGGCTGACCATATTAGTGGAGTAGTCTGCTGCCCGGGCCACACCCCCCAACATGGCTGACCCCGACCACTGGCAGAAACCCCCACCAGAGAGGATGGCCTGGCCTCTTATCTATGGGTGGGCATTTAGATCATCTTAGCAGGGCCCAGGGTAGTTGGCTCTGGGTGGTGAGGACCTAAGCCTACATTCCATGGTGCCATTGTTATCAAGATGTTTCTCATGTTACAAAAAAAATATATTTTTAAATTTTATTTTTTTTACAATCCCCCCTTTTTCTTCCCAATTTCGATCTTGTCTCATCGCTGCAACTCCCCAACGTGCTCGGCAGACGCGAAGGTCGAGTCATGCGTCCTCCGAAACATGACCCGCCAAGCCGTGTTTCTTAACCCGGAACCAGGCTGCACCAATGTGTCGGAGGAAACACCGCCCAACTGATGGCCGAAGTCAGCTTGCAGGCGCCCGGCCCGCCACAAGGAGTCAGTAGAGCACGATGAGCCAAGTAAAGCCCCTCCTGGCAAAACCCTCCCGGTTTTGGTTGTGACACAGCCTGTGATTGAACCCAGGTCTGTAGTGACGCCTCAAGCACTGCGATGCAGTACCATAGACCGCTACACCACTCAGGAGGCCCTTAACATTTTTTTAACAAGATATTTAGGTGATTATCATATGCAATGGGGAAGGCAGCCATTTGATTGCTGTTCTCTCCAATACAGGGCAAGGATGACCTTCTCAACATTAGGTTTAGCTTTTATTTGTGTGCAATATTGTTCTTATTAGGCTTCAAATTATTCAAATCTGCTTTAGAGCAACATTTTTATGTTGACTTTAATAGGAGAAACTAGTTATTGATTTTCTGTGACTGGGGTCTTTAACATGGTATTGGCCTGGTCCTGTGACTGGGGTCTTTAACATGGTATTGACCTGGTCCTGTGACTGAGGTCTTTAACATGGTATTGACTCGGTCCTGTTCCTGTGACTGGAGTCTTTAACATGGTTTTGATCTGGTCCTGTGACTGGGGTCTTTAACATGGTACTGACCTGGTCCTGTGACTGGGGTCTTTAACATGGTATTGATCTGGTCCTGTGACTGGGGTCTTTAACATGGTTTTGACCTGGTCCTGTGACTGGGATCTTTAACATGGTATTGGCCTGGTCCTGTGACTGGGGTCTTTAACATGGTATTGATCTGGTCCTGAGACTGGGGTCTTTAACATGGTATTGATCTGGACCTGTGACTGGGGTCTTTAACATGGTATTGTCCTGTGACTGGGGTCTTTAACATGGTATTGATCTGGTCCTGTGACTGAGGTCTTTAACATGGTATTGACTCGGTCCTGTTCCTGTGACAGGGGTCTTTAACATGGTATTGTCCTGGTCCTGTGACTGGGGTCTTTAACATGGTATTGATCTGGTCCTGTGACTGGGGTCTTTAACATGGTATTGATCTGGACCTGGTCCTGTGACTGGGGTCTTTAACATGGTTTTGATCTGGTCCTGTGACTGGGGTCTTTAACATGGTATTGTCCTGTGACTGGGGTCTTTAACATGGTATTGTCCTGTGACTGGGGTCTTTAACATGGTATTGGCCTGGTCCTGTGACTGGGGTCTTTAACATGGTTTTGTCCTGGTTCTGTGACTGGGGTCTTTAACATGGTATTGGCCTGGTCCTGTGACTGGGGTCTTTAACATGGTATTGGCCTGGTCCTGTGACTGGGGTCTTTAACATGGGTTTGTCCTGGTCCTGTGACTGGGGTCTTTAACATGGTATTGGCCAGGTCCTGTGACTGGGGTCTTTAACATGGTATTGGCCTGGTCATGTGACTGAGAGGGTCAGATGTGTTATCACTAAAAACACACACATTGAAGGGTAAACATTGATCTGGTACCTACCTATATGTTTCCAGTGGATTTGTGTGAGTTTTAGGGTATGCTTATGGAAAGATTCCTAGTTAACATCACTGAGCTCATCACTCAGCCATCCTGACTCAAATGGACACAACGTTAGTTTCTGTTGTTTCCAATGACACATTGTGTTTTGTATTACATACTCAATGGTCAGGCAGACAGAACCTTCTAGTGTTCGTTATTGAAGATCTCTTGGTTATTCATTAACATACTTTTATTATTTATATTCCTCCTCCTCCTCGTCTTCCTCCTCTTCCTCCGCCTCCTCCTTCTTCATCTATCTGCAGTCTTAAAGCCTTATCTCCTGAGAGCCAGCCCATTGATTCGTGTTAATTTATGACCTAATCATCATTCAATGCCATTCTCCCATTGATCTATTGATTGTTCTATTGATCCGGCCAGCTGACCAGCTGCACAGATGATTGGCTCAAAGACAAGAGCGTGGTGGCTGGGCTGTATTAAACTCCCTCGTGGGTTCAGATCACATTTATCAACGTCAGGATTTGACAAGACTTGACCTTATGTCTTCAAACTATTAGATTGAAAGGTGAATATTAAAATTACCAAGCAAAGTTGTTGAAATCAATGCAGTCGTTTTGTGAAACACTTGATAACAAGTTCATCAGAGAAACGTTTTTAAATGGTTGGGGTCCTACATACCTTCCAGGCAGCCATTTGTTATTAACTGCCTCACCTGGACTTAATGGTCAAGTAAATAAATCCATTTGAATATGTTACACCAATTTGCATCTAGAACTCATGAACTCCCTGGTTATTCTATGTGTGTTCTATGGGCGGTCTGTGTGTTCTGAGGGCGGTCTGTGTGTTCTGAGGGCGGTCTGTGTGTTCTGAGGGCGGTCTGTGTGTTCTGAGGGCGGTCTGTGTGTTCTGAGGGCAGTCTGTGTGTTCTGAGGGCAGTCTGTGTGTTCTGAGGGCGGTCTGTGTGTTCTGAGGGCGGTCGGTGTGTTCTGAGGGCGGTCGGTGTGTTCTGAGGGCGGTCGGTGTGTTCTGAGGGCGGTCTGTGTGTTCTGAGGGCAGTCTGTGTGTTCTAAAGGCAGTCTGTGTGTTCTAAAGGCAGTCTGTGTGTTCTAAAGGCAGTCTGTGTGTTCTGAGGGCAGTCTGTGTGTTCTGAGGGCAGTCTGTGTGTTCTAAAGGCAGTCTGTGTGTTCTGAGGGCAGTCTGTGTGTTCTGAGGGCAGTATGTGTGTTCTAAGGGCAGTCTGTGTGTTCTAAAGGCAGTCTGTGTTCTGAGGGCAGTCTGTGTGTTCTGAGGGCAGTCTGTGTGTTCTGAGGGCAGTCTGTGTGTTCTGAGGGCAGTCTGTGTGTTCTAAGGGCAGTTTAGAACATTGAGTCTCGTGGGCAGAAATACATTGAGTCTTACGTTGAGTGACCACTGCTTCCTTTGGCCAGACTGTGTGTTGTGGAGAGTCAATACCAAACAGAGTGACCACTGCTTCCTTTGGCCAGACTGTGTGTTGTGGAGAGTCAACACCAAACAGAGTGACCACTGCTTCCTTTGGCCAGACTGTGTGTTGTGTCCCATAGCTAATTGGTCTTTCATTGTGTGCTCCAGATATCTCACCGTTCGTGGTGCACCCTGTGCTTTTGGAGGTGACTGAGGGTTCCGTGGCCAGGTTCACCTGTCAGGTGAACTCTAACCCTCCTGCCAGCGTGACCTGGGAGCTAGACCAAAGCACACTACCGCTGGAGACAGACAGGTACAGTATATATTGAATATAATGTTTTAATGTAAAAAGGTTCTTACAAGCGATGTTCAGGGTCTGCAGCTGGACCATGCTTACCTTGACCACGAGTTGTGGTCAAGAAGCATTTGTCATTCCACTCCATAGCTGTATAGTTTTTAAAATATTCTTCAAATCAGACTAGTATGGTATTAATATGTGTGTTTATGTTAGGGTACAATTCAATATACAAGACCGCATTTGTCTCTTGAGTTTACTTCAATCTCATTGCTTTTTTGGGGGGGGGGTTGTGTTTATACTGTTCTATCAGGTCCTGGTACTAACTATCACTGACTATACCGTGTCTCTCTAGAATCACAGTCCTGCCCAACGGAGTTCTCCAGATCCACAACGTCCAGCTAGAGGATGCTGGGAAGTACCGCTGTGTGGCCACCAATATCGGCAACCGCGTCAACAGCAGCGAGGCAACGCTCTCCGTTATCAAACCAGGTAATTGAGAATAAGAACTGTCAACAAAAACATTTATTCAATAAAAGAAGCAATCTGTGTATTTCTCCTATGGACAGCTGTATCATGTCTCCTTCCTGGTATATTTCCATTAATGTACATAGAAACGTTGTTTATTGCTTTAATGCTTACTTGACATGTGTCTTGGTCTTCCTGTCTGTTTCAGGTGTTGGCCCTAAGCCCCGTCAGACGCCCCGGATCGTAGCGGGCCCCCAGAATGTGACGGTGTCCCTCCACCACACTGTGGTTCTGGAGTGTATCGCTACGGGCAACCCCAGACCCATCATATCCTGGAGCCGAGCCGACAGTAAACCCATTGACGTGTACAATGCCAGGGTGCTGGGCAGGTAAGACAGACATACACCATGGATGTTTTTTTTGAATCACGCTTAAAACTGAGAATCAACGATCTGACGTTCGCCCCCAATACTGCTGTTTACTTCGTTCGTGGCCGACTGTACCTTTTAATCAACGTCCTATTTAGCTTGGCCTTTTAAATCAGTGGTTGTATTAGTATTATTTAAGACATCCGTTGTGTTTTATGTTCTTTTGTTTTCACTACGGTGTTTTGTTTTAACGGTAAAAGTGTGTTTGAAATGCGTCAAGTTTGATGTGTGTTTTTCTGTCAGTGGGAACCTCTTGATCAGTAATGTGAAGCCTCAGCACAACGGAGTCTACATCTGTAGAGCCTCCACACCAGGAACTCGTAACTACACCAACGCTGCTGCCAACCTCACCGTGCTCGGTGGGTACAATTACTTGGGGTACATTTCCTTCCTGCACAACAGAAGAAGCCTGTTCAGTCGACAATCTTCATTGAAAGTGTTTTTTTGTTGTTGTTGTCCAGGATTGGCTTAAATCTGTGTCTCCGATTCCAGAATCTTATGCCCGTATTCATTGCTCCAATATACAGTGGGGCAAAAAAGTATTTAGTCAGCCACCAATTGTGCAAGTTATCCCACTTAAAAAGATGAGAGAGGCCTGTAATTTTCATCATAGGTACACTTCAACTATGACAGACAAAATGAGAAAAAAAAAATCCAGAAAATCACATTGTAGGATTTTTAATTAATTAATTTGCAAATTATGGTGGAAAATAATAATAATGATGACAATTACAGGCCTCTCTCATCAATTACAGGCCTCTCTCATCAATTACAGGCCTCTCTCATCAATTACAGGCCTCTCTCATCAATTACAGGCCTCTCTCATCAATTACAGGCCTCTCGCATCAATTACAGTCCTCTCTCATCAATTACAGGCCTCTCTCATCAATTACAGGCCTCTCTCATCAATTACAGGCCTCTCTCATCAATTACAGGCCTCTCTCATCAATTACAGTCCTCTCTCATCAATTACAGGCCTCTCTCATCAATTACAGGCCTCTCTCATCAATTACAGGCCTCTCTCATCAATTACAGGCCTCTCTCATCAATTACAGGCCTCTCTCATCAATTACAGGCCTCTCGCATCAATTACAGTCCTCTCTCATCAATTACAGGCCTCTCTCATCAATTACAGGCCTCTCTCATCAATTACAGGCCTCTCTCATCAATTACAGTCCTCTCTCATCAATTACAGGCCTCTCTCATCAATTACAGGCCTCTCTCATCAATTACAGGCCTCTCTCATCAATTACAGTCCTCTCTCATCAATTACAGGCCTCTCTCATCAATTACAGGCCTCTCTCATCAATTACAGGCCTCTCTCATATTTTTAAGTGGGAGAACTTGCACAATTGGTGGCTGACTAAATACTTTTTTTTACCCCACTGTATGTGTTGTCAGACAACAATGTAAAGTACTGAAAACCACAGAGATCGAACTGTTATATTGTCTTTGAGCTCAACCATCATCCGTGTATGTTTTGGATGGAATTGAATAGTGTTTTTTTCAGACGCTCAAAGAGCTTTATAATGTAAAGAGGGAAACTAACCTCATCTACCTGTTAAAGGGGAAACTAACCTCATCTACCAGTTAAAGGGGAAACTAACCTCATCTACCTGTTAAAGGGGAAACTAACCTCATCTACCTGTTAAAGGGGAAACTAACCTCATCTACCAGTTAAAGGGGAAACTAACCTCATCTACCTGTTAAAGATGGAAACTAACCTCATCTACCAGTTAAAGGGGAAACTAACCTCATCTACCAGTTAAAGATGGAAACTAACCTCATCTACCAGTTAAAGGGGAAACTAACCTCATCTACCAGTTAAAGAGGGAAACTAACCTCATCTACCAGTTAAAGATGGAAACTAACCTCATCTACCAGTTAAAGAGGGAAACTAACCTCATCTACCTGTTAAAGAGGGAAACTAACCTCATCTACCTGTTAAAGATGGAAACTAACCTCATCTACCTGTTAAAGAGGGAAACTAACCTCATCTACCAGTTAAAGAGGGAAACTAACCTCATCTACCTGTTAGAGGGAAACTAACCTCATCTACCTGTTAGAGGGAAACTAACCTCATCTACCTGTTAGAGGGAAACTAACCTCATCTACCCGTTAGAGGGAAACTAACCTCATCTACCTGTTAGAGGGAAACTAACCTCATCTACCTGTTAGAGGGAAACTAACCTCATCTACCTGTTAGAGGGAAACTAACCTCATCTACCTGTTAGAGGGAAACTAACCTCATCTACCTGTTAGAGGGAAACTAACCTCATCTACCTGTTAGAGGGAAACTAACCTCATCTACCTGTTAAAGAGGGAAAGTAACCTCATCTACCTGTTAGAGGGAAACTAACCTCATCTACCTGTTAAAGGGGAAACTAACCTCATCTACCTGTTAAAGGGGGAAACTAACCTCATCTACCTGTTAAAGATGGAAACTAACCTCATCTACCAGTTAAAGGGGAAACTAACCTCATCTACCTGTTAAAGATGGAAACTAACCTCATCTACCAGTTAAAGGGGAAACTAACCTCATCTACCTGTTAGAGGGAAACTAACCTCATCTACCTGTTAAAGAGGGAAACTAACCTCATCTACCTGTTAAAGAGGGAAACTAACCTCATCTACCTGTTAAAGGGGAAACTAACCTCATCTACCTGTTAAAGAGGGAAACTAACCTCATCGACCTGTTAAAGATGGAAACTAACCTCATCTACCAGTTAAAGGGGAAACTAACCTCATCTACCTGTTAAAGGGGAAACTAACCTCATCTACCTGTTAAAGATGGAAACTAACCTCATCTACCTGTTAAAGATGGAAACTAACCTCATCTACCAGTTAGAGGGAAACTAACCTCATCTACCTGTTAAAGAGGGAAACTAACCTCATCTACCTGTTAAAGAGGGAAACTAACCTCATCTACCTGTTAGAGGGAAACTAACCTCATCTACCTGTTAAAGAGGGAAACTAACCTCATCTACCTGTTAAAGGGGAAACTAACCTCATCTACCTGTTAGAGGGAAACTAACCTCATCTACCTGTTAAAGAGGGAAACTAACCTCATCTACCAGTTAAAGAGGGAAACTAACCTCATCTACCTGTTAAAGATGGAAACTAACCTCATCTACCTGTTAAAGATGGAAACTAACCTCATCTACCAGTTAAAGGGGAAACTAACCTCATCTACCAGTTAAAGGGGGAAACTAACCTCATCTACCAGTTAAAGAGGGAAACTAACCTCATCTACCAGTTAAAGAGGGAAACTAACCTCATCTACCTGTTAAAGATGGAAACTAACCTCATCTACCTGTTAAAGGGGGAAACTAACCTCATCTACCAGTTAAAGAGGGAAACTAACCTCATCTACCAGTTAAAGAGGGAAACTAACCTCATCTACCTGTTAAAGATGGAAACTAACCTCATCTACCTGTTAAAGGGGAAACTAACCTCATCTACCTGTTAAAGAGGGAAACTAACCTCATCTACCAGTTAAAGATGGAAACTAACCTCATCTACCAGTTAAAGGGGAAACTAACCTCATCTACCTGTTAAAGAGGGAAACTAACCTCATCTACCTGTTAAAGAGGGAAACTAACCTCATCTACCTGTTAGAGGGAAACTAACCTCATCTACCTGTTAGAGGGAAACTAACCTCATCTACCTGTTAGAGGGAAACTAACCTCATCTACCCGTTAGAGGGAAACTAACCTAATCTACCTGTTAGAGGGAAACTAACCTCATCTACCTGTTAGAGGGAAACTAACCTCATCTACCTGTTAGAGGGAAACTAACCTCATCTACCTGTTAGAGGGAAACTAACCTCATCTACCTGTTAAAGAGGGAAACTAACCTCATCTACCTGTTAGAGGGAAACTAACCTCATCTACCTGTTAAAGAGGGAAACTAACCTCATCTACCTGTTAAAGATGGAAACTAACCTCATCTACCAGTTAAAGGGGAAACTAACCTCATCTACCTGTTAGAGGGAAACTAACCTCATCTACCTGTTAAAGAGGGAAACTAACCTCATCTACCTGTTAAAGATGGAAACTAACCTCATATACCAGTTAAAGAGGGAAACTAACCTCATCTACCTGTTAAAGAGGGAAACTAACCTCATCTACCTGTTAAAGATGGAAACTAACCTCATCTACCAGTTAAAGGGGAAACTAACCTCATCTACCTGTTAAAGGGGAAACTAACCTCATCTACCTGTTAAAGATGGAAACTAACCTCATCTACCTGTTAAAGATGGAAACTAACCTCATCTACCTGTTAAAGAGGGAAACTAACCTCATCTACCAGTTAAAGAGGGAAACTAACCTCATCTACCTGTTAAAGAGGGAAACTAACCTCATCTACCTGTTAAAGAGGGAAACTAACCTCATCTACCAGTTAAAGGGGAAACTAACCTCATCTACCTGTTAGAGGGAAACTAACCTCATCTACCTGTTAAAGGGGAAACTAACCTCATCTACCTGTTAGAGGGAAACTAACCTCATCTACCTGTTAAAGAGGGAAACTAACCTCATCTACCTGTTAAAGGGGAAACTAACCTCATCTACCTGTTAGAGGGAAACTAACCTCATCTACCTGTTAAAGAGGGAAACTAACCTCATCTACCTGTTAGAGGGAAACTAACCTCATCTACCTGTTAAAGATGGAAACTAACCTCATCTACCTGTTAAAGATGGAAACTAACCTCATCTACCTGTTAGAGGGAAACTAACCTCATCTACCTGTTAGAGGGAAACTAACCTCATCTACCTGTTAAAGATGGAAACTAACCTCATCTACCTGTTAGAGGGAAACTAACCTCATCTACCTGTTAAAGGGGAAACTAACCTCATCTACCTGTTAGAGGGAAACTAACCTCATCTACCTGTTAAAGAGGGAAACTAACCTCATCTACCTGTTAGAGGGAAACTAACCTCATCTACCTGTTAGAGGGAAACTAACCTCATCTACCCGTTAGAGGGAAACTAACCTCATCTACCAATTAAAGATGGAAACTAACCTCATCTACCTGTTAGAGGGAAACTAACCTCATCTACCTGTTAAAGATGGAAACTAACCTCATCTACCTGTTAGAGGGAAACTAACCTCATCTACCTGTTAGAGGGGAAACTAACCTCATCTACCTGTTAGAGGGAAACTAACCTCATCTACCTGTTAGAGGGAAACTAACCTCATCTACCAGTTAAAGATGGAAACTAACCTCATCTACCTGTTAGAGGGAAACTAACCTCATCTACCTGTTAGAGGGAAACTAACCTCATCTACCTGTTAGAGGGAAACTAACCTCATCTACCTGTTAGAGGGAAACTAACCTCATCTACCAGTTAAAGATGGAAACTAACCTCATCTACCTGTTAAAGATGGAAACTAACCTCATCTACCTGTTAGAGGGAAACTAACCTCATCTACCTGTTAGAGGGAAACTAACCTCATCTACCTGTTAGAGGGAAACTAACCTCATCTACCTGTTAAAGATGGAAACTAACCTCATCTACCTGTTAAAGAGGGAAACTAACCTCATCTACCTGTTAAAGATGGAAACTAACCTCATCTACCAGTTAAAGATGGAAACTAACCTCATCTACCAGTTAAAGATGGAAACTAACCTCATCTACCAGTTAAAGATGGAAACTAACCTCATCTACCTGTTAAAGGGGAAACTAACCTCATCTACCTGTTAGAGGGAAACTAACCTCATCTACCTGTTAGAGGGAAACTAACCTCATCTACCAGTTAAAGATGGAAACTAACCTCATCTACCTGTTAAAGATGGAAACTAACCTCATCTACCCGTTGTTATGTCCCTCCAGAGCCTCCGTCCATGGTGGAGAGGCCAGAGAGCCAGACTCGTCCCAGGGCTGGCACTGCCCGCTTCATGTGCCAGGCTCAGGGTGTGCCCCCACCTCGCATCACCTGGCTGAAAAATGGAGAGGAGGTGCACTTGAACGGCAGGATCAAGATGTACAACAGGTAGAACCTTAACGTATTCCACCTTATTAAACTTATTAGTCAATTCACCACTTATCCCTAAACAAATCAAAATAGATTTAGCTGTTTCATTTTCTTTTGGATTAGACAACTTCACAGTTTCAGTATAACAAGAACAGATTGTAGTAATAGTGCCCTACAATAAATTTGCGGAAATCTAATCACAATGTCTACATAATAAAAACTGTATAAAAGGTAATTGGGAGAACCCCCCCCCATTTCCTGATTGTACTCGATGTTCACTAATTCTGTGTTTCCCTCCACAGTAAACTGGTGATCACTCAGATCATCCCGGAGGATGATGCCATCTACCAGTGTGTGGCGGAGAACGAGCAGGGCAGCGTTCTGTCCCTGGCACGCCTCATCGTGGTGATGTCTGAGGATCGGCCCAGCGCGCCCAGGAACATCCACGCTGAAACCATCTCCTCCTCAGCCATCCTACTGGCCTGGGAGAGACCCATCTACAACGCTGACAAAGTCATCGCTTACTCTGTACACTACATGAAAGCTGAGGGTAAATGACTTGTTATAAGCGTGCATGAGCCTTAATAATGTCCTTATTACAGATGTAGGATCTTAATTTGTTATTATTATTATGTGGATTCTAATTAATGGACATTTTTGGAAAGGGTTGAAATATATTTCATGAGGGCAAATCAAGTCTGACGTTTCAAAGTGGAAATTACAAACTTTAGAAGCCTTTTTAAACCTCAAAAACATTGCAAGTTTGCATTTCCTGCCGTGCAGGAAAATTCTCAGCCACAAAATAGCAATCAAATTAAGATCCTACATCTGTATAATGCTGACATAAGTCATCACATACTCTGTACACGACATGAATCCTGAAGGCAGGATTAAAGACAGGGAGAGGGAGAAATGAACATGTCGTCTTACAAGGATAGATGACAAAAGGAATGTCCACAAGCCACAGCTATCGGATCCCTCTAGGAAAAGAGATGATTTATCGGAAGGGACTTTCTGGTTAAAACACGATGACAATTCAAATATTGTTTGATATGTGGGCGTTCTAAAGAAATCACTGGTGAGAATAACAGAGGCGTGGAAAAGGTTGTTTTTCTTCATACATTCATCTTTTCTGTCCAGAAAATAATTGAATTAAAAAATATATATATATATATTTTGTACCAATTTATGTTACAGGCGCCAAAAGTCACTGAGAACTGTTGCAAATTGTGGTTGAAGTTTGTTGAACTTCACAATGAAGGTATTGAAAGGAGTGAGTCCAGTCCACCTCAATAGACTATGGAGGCAGGCAGGGCTCTAACCTCTACGGCTCTAGTAGTCTAATGTGTGACCAGCTTTCCTTGGAGGCCATCTGTTGTCGCCACGGCGAGGTCGAGGTTTAAGCAGGAAGAATGGCCAACGCTCCAAAATAACAACAGCTACGGCGCGCCATTGTCCACCCTCAACCTTCTCAACCACACCGCTCTCGCTCTTAAAGGGACAGGACACCATTTTCTTTAAAGCCTGATATAATGGTTTTGAAATAGGACTTACTCTGTCTACTATTCCAGACCAAACAGACCTCCAAACACTTGTAATGTTAGAAGATAATCTACAAACTATCAAAATAAAGAAGGTCACACACTCCATATATAAACTCCCAGCAATTTAATGTGTATTTACCAACATTTTGACATCACTGTGCCTTCCTCAGGGTCCACAAGGAGAACCTGAAGAAGGCACAGTGATGCCGAAACGTGATGCATTAGTCAGCACCTCCACACAAATAATGTTTTTAAATCAGAAGATAATCTAGAAACATTAGTTAACTGACATTTTAAATAACAATAATTGCTGACAGTTGCTAAAAATTAAAAAAAAAAAAAACACTTACAAAGTGGATACAGACAAATGTAAACAAAAAGTGTTTCTTTAACTCACAGGTTAGGACTGTTTGAGGCCTTTAGGCAGGAAAGACATGTCACAGGGAATGTGACTCTGCTCTGCATTAGGTCAATGTTTACAGAACATCTGAGGGGCAAGAGAGACTATTAGCAGAAAGACTACCCAGGAAACCAGAAACATTCCCGGAACATTAGCTAAAGATTCCCTGCAATAGTCCAAGGGCCACCTACCAAAAATGTGTTGCTCCGTGACCCAGAAAACTGAACCGCAACATTATGTATATAGTGTTATGAGCATGAATGATTCAAAACTTGTAAAAGCTGCACATACATTTTCCTTTTTCTTTAATCAAAGTTATGATATTTAGCCTCAAAAACACAGTTTCACTTTGGTTACTTTTGTTGCACACTGGCTCACAGAACTTCTCGGTTAATATAAGGCCCTTTGGGCAGCTGTACTTAGCCTACAAGGGCCATCATTGCTCTTTCCCGCTAGCTAAACTAAAGACAGGTCAACGTTTGCTAGCTTACACTGATCTCAAAACATGCAAGGGTCCTGACGACTAAATAAAATACTGTTCTGGCATCTGAGATTTTTGTTGTTGTTGCTATTTAGCTTGTTATCTCGCATTGTTTTTGGATTCCTCCGGTCCGGCGGTTTCTTTTTGCAGACATGGACAATGGAATGTGTGTAACAATGGTAACCAAGATTTAACATGGCAACCTCATAATGTTGCTAGGGGAAATTACCCAAAATGGGATATGATTTTGAAATTTTATAATTATAATATTTTAATTAATTTGCAATTTTTACAAGTTGTAGATCACAAATTCTTCAACTTAATTACAATTATCTACGAAATGATGTTGCCATTTTCCAGTTCTGTTTCAAGGCTGGTGGGTAGCCCTTTGACTACAAGTTATAGTTAAGGTTTTATCTAACGTTAGGATGATAACATCCCCCCCCAAAAAAACATTCAAACAATGTTTTTTTAAATGAAATATCCGTAGCACTAACTATAATGTTGTGCACTACATCTGTAACAGCCACCCACAGAACATTCCCCAAACGTTCTAATTAGGTTTCCAGATGATGTAATAACACACATTTTGAGCATACTGTCGCAAACAAAATGTAAGAGCAACGTTCACAGAACCAATTTTGGTTTGCTGGGTAGTTTACCCAAAACAGTGAATTCAATTTGTTTATATACCACAGGGTTATGAAGATCTCTGGTTTTTTTATATCTATTTTATTTGTTTTTATTTCTCATTTATTTAACCAGGTCCCATTTGAGGTATTTCCTCTTTTTTAAAGGGAGCCCTACATTTGAGGCATCTTACACGTTACGTTAAACCTATGCTTTTCATCTGCTCCCTATCCATTCCAGGACTAAACAATGAGGAGTATCAGGCAGTGATTGGCAACGACACGACCAGCTACATCATAGATGACTTGGAGCCAGCCTGGAACTACTCGTTCTACATTGTGGCCTATATGCCGATGGGAGCTAGCCGTATGTCTGACCTAGTCTGTCAACACACTCTGGAGGACGGTGAGTATAAGGCCATACAAATTTGTATCCTTTTTTTTTTCTTTCTCACACCAATAAAATATACATGAATTGAGTTGAGTTGAGTTGAGCCGTAGAGGACAGGGACTCAATGATTCCTTTCACTAAATCGCTTAATTTGAGATAATATTGCCGTAATATTCAGGTGAACGATGTGAGTCAATGTATTATCATATTATTATATCATATTACTATTTATTATATTGAATATGCATATTCACTCGCGTTATTCTTCAGATATTGGCTCTTCTGAAGAAGGTTTTTTACCTTTTGTAACGATGTTAAACATATTATGTGATCGTTTTACCTCGATTAGTTAATGCACTGATTGGAAAGTCGCTTTGGAAATGAGAATCTGTTAAATGACTAATATATAATGATGTATATGATGTCGCTCTTCCTGTTCCCTCAGTGCCCCTACGTACCCCGGAGCTCAGTCTGACCAGCCACAGCCCTACAGACATCCAGGTGTCGTGGCAACCCCTGTCCACCAAACTGTCCCGTGGTAACATCTGGGCCTACCGACTCTCCTACCGCACGGCCACAGACGCCACGGTTTTGTCTGTGGAGCTGGCCCAGAACAACACCCAGTACCTCCTCGGTGACCTTCAGCCTGATACCATCTACCTTCTCCGGATCTCTGCAGCCACCAGGGTGGGGTGGTGTGAACCCTCCTCCTGGACCTCCCACCGCACTCCCAAAACCTCCAGTAATAAAGGTGACTAACATCACACCCTAACCCAAAACCTCCAGTAATAAAGGTGAATAACATCACACCCTAACCCAATACCTCCAGTAATAAAGGTGACTAACATCACACCCTAACCCAATACCTCCAGTAATAAAGGTGACTAACATCACACCCTAACCCAATACCTCCAGTAATAAAGGTGACTAACATCACACCCTAACCCAATACCTCCAGTAATTAAGGTAACTAACATCACACCCTAACCCAATACCTCCAGTAATAAAGGTGACTAACATCACACCCTAACCCAATACCTCCAGTAATAAAGGTGACTAACATCACACCCTAACCCAATACCTCCAGTAATAAAGGTGAATAACATCACACCCTAACCCAATACCTCCAGTAATAAAGGTGACTAACATCACACCCTAACCCAATACCTCCAGTAATAAAGGTAACTAACATCACACCCTAACCCAAAACCTCCAGTAATAAAGGTGACTAACATCACACCCTAACCCAATACCTCCAGTAATAAAGGTGACTAACATCACACCCTAACCCAATACCTCCAGTAATAAAGGTGACTAACATCACACCCTAACCCAATACCTCCAGTAATAAAGATAACTAACATCACACCCTAACACAATACCTCCAGTAATAAAGGTGACTAACATCACACCCTAACCCAATACCTCCAGTAATAAAGGTGAATAACATCACACCCTAACCCTAACCCAATACCTCCAGTAATAAAGGTAACTAACATCACACCCTAACCCAATACCTCCAGTAATAAAGGTGACTAACATCACACCCTAACCCAATAACTCCAGTAATAAAGGTGACTAACATCACACCCTAACCCAATACTTCCAGTAATAAAGGTGACTAACATCACACCCTAACCCAAAACCTCCAGTAATAAAGGTGACTAACATCACACCCTAACCCAATACCTCCAGTAATAAAGGTGACTAACATCACAGCCTAACCCAATACCTCCAGTAATAAAGGTAACTAACATCACACCCTAACCCAATACCTCCAGTAATAAAGGTGAATAACATCACACCCTAACCCTAACCCAATACCTCCAGTAATAAATGTAACTAACATCACACCCTAACCCAAAACCTCCAGTAATAAAGGTGACTAACACAGGTCATACACAGGAGGAGGCAGGTAGCTGGGTCCAGGGGTAGGCAGAAGGTCATACACAGGAGGAGGCAGGTAGCTGGGTCCAGGGGCAGACAGAAGGTCATACACAGGAGGAGGCAGGTAGCTGGGTCCAGGGGCAGGCAGAAGGTCATACACAGGAGGAGGCAGGTAGCTGGGTCCAGGGGCAGGCAGAAGGTCATACACAGGAGGAGGCAGGTAGCTGGGTCCAGGGGTAGGCAGAAGGTCATACACAGGAGGAGGCAGGTAGCTGGGTCCAGGGGCAGACAGAAGGTCATACACAGGAGGAGGCAGGTAGCTGGGTCCAGGGGCAGACAGAAGGTCATACACAGGAGGAGGCAGGTAAGTGGGTCCAGGGGCAGGCAGAAGGTCATACACAGAGGATCCAAAAAGGCAGGGAAACACAGGCTAGTAATGTCCTCCGGGAGATCAGGCAATAGGTTGATAACAGGAAATCTGATAGGCTTAAAGTACATGCAGGGAATAGGAAAAAAGGCATCGTTAGTGAGGCAGGCCAAAAACTATCATACACGGGAGGAGTAAAGCACGGGAAAAACAGAGCTCCGAAAGACGTGTGTCACAAAACACATAATACCTCACAACGATGGGGTGCAATGAACTGAACTAAATAGTGTGTGATAATGATATACAGGTGTGTGAACAGGTGATTAGAATTTAGGTGATTGGGATCTGCGTTCAGGGGATCTAGGTGTTTGAGGGTGTGAGTTGGAAGCAGACGTTACAAGATGTGTGTAGGAAAGACGTAAACTCCTAAATCCGAATCGGCCCCTATGTGCCCTGGCCTGAAGCGGTGCCTGTATGTGTCCTTCATCATCCTCTTCATACCGACTCTCCTTCCTGTGTCCTTCATCATCCTCTTCATACCGACTCTCCTTCCTGTGTCCTTCATCATCCTCTTCGTACCGACTCTCCTTCCTGTGTCCTTCATCATCCTCTTCGTACCGACACTCCTTCCTGTGTCCTTCATCATCCTCTTCATGCCGACTCTCCTTCCTGTGTCCTTCATCATCCTCTTCATGCCGACTCTCCTTCCTGTGTCCTTCATCATCCTCTTCATGCCGACTCTCCTTCCTGTGTCCTTCATCATCCTCTTCATGCCGACTCTCCTTCCTGTGTCCTTCATCATCCTCTTCATGCCGACTCTCCTTCCTGTGTCCTTCATCATCCTCTTCATGCCGACTCTCCTTCCTGTGTCCTTCATCATCCTCTTCATGCCGACTCTCCTTCCTGTGTCCTTCATCATCCTCTTCATGCCGACTCTCCTTCCTGTGTCCTTCATCATCCTCTTCATGCCGACTCTCCTTCCTGTGTCCTTCATCATCCTCTTCATGCCGACTCTCCTTCCTGTGTCCTTCATCATCCTCTTCATGCCGACTCTCCTTCCTGTGTCCTTCATCATCCTCTTCATGCCGACTCTCCTTCCTGTGTCCTTCATCATCCTCTTCATGCCGACTCTCCTTCCTGTGTCCTTCATCATCCTCTTCCTCCCTGCTCTCCTTCCTGTGTCCTTCATCATCCTCTTCATGCCAACTCTCCTTCCTGTGTCCTTCATCATCCTCTTCGTACCGACTCTCCTTCCTGTGTCCTTCATCATCCTCTTCGTACCAACTCTCCTTCCTGTGTCCCCACAGTGCCACCTGCCCCACTGCTGCAGCAACTGGAGCCTCTCAACTGCACCTCCATCTTGGTTCGATGGCAGCCATCTCCAGGCTCCGTGGTCGTCCAGGGTTACCGGCTCTGTTACCATGAGGAGGGCCAACCAGAACAGCCCTCCATCCAGCTCCAGCCTGAGGACACAGAATACACCATCAGTGGCCTGGGTGAGTGATAGTTACAGTAGGTATAGATTGGGTATAGGTATAGATTGGGTATAGATATAGATTTGGGGATAGATTGGGTATAGATTGGGTATAGGCGGGTATAGATTGGGTATAGGTTGGTTATAGACGGGTATAGATATAGATTGGGTATAGATTGGGTATAGGTGGTTATAGATATAGATTGGGTTTAAGTGGGTATAGGCGGGTATAGGTATAGATTGGGTACAAGTGGGTATAGATTGGGTACAAGTGGGTATAGATTGGGTACCACTGGGTATAGATTGGGTACCACTGGGTATAGATTGGGTACACGTGGGTATAGATTGGGTACAAGCGGGTATAGGTATAGATTGGGTATAGGTATAGATACCCAATCTATACCTATACCCACCTGTACCCAATCTATACCTATACCCACCTGTACCCAATCTATACCTATACCCACCTGTACCCAATCTATACCTATACCCACCTGTACCCAATCTATACCTATACCCACCTGTACCCAATCTATACCCGCCTGTACCCAATCTATACCTATACCTGCCTATACCCACCTGTACCCAATCTATACCCACTTGTACCCAATCTATACCTATACCCGCCTATACCCACTTAAACCCAATCTATATCTATACCCACCTATACCCAATCTATACCCAATCTATATCTATACCCGTCTATAACCAACCTATACACAATCTATACCTATACCCACCTGTACCCAATCTATATCTATACCCACCTGTACCCAATCTATATCTATACCCGCCTATACCCAATCTATACCCACCTGTACCCAATCTATACCTATACCCGTCTATACCCAATCTATACCTATACCCACCTGTACCCAATCTATATCTATGCCCACTTGTACCCAATCTATACCCACCTGTACCCAATCTGTACCCATACCTGCCTATACCCACCTGTACCCAATCTATACCCACCTGTATCCAATCTATACCTATACCTGCCTATACCCACCTGTACCCAATCTATACCTATACCCACCCGTACCCGATCTATACCTTTACCTAATCTATAGACCTGTACCCAATCTAAATCTATCTAAATTTATACCCGCCTATACCAAATCTATACCTATATAGATATAGATTGGGTACAGGTGGGTATAGATATAAATTGGGTATAGATATTGATTGGATATAGGCGGGTATCGATTGGGTATAGGTATAGATAGGGTATGGGTGGGTATAGATATAGATTGGGTATAGGTGGTTATAGATATAGATTGGGTATAGGTGGTTATAGATATAGATTGGGTATAGATATAGATTGGGTATGGGTATAGATTGGGTATAGGTGGGTATAAGTATAGATTGGGTATAGGTATAGATTGGGTACAGGTGGGTATACGCAGGTCTAGGTATAGATTGGGTACAGGTGGGTATAGATTGGGTATAGGTGTGTATAGGTGGGTGTAAGTATAGATTGGGTATAGGTGTGTATAGGTGGGTGTAGATATAGATTGGGTATAGGTGGGTGTAAGTATAGATTGGGTATAGGTGTGTATAGGTGGGTGTAAGTATAGATTGGGTATAGGTGGGTATAGATATAGATTGGGTATAGGTGGGTATAGATATAGATTGGGTATAGGTGGGTATAGATATAGATTGGGTAAAGGAGGGTATAAGTATAGATTGGGTATAGGTGGGTATAGGTGGGTGTAAGTATAGATTGGGTATAGGTGGGTATAGATATAGATTGGGTATAGGTGGGTATAGAACTCCAGCTTGAGGACACAGAATGAAACATCAGTGGCCTGGGGAGTTTCTGGCTCCCTGTGTAGTTGTTAAACATTAGGGAGAGAGTGGGGAGGGGCGTATTTTGTATATGCACTGACATCTTTTAATGTCTTCTTGCTCTTTCTCTCCGTCCGTGCCCGATCAGTACGGCCTGGCCCTTGTTTCCTAAACAGACACCCCTCTCCTCCCCAGCCCCCCTCTCCATCTCTGTCTTGGTCCTGTTTGTGCTGTCTTACCAACTCTTTGTTGTCACGATTGACCATATGAGTTGTGAAGACGGCACACACAGACCTGGGACCATGCTACTCTAGTCACTGTCCAGTCCCCTCCCCAGTGTCTCTCCATTCCCTCTCCCAGCATTGTGTGAGCAGCAAAGCCTCCAAGGGGGTTAGGGCCCAGAGGTCAGGGCCCAGAGGTCAGGGCCCAGAGGTCAGGGCCCAGATGTTCTTCCCACCACCGTTTCCCATGGATCTCATCCTTGGCTTGCATACGTTATCCCTGGCTATTGTACTATAGCCACTGGGCCAGAGCTCCCCCCCCGACACCTTGACTAGCACTCGATCTCCAGCAGGATGGGGTGAGGTTACCACCACACCCCACGGCCCCCTGGGACTGGCCAGAGCTAGACAGACAAAGGACCTATGACCTATGGTCTTGAGACAGTGGGCTTGGATTAGAGAATTGCACTGTCTGTCCCCTATTTCACAATGGCCTCTGTGATGTCCGAGGGCTGTGGGTTCGATTCCCACGGGGGACCAGTATGAAAATGTATGCACTCACTACTGTAGTGACTCTGGATAAGAGAGTCTATTAAATGACTCACTACTGTAGTGACTCTGGATCAGAGAGTCTATTAAATGACTCACTACTGTAGTGACTCTGGATCAGAGAGTCTGCTAAATGACTCACTACTGTAGTGGCTCTGGATAAGAGAGTCTGCTAAATGACTCACTACTGTAAGTCTCTCTGGATAAGAGTGTCTGCTAAATGACTCAGTACTGTAGTGGATAAGAGTGTCTGCTAAATGACTCAGTACTGTAGTGGATAAGAGTGTCTGCTAAATGACTCACTACTGTAGTGGATAAGAGTGTCTGCTAAATGACTCACTACTGTAGTGGATTAGAGAGTCTGCTAAATGACTCACTACTGTAGTGGATAAGAGAGTCTGCTAAATGACTCACTACTGTAGTGGATAAGAGAGTCTGCTAAATGACTCACTACTGTAGTGGATAAGAGAGTCTGCTAAATGACTCACTACTGTAAGTCTCTCTACTGTAAGTCTCTCTACCTGCCGCCCCCATCAGATACATAATATGATTAGATCTCAATCTAGGCTTTTAACAGTTAAAGGATTTATCTGGAAGGACGTTTATAGATTTATCTAGAAGGACGTTTATAGATTTATCTAGGACGTTTATAGATTTATCTAGAAGGAAGTGTATAGATTTATCTAGAAGGAAGTGTATAGATTTATCTAGGACGTTTATAGATTTATCTAGAAGGAAGTGTATAGATTTATCTAGAAGGAAGTGTATAGATTTATCTAGGACGTTTATAGATGTATCTAGGACGTTTATAGATGTATCTAGAAGGACGTTTATAGATTTATCTAGAAGGACGTTTATAGATTTATCTAGAAGGAAGTGTATAGATTTATCTAGGACGTTTATAGATGTATCTAGAAGGAAGTTTATAGATTTATCTAGGAGGACGTTTATAGATTTATCTAGAAGGAAGTGTATAGATTTATCTAGGACGTTTATAGATGTATCTAGAAGGAAGTTTATAGATTTATCTAGGAGGACGTTTATAGATTTATCTAGAAGGACGTTTATAGATTTATCTAGAAGGAAGTGTATAGATTTATCTAGGAGGACGTTTATAGATGTATCTAGAAGGAAGTTTATAGATTTATCTAGGAGGACGTTTATAGATTTATCTAGAAGGACGTTTATAGATTTATCTAGAAGGAAGTGTATAGATTTATCTAGGACGTTTATAGATTTATCTAGAAGGACGTTTATAGATTTATCTAGAAGGAAGTTTATAGATTTATATAGAAGGACGTTTATAGATTCATCTAGAAGGAAGTTTATAGATTTATATAGAAGGACGTTTATAGATTTATCTAGAAGGACGTTTATAGATTTATCTAGAAGGAAGTTTATAGATTTATCTAGGACGTTTATAGATTTATCTAGAAGGAAGTTTATAGATTCATCTAGAAGGAAGTTTATAGATTTATATAGAAGGACGTTTATAGATTCATCTAGAAGGAAGTTTATAGATTTATCTAGAAGGAAGTTTATAGATTTATATAGAAGGAAGTTTATAGATTTATATAGAAGGAAGTTTATAGATTTATCTAGGACGTTTATAGATTTATCTAGAAGGAAGTGTATAGATTTATATAGAAGGAAGTTTATAGATTTATCTAGGACGTTTATAGATTTATCTAGAAGGAAGTTTATAGATTTATCTAGAAGGACGTTTATAGATTTATATAGAAGGAAGTTTATAGATTTATATAGAAGGAAGTTTATAGATGTATATAGAAGGAAGTTTATAGATTTATATAGAAGGAAGTTTATAGATTTATCTAGGACGTTTATAGATTTATCTAGAAGGAAGTGTATAGATTTATCTAGAAGGAAGTTTATAGATTTATCTAGAAGGAAGTTTATAGATTTATCTAGAAGGAAGTTTATAGATTCATCTAGAAGGAAGTTTATAGATTTATCTAGGACGTTTATAGATTTATCTAGAAGGACGTTTATAGATTTATCTAGGACGTTTATAGATTTATCTAGAAGGAAGTTTATAGATTTATCTTGAAGGAAGTTTATATATTTATCTAGCACGTTTATAGATTTATCTAGAAGGAAGTTTATAGATTTATCATAAAGGAAGTTTATAGATTCATCTAGAAGGAAGTTTATAGATTTATCTAGAAGGACGTTTAAAGATTTATCTAGAAGGAAGTTTATAGATTTATCTAGAAGGAAGTTTATAGATTTATCTAGAAGGAAGTTTATAGATTTATCTTGAAGGAAGTTTATAGATTTATCTAGAAGGAAGTTTATAGATTTATCTAGAAGGAAGTTTATAGATTTATCTAGAAGGAAGTTTATAGATTTATCTTGAAGGAAGTTTATAGATTTATCTAGAGGGATGTTTATAGATTCATCTAGAAGGAAGTTTATAGATTTATCTTGAAGGAAGTTTATAGATTTATCTAGGACGTTTATAGATTTATCTAGAAGGAAGTTTATAGATTTATCTAGGACGTTTATAGATGTATCTAGAAGGAAGTTTATAGATTTATCTTGAAGGAAGTTTATATATTTATCTAGAGGGACGTTTATAGATTCATCTAGAAGGAAGTTTATAGATTTATAACTGATGGCCTGATGGAGGGTAGATAGAAGGCTGGAGGGGCGTTCAGGTGGAGGGTAGATAGAAGGCTGGAGGGGCGTTCAGGTGGAGGGTAGATAGAAGGCTGGAGGGGCGTTCAGGTGGAGGGTAGATAGAAGGCTGGAGGGGCGTTCAGGTGGAGGGTAGATAGAAGGCTGGAGGGGCGTTCAGGTGGAGGGTAGATAGAAGGCTGGAGGGGCGTTCAGGTGGAGGGTAGATAGAAGGCTGGAGGGGCGGCCAGGTGGAGGGTAGATAGAAGGCTGGAGGGGCGGCCAGGTGGAGGGTAGATAGAAGGCTGGAGGGGCGGCCAGGTGGAGGGTAGATAGAAGGCTGGAGGGGCGGCCAGGTGGAGGGTAGATAGAAGGCTGGAGGGGCGGCCAGGTGGAGGGTAGATAGAAGGCTGGAGGGGCGGCCAGGTGGAGGGTAGATAGAAGGCTGGAGGGGCGGCCAGGTGGAGGGTAGATAGAAGGCTGGAGGGGCAGTCAGGTGGAACAGAAGGTCCCGACAAGGGGAAACAAAGTGGGCTCCTCCTCTACTCAACTCAACTCTACTCTACTCTACTCTACTCTACTCTACTCTACTCTACTCTACTCTACTCTACTCTACTCTACTCTACAATTCAATTCAATTCAAGAGGCTTTATTGGCATGGGAAACATATGTTAACATTGCCAAAGCAAGTGAGGTAGATAATATACATAAGTGAAATAAACAATAATAATGAACAGTAAAGATTAAACTCACAGAAGTTCCAAAAGAATAAAGACATTTCAAATGTCATAGAATGGTCTACTCTCTCCTCTCCCACAGTCCTGAAGCCCAGATTCCTTCTGTTCTATCTTGGCCTGACCCCTGACCCTAGTCAACCCCCCTTGTCCCAGGGGCCTTGGGTCCTAGCAGCTGAATGCTGCCTCTGGCCCCCGCACCCCAGCCCCTAGCCCCAGGCCTCCCACCAAGCCTCCTGGTCTCATCCCCCATCACCACAACAACAGGCCTGGACTAAACACACACACACACACCACCCCTCCCCTTTCCACTGGTCAATACCCAGAACCTAACCTTTCACACCAAGATATAAAACAAATCCTTAACGGTCCCCTAAAATACGTCATGATTTAGGAGATGGTTAGCGTGTGGTGCGTTTTCAAGTGAAAGACACTGAATTGAATTGCACCATTTTTAAAGAGCGATTGGCCCTAAAAAATCAACTTCTCATTTTGAAAACGGCCGATGTGGCATCGGCATTATGAGTCAGAAACATTGATTCTAGTGTCAAAATATAAACTATAAATATAGACTATAATATATAGACTATAAAATGTAAATAGTATAATTTGGGACATAAAGTATCTAGCAAGCGGAAAAGTAGGTGCCAGGCTCACCATTTTGTGTCAAGAACTGCAACGCTGCTGGGTTTTTCACGCTCAACAGTTTACCCGTGTGTATCAAGAATGGTCCACCACCCAAAGGACATCCAGCCAACTTGACACCACTGTGGGAAGCATTGGAGTCAACATGGGCCAGCATCACTGTGGAACGCCTTCGACACCTTGTAGAGTCAACATGGGGCCAGCATCCCTGTGGAACGCCTTCGACACCTTGTAGAGTCTACATGGGGCCAGCATCCCTGTGGAACGCCTTCGACACCTTGTAGAGTCTACATGGGGCCAGCATCCCTGTGGAACGCTTTCGACACCTTGTAGAGTCAACATGGGCCAGCATCCCTGTGGAACGCCTTCGACACCTTGTAGAGTCCAACGCTTTGACGAATTAAGGCTGTTCTGAGGGGAAAAGAGGGGGGGAGACACTGAACTCTGTGTGAGTAGGGAACGGTCAGCTAAGACCAAGAGGTCGTTTGCCCTCCAGCTCTTAGGGGCTAGTACTTTAACTGAAAAAAGCAAACTTTTGTTAACTTTTCATTTATTTCTTATGTTTTGACTGATAATGGCCATTTCAGATTCGCCTTTTGTTCGCACTGATGTTTTTAACGCGAATGTGGGTCAGTTGACAATAGACAGAAAATATAATATATATTTCCACAGAAATGATTTATTAATCTATCATTCAATGTTTTCCAGACCCAAGGAGGAAGTACCATGTGAAACTGTTGGCATTAAGCCTTGTAGGAGATGGTTACCAGGCCGACCAGACACTCAGCACCCCAGGATGTGTGTGTAAGTAAACAGAAAAATTGGTTAAATCTGCTTCAGCTTCTGTTCATCCTGAATTCTACGTGGGCCTCTAACACATCTCCCACTACCATAAAAATACTTATTCAACAATCTGAAACAATCGCACGCATTTTCTACAGGAAATGTTATTTTGTTTTTGTGACAAATTTTTTTGGTTTTCCATCTGTGTGTGGGTGTGTCTTGTAGCTGTACGAGATCACCCGGTGGCCTCCCCTCCAGCCCCGGACCATGTGAGTGCGGTGGCTAACAGCTCGTCAGCGGTGTACCTGCGTTGGAGCCGTCCTGCCTTCGCCTCTAGGAAGGCTGTCAGCTACACAGCTCGCTGTACGCCTGTGGGCCTGATGAACGCGTCAGCCATACGCTACGTACAGACGTGAGTTCATGACCAATTTTTCTGCAACAGAACTGCTCGTGATCTACAAGATACTTATGATCGTCAATAAGAAAAGAGGCACTCTTCATATAATTAATACATATAATAATTATAACAAATAATAATTCATAATTATAATAATTAATACTTATAATGACGAATAATTATAATTATTAATAATTGTATTAATTCATAATTTTAATAATTAATCAATAGTAATTATATTAAGTTATTAATAATAATTAATAATAATAATAATTAATGAATAATAATGAATAATTATAATGATTAATAATTATAATAACTAATAATTGTAATAATTAATAATTGTATTAATTAATAAGTAATAATTCATCAATAGCAATTATATTCATTGATTAATAATAATGAAGACACACTAATTATAATAATGAATTATATGAAGAATGTGCCTTGGTCCTTCTTTTTGATGACCAATTCACCCCTTTGACCAGAGAGCCCCTTCTGTCTACCAAAACGTACTATTGTTTACCTTAGTAACGCTCCCCTTCCTCCTCTTTCTACAAGATACTTATGATGTTTATACCTGTATCCTGGAGTCCGTTGAGGAAGAAGAATACTTTACTACTAAGATTATTATACTGAACAAAAAATATGAATGCTACAATTTAATTGATTTTACTGAGTTACAGTTCACATGAGGAAATCAGTCCATTGAAATAAATTCATTAGGCCCTAATCTATGGATTTCACATGACTGGGAATACAGATATATGCATCTGTTGGTCACAGATACCTTTATAAAATAAATGGGGCTCAGGATCTCGTCACGGTAGTTTTGTGCATTCCAAATTGCCATCGATAAAGTGCAATTGTGTTCGTTGCCCGTAGCTTATTGCCTGCTCATACCACCACCACCACCACCACCATGGGGCACTCTGTTCACAACGCTGACATCCGCAAACCGCTCGCCCACATGACTCCAAACACGTGGTATACAGTTGGGAGGCCAGTCGGACGTACTGTCAAATCCTCTAAAATTATGTTGGAGGTGGCTTATGGTAGAGAAATTAACATTAAATTCTCTGGCAACAACTCTGGTGGACATTCCTGTAGTCAGCATGCCAATTGCACGCTTCCTCAAAACTTGAGACATCTGTGGCATTGTGTTGTGTGACAAAACTGCACATTTTAGAGTGGCCTTTTATTGTCCCCCCCCCCCCCCCCAGCACAAGGTGCACCTGTGTAATGACCGTGCTGTTTAATTAGCTTCTTGATATTATCTTTTGATTATCTTTGCAAATGAGAAATGCTCAGTAACAGGAATGTAAACAAATTTGTGCACAACATTTTAGAGAAACAAGCTTTTTTTGTGCGTATGGAACATTTCAGGGAACTTCTATTTCAGCTCATGAAACGTGGGACCAACACTTTCTACATGTTGCAGTGTACTTCACTACTATGCTATTGTCCATTTACATTGTCATTTTTCCGATCGTGGAAATTGATATTGCACGTGGTGATTTAGTTTTACACTTTTACTTCTCTTCTGACAAGAGACTGAAACGCGACATTGTTATGAACATGGGAGTGTGTTTTTTTTTTTTTATTGAACCCTCTCACGATTGCTAATATTTATTCTGGGATGTCTGTTTTGTCCTCGTCAGTACCAACCAGAGTGTGTTGATACAGAGCCTGGACTCCAACACTCGCTATGAGTTGGTGGTGCGTCTCCATGTCGACCAACTGGACAGTCCCTGGAGCGTGGTCGTCTTTCAGAGGACTCTACCAGCAGGTAAAAAAAACCTCTTATTCTCTTCTGACGCATCATGTCACGTTTCCCAAGGATAACAAGGATAAAAGAGTCCTTCATGATCTATGCATTATGAAGGAGTCTATTTAACTTTTTTTAAGTGACATCAACAGCTTCCTTCCCAGTCTACTCTGAGATGTTCCCGGCCGGTTCTCTGCCCTGCACCTTGAGACTGATGCCCCATGTATATGGATAGAACAACAGTCACCTCGTATTCTGTGTGTATATATACTGTTTGTTGACTCACTGTTTATGTATATACTGTATTCTCAACGTAGCTCATCCTAATATACCTACTACTGTACAGACCATTTTCTTCCAAGTGATCTACTGTCTGAACACAGCAGGTATTTATACTGTGTATTCAGACACCGTTCGCACTGATTTATCTACTCTCGTTTGTTAGACTCATTCTGACATTTTTTTTGTTGTTTTGTATGTGGATTATTTCTGTATTTGCTAGACATTCTACAGGCGCTGTTTGAGCTAGTAACGTAAGCATGACGCCGCACCTGCTATAACACCTGACCATTTTTTTTGTACGCGAAACCAATAAACTTTTTAAAATTAAAATTGTATTTGAGATGGGCGAGAACCAGCGAACCCTTGTGCACACAATAACATTCACCAATCAAGGCCAACTGTACTAGATGACGGATACATTTAAGCTAATTAAGATATTTCAATGACCCTTTTTCTGTTCATCAGCGCCCAGACACCCTCCTGAAGGTGTGAGGGTGTCTCTGATTGAGGACGGCACAGCCCTGGTTTCCTGGAGGGAACCAGAGGAGAACAACCTGGCAGTGACGCACTACACCATCCTGTACGCCTCACAGAGGGCCCGGCTGGCCGGATACTGGCAGACACTGCAGAGGGAGGGTGAGTGGAACAGCTAGATACTGGCAGACACTGCGGAGGGAGGGTGAGTGGAACAGCTAGATACTGGCAGACACTGCAGAGGGAGGGTGAGTGGAACAGCTAGATACTGGAAGATACTACAGAGGGAAGGTGAGTGGAACAGCCAGATACTGCAGAGGGTGGATGCGTGGAACAGCTAGATACTGGCAGATACTGCAGAAGGAGGATGAATGTGATGGTTAGACAGCCAGATACTGCAGAAGGAGGGTGAGTGGAACAGCTAGATACTGGCAGACACTGCAGAGGGAGGGTGAGTGGAACAGCTAGAGACTGGCAGACACTGCAGAGGGAGGGTGAGTGGAACAGCTAGATACTGGAAGATACTACAGAGGGAAGGTGAGTGGAACAGCCAGATACTGCAGAGGGTGGATGCGTGGAACAGCTAGATACTGGCAGATACTGCAGAGGGAGGATGAATGTGATGGTTAGACAGCCAGATACTGCAGAAGGAGGGTGAGTGGAACAGCTAGATACTGACAGATACTGCAGAGGGTGGATGCGTGGAACAGCTAGATACTGGCAGATACTGCAGAGGGAGGATGAATGTGATGGTTAGACAGCCAGATACTGCAGAGGGAGGGTGTGTGGAACAGCTAGATACTGGCAGATACTGCAGAGGGAGGATGAGTGATATGGTTAGACAGACAGATATTACAGAGGAATTGTAAACACAGGTGGACATTTTGGAAGGGGAGGGTCTGGAGACAGGCTTGGGCAGAAGCTTTGAGAGCAGAGTGTTTGAGTCCGTTGAGTGCAGATTTAAACCTTTCTGACGTATCTGACCAGTGTGCATCCCAGATTTGTGTCTGGGGTTTTGGGAATGGCTGTGTTAGGATGCATTCTACTCCAGTCCGCTCTAAAAACCTGTCTGCTGTCCCTACAGGAAGTAACACCATGGCCCTGCTGGAGCGTCTGGAGCCTGGTAACGTCTACCTGGTGAAGATCTCTGCCTCCAACCAGGTGGGGGACGGGCCCTTCTCTACTACTGTGGAGCTGGCCCTGGGGCCTGGGTCTAGACACCGAGGGAAGAGCCCCAGGCACTCAGGCAGCGGCTCCTCCTCAGACACCACAGGTTAGTTATGTCGCAGTGTTGTTGGACTGGAGAGTGTTGTCGCAGTGTTGTTGGACTGGAGAGTGTTGTCGCAGTGTTGTTGGACTGGAGAGTGTTGTCGCAGTGTTGTTGGACTGGAGAGTGTTGTAGTAAGTATTGTGGCTAGTGGTCAGTGTTGTTGGACTGGAGAGTATTGTAGTAAGTATTGTGGCTAGTGGTCAGTGTTGTTGGACTGGAGAGTGTTGTCGCAGTGTTGTTGGACTGGAGAGTGTTGTCGTAGTGTTGTTGGACTGGAGAGTGTTGTCGTAGTGTTGTTGGACTGGAGAGTGTTGTCGCAGTGTTGTTGGACTGGAGAGTGTTGTCGTAGTGTTGTTGGACTGGAGAGTGTTGTCGCAGTGTTGTTGGACTGCAGAGTGTTGTAGTAAGTATTGTGGCTAGTGGTCAGTGTTGTTGGACTGGAGAGTGTTGGACTGGAGAGTGTTGTCGTTAGTATTGTTGTAGTGTTGTTGGACTGGAGAGTGTTGTCGTAGTGTTGTTGGACTGGAGAGTGTTGTAGTAAGTATTGTGGCTAGTGGTCAGTGTTGTTGGACTGGAGAGTGTTGTAGTAAGTATTGTGGCTAGTGGTCAGTGTTGTTGGACTGGAGAGTGTTGTAGTAAGTATTGTGGCTAGTGGTCAGTGTTGTTGGACTGGAGAGTGTTGTAGTAAGTATTGTGGCTATATACAGGGTGTTACGGTACAGAGTCAATGTGGAGGCTATATACAGGGGGTACCGGTACAGAGGTAATGTGGAGGCTATATACAGGGGGCACCGGTACAGAGTCAATGTGGAGGCTATATACAGGGGTACCGGTACAGAGTCAATGTGGAGGCTATATACAGGGGGTACCAGTACAGAGTCAATGTGGAGGCTATATACAGGGGGTACCGGTACAGAGTCAATGTGGAGGCTATATACAGGGGGTACCGGTACAGAGTCAATGTGGAGGCTATATACAGGGGGTAACAGTACAGAGTCAATGTGGAGGCTATATACAGGGGGTACCAGTACAGAGTCAATGTGGAGGCTATATACAGGGGGTACCGGTACAGAGTCAATGTGCGGGGGCACCGGTGTCAAGGTAATATGTACATGTAGGTAGAGTTATTAAATTGATGTGATTACTCAGTGTGACATGATTTCTCATGTCTTCCAGTGTTCTCTGACGGCCTGTACCACACGGAGCAGAATTCCATGACCGGGATCATCGTGGGGGTCTGCATCGCTCTGGCCTGTATAGTGATGTGTACCATCATCCTCATCAGCAAAGGCAGATCCAGGTATTTACACGATGTCCATCTTAGTAATAGTCGTCTGTTTCTTCTGTATCTTCTTCTTCTGTTTCTTCTGTTTCTTCTTCTTCTGTTTCTTCTCCTTCTTCTCCTTCTGTTTCTTCTTCTTCTGTTTCTTCTTCTTCTGTTTCTTCTTCTTCTGTTTCTTCTTCTTCTTCTTCTTCTGTTTCTTCTTCTTCTGTTTCTTCTTCTTCTTCTGTTTCTTCTGTTTCTTCTTCTTCTGTTTCTTCTTCTTCTGTTTCTTCTTCTTCTTCTTCTTCTGTTTCTTCTTCTTCTGTTTCTTCTTCTTCTGTTTCTTCTTCTTCTTCTGTTTCTTCTGTTTCTTCTTCTTCTTCTTCTTCTTCTTCTGTTTCTTCTTCTTCTGTTTCTTCTTCTTCTGTTTCTTCTGTTTCTTCTTCTTCTGTTTCTTCTTCTTCTTCTGTTTCTTCTGTTTCTTCTTCTTCTTCTTCTTCTTCTTCTGTTTCTTCTTCTTCTGTTTCTTCTTCTTCTGTTTCTTCTTCTGTTTCTTCTGTTTCTTCTTCTTCTTCTTCTGTTTCTTCTTCTTCTTCTGTTTCTTCTGTTTCTTCTTCTCCTTCTTCTGTTTCTTCTGTTTCTTCTGTTTCTTCTTCTTCTGTTTCTTCTGTTTCTTCTCTGTTTCTTCTTCTTCTGTTTCTTCTTCTCCTTCTTCTGTTTCTTCTTCTTCTGTTTCTTCTGTTTCTTCTTCTTCTGTTTCTTCTTCTTCTTCTGTTTCTTCTTCTTCTGTTTCTTCTTCTCCTTCTTCTGTTTCTTCTTCTTCTTCTTCTGTTTCTTCTTCTTCTGTTTCTTCTTCTTCTTCTTCTGTTTCTTCTTCTTCTGTTTCTTCTGTTTCTTCTTCTTCTTCTTCTGTTTCTTCTGTTTCTTCTTCTTCTTCTGTTTCTTCTTCTTCTGTTTCTTCTTCTCCTTCTTCTGTTTCTTCTTCTTCTGTTTCTTCTTCTTCTGTTTCTTCTTCTTCTTCTTCTGTTTCTTCTTCTTCTTCTTCTGTTTCTTCTGTTTCTTCTTCTGTTTCTCCTTCTTCTGTTTCTCCTCCTTCTTCTGTTTATTCTTCTTCTGTTTCTTCTTCTTCTGTTTCTTCTTCTCCTTCTTCTGTTTCTTCTTCTTCTTCTTCTTCTGTTTCTTCTTCTTCTTCTTCTGTTTCTTCTGTTTCTTCTTCTGTTTCTCCTTCTTCTTCTGTTTCTCCTTCTTCTTCTGTTTATTCTTCTTCTGTTTCTCCTTCTGTTTCTTCTTCTTCTGTTTCTTCTTCTGTTTCTCCTTCTTCTGTTTCTCCTTCTTCTTCTGTTTCTCCTTCTTCTGTTTATTCTTCTTCTGTTTCTTCTTCTTCTGTTTCTTCTTCTGTTTCTTCTTCTGTTTCTCCTTCTTCTTCTGTTTCTTCTTCTTCTTCTTCTGTTTCTTCTTCTTCTGTTTCTTCTTCTTCTGTTTCTCCTTCTTCTGTTTCTTCTTCTTCTTCTTCTTCTTCTGTTTCTCCTTCTTCTGTTTCTTCTTCTTCTTCTTCTTCTTCTGTTTCTCCTTCTTCTTCTTCTGTTTCTTCTTCTTCTTCTTCTGTTTCTTCTGTTTCTTCTTCTTCTTCTTCTGTTTCTTCTTCTTCTGTTTCTTCTTCTTCTTCTGTTTCTTCTTCTTCTGTTTCTTCTTCTGTTTCTTCTGTTTCTTCTTCTTCTGTTTCTTCTGTTTCTTCTGTTTCTTCTTCTTCTGTTTCTCCTTCTTCTGTTTCTTCTTCTTCTGTTTCTCCTTCTTCTGTTTCTTCTTCTTCTGTTTCTTCTTCTTCTCTTTCTTCTGTTTCTTCTTCTTCTGTTTCTTCTTCTTCTTCTTCTTCTGTTTCTTCTTCTTCTTCTTCTTCTGTTTCTTCTTCTTCTCTTTCTTCTGTTTCTTCTCCTTCTTCTCTTTCGTCTGTTTCTTCTTCTTCTGTTTCTCCTTCTTCTTCTGTTTCTTCTTCTTCTCTTTCTTCTGTTTCTTCTTCTTCTGTTTCTTCTTCTCCTTCTCAGACTATAGTCCATGTACTCATTCTAATGCTTCAGCCATTTTTGAAAGAACTCTCTTCAAATAGATTATTTTATATTGTCCCCTAACTTCTACTCTTTGCTCCAATAGGAAATCTTCCATCTGTAAGATCATGGACGTAGTGAACGGTGAGGGAACCCATGGTGCACATACTGGTTTGGCCCTGGCCAATGAACACCAGGCTGAGAACATAGAGGCCCTGATGCCCATGATGGCACCTCACTTCATTGATGCCAAGGTGAGACATGACTCTACAGACACAGGCCATGAGTGTGTATGTATGAGACTGTATTTATGTCATATACTGTGCCTTCGGGAAAGTATTCAGACCCCTTTAGACTTTTTCCACATTTTGTTAGGTTACAGCGTTATTCTAAAATGGATTACATTTTATCAACCTCATCAACCTACGAACAATACCCCATAATGACAAAGAAATTATTATTTTTTTAAATTTTTTGCAAATGTATTAAATTGGGTTAAAGTCCGGGCTCTGGTTGTGTCACTCAAGGACATTCAGAGACTTGTCCCGAAGCCACTCCTGCGTTGTCTTTTGGCTGTGTGCTTAGGGTTGTTGTCCTGTTGGAAGGTGAATCTTCGCTCCAGTCTGAGGTCCTGAGTGCTCTGGAGCAGGTTTTCATCTCTCTGCACTTTGTTCCGTTCATCTTTCTCTCAATCCTAACTAGTCTCCCAGTCCCTGCCGCCGAAAAACATCCCCACAGCATGATGCTGTCACCACCATGCTTCGCCGTAGGGATGGTGCCAGGTTTCCTCCAGATGTGACACTTGGCATTCAGGCCAAATAGTTCAATCTTGGTTTCATGAGACCAGAGAATCTTGTTTCTCATGGTCTGAGAGTCTTTAGGCGCCTTTTGGCAAACTCCAAGTGGTCTGTCATGTGCCTTTTACTGAGGAGTGGCTTCCATCTGGCCACTCTACCATAAAGGCCTGATTGGTAGAGTGCTGCAGAGATGGGAGAAACTTCCAGAAGGACAACCATCTCCACAGATAAACTCTAGAGCAGTGTCAGAGTGACCACCAGGTTCTTGGTCACCTCCCTGACCAAGGCCCTTCTCCCCCGATTGCTCAGTTTGGCCTGGCGGCCAGCTCTAGGAAGAGTCTTGGTGGTTCTAAACTTCTGCCATTTAAGAATGATGGAGGCCACGGTGTTCTTGGGGACCTTCAGTGCTGCAGAATATTTTTGGTACCCTTCCCCAGATCTGTGCCTCGACACAATCCTGTCTCGGAGCTCTACGGACAATTCCTTCAACCTCATGGCTTGGCTTTTGCTCTGACATGCACTGTCAACTGTGGGACCTTATATAGACAGATGTGTGCCTTTCCAATTCATGTCCAATCAATTGAATTTACCACAGGTGCACTCCAATCAAGTTGTAGAAACATCTCAAGGATGATCAATGGAAACAGGATTCACCTGACCTCAGTTTCATGTCTCACAGCAAAGGGTCTGAATACTTATGTAAATCTGAAAGGAAAAAAAAGATTTGTTTTTTTTCTCGCTTTGTCATTATGTGGTATTGTGTGTAGATTGCTGAGGATTTTTTAAATTTATTGAATCCAGTTTAGAATAAGGCTGTAACGTAACAAAATGTGGAAAAAGTCAAAAAGGGGTCTGAATACTTTCTGAATGTACTCTACGCCTTTATCTGTCTCTAATCTGGTTCTCTCTCTGTTTTCAGGGTGGGACAAACCTGGTGATTACAGGAGCCGGCCCGGTCTGCGGTATCAACCGCAGCGAGAGATGGCACTTTTTTAAGAGGGAGAGATACAATAGAAATACAAGCCAGGTCGGTCTTCAGACATGAACCAAATCATGTTGCTGCTATCAAAATACCAGTCATGGAGTTTACAGTATTGAGTATTGGTCATTTGTTATACAATGTTGTTATACAACAAATATCTCTCCTCTCCTTTATCTCTAGGCTGAGAACAGAGCATATCTGTACGAGGCAGGGAAGACCGTTCTGTGTTACGAGGAGAAGGAAGGTGCGCCTCCCCTCCAGCCCTCCAGCCTGCATATCCTGTTCGGGCCACTAGGGGACATGGAGAGCTCCGGGGGCTTCAGTGAGGGAAACAGCTCTGGAACTACTGAGACCAGTGACGGAAGTCAGGAGACAGGAGACTCTGGTCACTACTCCAACGAAGAGATAAGCAATGAGATGAGCAACCCGTCCACCGCCACCTCAGGCCGTAACTCCAGGCCTCCGTCCTTCGGGTCGGAGTTGGATGACAGCCCAACTCCAAAGAAGGAAGAAGAAGAAAAGCCTGGTTTTAAAGTGGAATCTGAGGTGACGCCACTAAGACCTCCCTACCGTCTCCACCATGGTCTCCACCAGCCTGGTCATGACACTATCCAGCATCCCTGTTCCCTCTCGGCTGAGGAAGCTGTTTATCTTGCCCAGGCCACGGTCCAGCATCCCTCACGGCCCTGTTCCCGCTCGGCTGAGGAAGCTGTTTATCCTACCCAGGCCACCGTCCAGCATCCCTGTTCCCTCTCGGCTGAGGAAGCTGTTTATCCTGCCCAGGCCACCGTCCAGCATCCCTCACGGCCCTGTTCCCTCTCGGCTGAGGAAGCTGTTTATCCTGCCCAGGCCACCGTCCAGCATCCCTCACGGCCCTGTTCCCTCTCGGCTGAGGAAGCTGTTTATCCTGCCCAGGCCACCGTCCAGCATCCCTGTTCCCTCTCGGCTGAGGAAGCTGTTTATCTTGCCCAGGCCACGGTCCAGCATCCCTCACGGCCCTGTTCCCTCTCGACTGAGGAAGCTGTTTATCCTGCCCAGGCCACGGTCCAGTCAGCAGGCTCGTCCTGGTGATAGGTTACCCGACCTGAATGCGGCTTATTTTCAGTTGAAGCAGCCCACCTTTCTCGCTTCTTTGCCTCCTGAAATAGGTCCTTGGGCAAGGAACATACACTTACATAGAGGGATCAGGAAGTTTAAGCTTTAAGGAGGAAATGGGTGTTTGCTTCAGGTCTACCTCAAGATATTTATAATGAATGTTGATGTTTTCCTGATTCATTTGGATCTTATTTTCAGTCTGTCTGGTTTCTGTCTTTGTGTCAAGTCTTTAGGGATGATTTCTTAGACACCTACCTCAGCGGGGTTGGATGCATCCGGTTGTCAGGGGAACTGGAAAGAGAGACTTCTGCTTTAGGACGTTAACAAGTCGACCAATTCCATCTTAACTCCTCCTCCACATTTACAGGATTGGTTGAACAGTGTAGAAGAGAACCGCCCCCCCCCCATATTAGCACACCAAAGAAAGAAACACCACACAGATGATGCTTTGTCATGAATTGGTGAAAGGGATGTTATGGGATCCTGATAAGCATGTTCAGTGAAGATTGGACATTGGAAGGGGCTTTACAGCATGTTCAGTGAAGATTGGACATTGGAAGGGGCTTTACAGCATGTTCAGTGAAGATTGGACATTGGAAGGGGCTTTACAGCATGTTCAGTGAAGATTGGACATTGGAAGGGGCTTTACATTTTTTTTTTTACAAAACTAAGCTTAATCTTTGTCCGGGAAACCAGTCCTTAATGTCTGTCCTAAACCAAAGCTCACCCAACAATGAATGTTCAAAAGAATGTAAAAAAATATATTGCTTCGTGATACATTCTATAATTAAGGAGATTGTTTTCTTCCATTGAAGCAGAGTGACCCTCCTCATTGCTGATTGTCTACCTCAGTTACTCTGACTCTGTGTATATATAGTACTACCTCATTTATAACAGTATATTGTGCAAGTACCGTATTATACTACTACCTCATTTTAAGAGTATATTGTGCAGTTTTATTTTCCCTAACTCAGGGTAATGAGGTTGAAAATATTTCCAAGCCATGTCGTCTTACCTGCAGGAGTTATAGTTACAGGCTGAATTTAGTTTGAAGATTTGTGAAAATTCCTTTTGGAATTATTTGTTTGTTTTTTTGTTGTAAGGTTGGAAAAGCGTTTACGTTTTTATTTTTATTTTTATGACGAGCCTCTTCAGTATAGTTCTAACATTGAAGCATTAGATACTGTATCACCAGTCTCTATTTGAGTAAGATCAAGTAACTAAAAATTAAACGTTGAACTGGCATTTTCAGTACGGCGTACCTTTTAAAAGCTTTAAAATGGCCTTATTACGTGGGAAAAGGGCTTGGCAGATGATTGTAGATACAGAGAACCAAAGAAAGAGTAGGAACACGCGACATAACAGCCCTACAGTATTGTAAGTGTCCTCTGAATCATTTCGCTGCCGTGTCAAGTATGTATATTTCTCATTGAATTATCGAGTTGAATACAATTCTTATTGTACATTTTCGAGACACGTTTTTATATCTGGTTGAAAGCTTTAGTGCTCTGTCTTTCAGACGAGTGTTCTCCATTTGCCTTCTATGTACAGTAGATCATTGATGCTAAATGCAGCGTTGGCGCTGTGCTATTAGATGCCAAAGAGTTGTCTACTTCCTCAGATGGGGGGATTCAGATAGATGATAGATCAGACTGGAGGACTGGTGGGTCCTCCAGATAGATCAGACTGGAGGACTGGTGGGTCCTCCAGATAGATCAGACTGGAGGACTGGTGGGTCCTCCAGATAGATCAGACTGGAGGACTGGTGGGTCCTCCAGATAGATCAGACTGGAGGACTGGTGGGATATTTGTATCCACTGTATTTCTAGCCTGGTACCAGATTTGTTTGTGCTATATAGCATGCCAGCCATGACAATGACCATAGGAGTTGGCTACACAGATCAAACACATCTGGGAGCAGGCTGCTATTATATTACACACCCCAGTTTGACAATACCACAAGATTCTGACTATCAAATCAATAACCCCTATGTGTGAAGAGCAACGTAATCAAGTTTTATATCTTTGAAAAGCAAATAATCTTGGACCAAAGAAGATGTTGTTTTAATAATTAGTTATTTGGTTTTACTTCTTTTTTTTCTTTCACAACAGTATTTGCATAATGTGTTATAAGTTGCTAGGATTTTTTGATTAACTAGAAAAGGCATTTTTAAAGTCGAATCATTGTGATGCCAAGTTCCATTTTGTTTTGTGTGGCTTGAGAGGTCAAAGAGCGCTCAGTTGTCAGTTGGATCGTGTTCATGAGATTTCACCTGAAAGATGTTCAAAGTTTACTTTTGGGACTTTATAAAACATTTTATGGCTTTGTTTTATTTTAGGATAGTTTTATTTCGTGTTAAAGCATATTTTTCCTGATGTCATGTCTACACTTCTGCTATCGGAATACGAAGGTCGCATTGAAAAGACGGGTCGCTTTGTGGTCTGATTGTGTTCAGATCTGGTTACCACTTCAGGAGTTGGTCAGGGATGCATTGTGTGCGGATTTCTCCTCAGTCTGGACACAATTCAGGCTACCGAAAGTGCATACAGTGGGCGATGTCATCAGCACTCCTCTCATAAGTCTCCAGAAAGCTTGTTTTGAAATCGAGAGGCGCCTTTTTCATTATAACGTTGGAGGACATACATTGTTAGTGTGTGAGGAATGTGTTTGCTGGCCTCAGAAATGCTAGCCAACAAGCTAATATTTAGAATAGCTATTTTTTTTTAGTTTGGCTAGAGTTATGCAAACCCTTTTGCAATCCATTTAGTGTTGCTTGCTAGCTACAGAGGTTAGCTGGCTGGTTAGCTACAGTAGTTAGCTACAGAGGTTAGCTGGCTGGTTAGCTACAGTAGTTAGCTACAGAGGTTAGCTGGCTAGTTAGCTACAGAGGTTAGCTGGCTGGTTAGCTACAGTAGTTAGCTGGCTGGTTAGCTACAGTGGTTAGCTACAGAGGTTAGCTATAGAGGTTAGCTGTCTAGTTAGCTACAGAGGTTAGCTGGCTGGTTAGCTACAGTAGTTAGCTACAGTAGTTAGCTGGCTAGTTAGCTACAGTGGTTAGCTACAGAGGTTAGCTGGCTAGTTAGCTACAGTAGTTAGCTATTGCCATCAGTTGTTGTTGTGTTATTATCATATTTAGCCTATTCCACCGTTTGTAGAATGCATACTGGCATTTGAATATAGCGCAGGAAAAAGGGGAATCCGGGCACTATGTGGACACGGTTACACATTTATTTGTAGGTGTAGACACATGACACTTTCGGAATTCCATGATCAGAATTCCCTGATCAGAATTCCATGATCAGAATTCCATGATCAGAATTCCATGATCAGAAATCCATGATCAGAATACTAAAGCTGCGTGAACTGTCAAGTCTAGACACGGCCTTAGATGGATATAAGAAAAGACTGGGCTATTGTCCCCCTCTGTCTGTGTTCTCAGAGCCTGCGTCAGGGACAGGTTTTGTCGGCTATGGGAGCTTCGCTGCCTTTGCCGGACACCAATTTGAATGTGTCCTTTTATTTCTACTATTGAACATGTGTTTTTGTTGTAACTTCCTGATTTTTGTCATTCATATTTACCATATCATGTATTTCTTTCTCCCAAGTGTTAAAGTAAACAGTGTTTCCGTGTTACAAACCACATTATTTTATCCTCTCAAGATGGTCTCATCATTTGAATAAAAATGTTTCCTGAAAAAGTTTTCCAGTGATAGTTTTTTTCAAAAATCATTGATATGGATGTGATGAGGACATAGTTTTATCTCAGTGTCACCAAAATACACTATACAGTGTCGACAGATACAGGATTGGTTTGTATATGTGGATCTAAGTCTGTCTAGCAAACCAAAAAATGGTTCTGTGTGAAAATTGCATTCTGGGAACTTTTGCAGCAAATGTTCTCATAACTCAAAAAACTGTCTTGTCGTGCTGAGGATTTATAGAACGTTTGTTTTAAACATTTACCTGTTGTTGCAAGAACATTTCTAGAAAATATTGAATCTGTTCTTTGAAGGTTACCAGCATGTGTCATTAGGTTATTGGGAACATTGTGAGAACGTCACAAAAAGATAAGTTCACGAAAACACACACACACACACACACACACACACAAAACTCCAGTAGTGTCGACATTCAGATCATGTCTGTAAAAAAATTACAAGAATGTTGACAGAACAGCCTTTGAGGTTTAAAAAAAAAAAAAAAAGGTTCCCAGAACATTTAATTAGGTTGTACATTACAGGCGATGGGTTCCCGAAACACAATGCTCAGTTGTGATGACATTCATACAATGTTTAAGTTAGGTTGCACAGAACATTCCCATAATGCTGTATGATGTTTCCACAATTTCTAAATAAGTCTGTTTTTCTATGACGTTCGTAGCCTCTTTGTTTTAGGTTTAACATAATATTCAAATATATATATAAATATATATATATATAAACACAACATGCAACCATTTCAAAGATTTTACTGAGTTACGGTTCATATAAGGAAATCAGTCAATTGAAATACATTCATTAGGTGCCTAATCTATGGATTTCACATGACTGGGAATACAGATATGCATCTTGTTGGTCACAGATACCTTAAAGGTAGGGGTGTGGATTAGAAAACCCAGTCAGTATCTGGTGTGACCACCATTTGCCTCATGCAGCGCGACATCTCCTTCACATAGAGTTGATCAGGCTGTTGATTGTGGCCTGTGGAATGTTGTCCCACCCCTCAATGGCTGTGTGAAGTTGCTGGATATTGGCGGGAACTGGAACACGCTGTTGTACACGTCGATCCAGACATCAGCAAACCGCTCGCCCACACAACGCTGTCTGCCATCTGCAAGGTAAAGTTGAAACCGGGATTCATCCGTGAAGAACACACTTCTCCTGCATACCGGTGGCCATCGAAGGTGAGCATTTGCCCACTGAAGTCAGTTACGACATCAAACTGCAGTCAGGTCAAGACCCCTAGTGAGGACGACGAGTATGCAGATCAGCTCGGATCGATGAGCTCGATGAGACGGTTTCTGACAGTTTGTGCAGAAATTCTTTAAATGTGCAAACCCAGAGTTTCATCAGCTGTGCAGGTGGCTGGTCTCAGATGATCCCGCAGGTGAAGAAGCTGGATGTGGAGGTCCTGGCGTGGTTATACGTGGTCTGTGATTGTGAGGCCAGTTGGACATACTGCCAAATTCTTTAAGGCGGCTTATGGTAGAGAAATTAACATTCAATTCTCTGGCAACAGCTCTGGTGGACATTCCTGCAGTCAGCATGCCAATTGCACGCTCCCTCAAAAGTTTAGACATCTGTGGCATTGTGTTGTGTGACAAAACGGCACATTTTAGAGTGGCCTTAGATTTTTCCCCAGCACAAGGTGCACCTGTGTAATGATCATGCTGTTTAATCAGCTTCTTGATATGACACACCTGTCAGGTGGATGGATTATCATGGCAAAGGAGAAATGCTCACTAACAGGGATGTAAACAAATTGGTACACATCATTTTAAAGAAATAAGCTTTTTGTGCGTATGGAACATTTCTGGGATCTTTTATTTCAGCTCATGAAAATGGGACCAACAGTTTATATGTTGCGTTTATATTTTTGTTCAGTGTACATTTAACTTTGTCTTAGAGGTCCTCAAAACATTTCAAGAAAATTTAGAAAATGTTATATTGAATTTTTACAACATTCTCTTTAAAGCACATTGGAATACATGCCCACGATGTTTCTCTCCAGATTGAATGGCAATACGCATTTGAGGACTGTATTGTAGGACCACTACAAGCTGATATAGACCCACAGGACATTTGAACAGCATTTAATCATAAACACACAAACCTATTTATTTTACTGTTTATACCGTATGTTGACAATCTGCACATGTGGGGTTTGAAACTGTCACGACTTCCACCGAAGGTGAATCCTCTCCCTGTTCGGGCGGCGCTCGGCGGTCGTCGTCACCGGTCTACCTGCTGCCACCGATCTTTTTTCCTTTTCTTTTGGTTATGTCTGTTTTGTGGTTCACCTGGTTTCATTTTTGGTTAATTAGGGGGGGTATTTCATCTCGACATTTCCTTTGGGTTTTTGTGCGGGATTGTTTTCGCTAGTTCATGTTTGTTTTTCCCTGGACTGTGTCTGAGTGGGGTTTTATGGCTACTGCTGTAGTCCGGTGTCCTGTGATTTTTGAGCTGATTAAACGCCCTTTTCATTCATTACTTGTTTCTCCTGCGCCTGACTCCACACCCACATCTCCTTGGGGAGTTTTGACAGAATCGGCAATGCTCGGTTCCCTAGCCAAGTCTTTTATCCTCTGCCCAATCACGGAAGCTCTCTTATTGTTTTAGTGTGTAACCATGGCAGTATGCTCAATGAGGAATTGCATGGTTCCTTTTTTATCCTTCTTAAACATAACTAACCCAGGGATATACTGGCAACTGGGTTACTCACCATCACTTCCCCCACCCTCTTTATATTCTGTGTACTTCTGGTCCTATATTTATATCCAAGACTGTGAATGTTGATCTAGGATCACTTTTGCTTTTCAGATCATAAAAAAATAAGAAAGAGGTGACTATGTCAAGCGTCTCAAAGTAGGAATTATATTGGGTTCATTTAAAAAAAAAAGTTGGAACAGTCTAACAACCTGGGGGTGAATTATTGTAACGACCTTGGGTTTATAACCGCGGAAATCGACCTTGCCACACGAGCATGCTTTTGAATGTCTGGTGCAAATTGAACATCTACCGTCAGTAGTTCAGGAGTACGTCCTGCAGATGGCAGCAAAGCGCTTCAGACACCTGACGTCTGCTATGACGAACGAATAGAGGAAAGACGTAAAGACATGTTTGAACAATGCGGGGCCTGTTTAACTCCGGCCATGGGATGATGTTTGTACATAATGACTGCAAGTTATAACTATTTGGTGTTCTTTGCCTTGTTTAGCGTCGACAACTTTTGTCTGCATCTCTAGTTAGGTATGGACCGCTGTTATCGCTGTTATCGCGTTCAAAACAACTGGGAACTCAGGGGGGAATAAAACGAGATCCGACTGGGGAAAAATAGCTCCGACCAGAAAATTACTGACGTCATGATTTGACCTCGTATTTTTCCGAGCTCTCAGTTGTTTTAAACGCAGCATACACACTACGAGCTGCAAGAGCATCCGATGTGTGGACCAACGCTAGCTAACTAACAGATACTGATGATAATTAACCCCTAGACAGCAAGTTATTTTTTATTTTTTTTGTGTTATTTCGTACATTATTAGCCCAGCCCATACAGCCGGAAATCCTTTTTGGATGTCAGAGCAGCGGTAACAGGCGATAACAGCAGGAATAAAACTTTCCTGAATTGGATCCTTAGTTCGTTAATCAAATGGCTACCCAGACTATTTGCATTGTTCCCTCCCCTTTATGCTGCTGCTACTCTCTGTTTATTATCTATGCATAGTCACTTTAACTCTACATACACGTACATATTACCTCAATACCTCGACTAATCTATGTCCCCGCACATTGACTCTGTACCGGTTCCTCCTGTATGTAGCCTCGCTATTGTTATTTTACTGCTGCTCTTTAATTATTTTTATTTTTTACTTATACATTTTTTACTTCGCTTATTTTTCTTAACTGCATTGTTGGTTAGGGGCTTGTAAGTAAGCATTTCACTGTACACCTGTTGTATTCGGCGCATGTGACAAATAACATTTGATTTGATTTGGTGTGATTGTTATAACATACAGAAACACAAGTCCTTTTGTTAATCCGACCTAAAATACCTTACAATCAAATGCCGACCAAGAGAATTCCCTTCGTTCCCCCTCAAACCGAATACCACGACGGTCCTCAAAGAACTACACTGGACTTTATGCAAACTGGAAACCAAAGAGGCTATCTTTATTGTAGCTGGGGATTTTAACAAATCAAATTTTGAGATAAACTCTACCTAAGTTCTTCTTCCTGTAGGCAGAAACTCAAACAGGAAGTACCCGTGCCATCGCACTGCACACTGCCCTGTCCCATCTGGATAAGAGGAATACCTATGTAAGAATGCTGTTGATTGACTATAACTCATCATTGAGCTCGGGGCCTGGGTCTGAAATCCGCCCTGTTCAACTGGGTTCTGGACTTCCTGACGGGCCGCCCACAGGTGGTGAAGGTAGGAAACGACACCAACACTTCGCTGATCCTCAACACAGAGGCCCCGCAAGGGTGCATGCTCAGCCCCCTCCTGTACTTCCTGTTTACCCATGACTGCGTGACCACGCACTACTATCTCTTCACTATAGCACTTGTTTTTCTCAATTATTTTAAATCGCCTCCGCATAGGAGATTCGATTGACTCCTCACAACTTTTGCCACCTCAATCTCCTTCACCCTTACAGGGCACTCCAGGAACTCAGGATCATGAACATGATCCCCCACCAACACCGTCGTCCTTCTACACACTTTCGTGCGTTTTGCCAGCAGCTCTTCGTTGTGCGTCAAGCATTTCGCTGTTTATGACTTCAAGCCTATCAACTCCTGAGACTCATTGTAAAAGGAACCACCAGCTTTCATATGTTCTCATGTTCTGAGCAAGGAACTGAAACGTTAGCTTTCTTACATGGCACATTTGCACTTTTACTTTCTTCTCCAACACCGTTTTTGCATTATTTAAACCAAATTGAACATGTTAATTTTATTGATGTATTATATTAAGTTAAAATAATTGTTAATTCAGTATTGTTGTAATTGTCATTATTACAAATAAAAATAGGCTGATTAACCGGTATCGGCTTTTTTTTGGTCCTCCAATAATCGGTATCAGTATCGGAGTTGAAAAGTCATAATCGGTCGACCTCTAATACACATTCTTACGCAACAAACACATCTCAACAAGAAGCGATGTATTATCCTCCATACACGTATCCTCCACTCCAATTTGAGACAATTTCACGTTTTGTTCGATACTTCTGTTGTCCGAACATTCGTCTTTACCGACTTTGCTCTACGTGTTGCTTGATTCCAACTCAGCCTCCTCCATCTTTTCCTCTCTCCTCTCTCGGTTTCTTCCTTTCTAAGGATGTTTTTCTTCTTCTAGCCACTTGTGCTTCTACATCTGCGTTGCTTGCGTTTTAGGCTGGGTTTCTGTATAGTAGAGCCGGGATGATATCAGTATCGCGATACTCTTAGAATCTTAGTATTGTGGCAAGGAAACAAAACACAAAGCAGATTTTTAACTATCCAGGGTCACATTTATTTTCTAAGCTATATATCCCACGATGTTACATCCAGCAGGTTTTTTAAAGGACCAAAGAGTCTAGTCTGCTTTGCTTTGTGTTTTAATTTTTTGCCATGGAAAAAAGTTATTGCGATACTGGCATCGTCACAGCCCTTAGTGTATAGCACATTGTGACAACTGCGGATGTAAAAAAAAGGGCTTTATTTAAAAAAATTAAAAAAACATTTTAATTGAATTTGATCAAGTATTCATAAAGTAAATATCCTTATGTAGCTACTACTAGTAGTCGTAATATTCGTTCCCTGTTTTATTTGTTCCGTGCTTCAGGACAACTCGTTGGAGTTTGAGAAGCGCGGAAATATTCCAGTCAAGTACAGAAGGGAGTTGTGGGGCAAGATAAGGTAATTTATTGATCCAGTTTTTTTTTTATCCTCTCACATGGCTCTTCAAGTCACCTCAGTTCATCGTATCATTGTTTACATTGGACTAATTGCGTTGTTAATGTGTGAGTCCATTTTAAATGCTGACTAGAATGGCAACAACCTAACTTATTTTTTGTTATTTTAGTGGAGGCGATTGTTAAGAGGAATTTTGTTCCTATGTGTTCATTAACCAATGCGATTAATACATTCTGTCTGTTTCTAAGAATTTGTAAGGTTCTAATTTAAATGAAACGGACAGAGATCAGTCAACTTCTTGAAGACTGGGAAAAGCAATGTAGGTTGGATCTCGTCACTACCTCTGTCGTGTACCAGTTCACCACTGGCCTGAAATAAACCCTCAATTCAGAGGTCAGGTCTTTGCCTTACGGATCCTGGATCCACCCGTGCACGGTTTTCAGCGGTTCCTCGGGACGACAGAGGTATCGAAGGACCAATTGATAAGATAGTTATGTTCTCCAGGTACCCAATTTAATTATATTACTCTCAGTCTGCAAACCATAATTTGTAAGATCCTGGTCGAATGAAACAGACGGAGGCCCAGCTAAAACAGTCAAAAAAGGTTTATTAACGGGAACATTCTAAAGTCAAGAATACGAATCAATTCATTTTATACTGACTTCTCACGCCCACACATTCACACAGCCATACACACACACACACACACACACAAACAGACGCACATACACACATACCCACACACACACGCACACAAACAGAAGCACACACATGTCCTGCTACGCACACACTGTCTCACCACCCAGCCGACAGAGATAATGACCTTGTCCTTGAGATGTACACCCTGTTCTCTCCCAAATCTCTAGTCAGGTCGGCACCAAGCTCAGACAGTCTGTGTTTATAATACCATAAAGACATATTGTTTCACCCTGATTCTGACTAGGACTACACATTTATTGATTATGATTTCATACATTCTAATCAATTCCATACAATTATATGTTTCAGGGCGGAACATTCTAATCATTCAATTAACAGACAATTCTCACCTATCAGTGATGAAGAAGGTGGAAGAGATCAAACAGAAACAACAGGCAAAGTTTATCATGAACCGGTGAGTACAATTCATAGTTTTCTGTTTTTGGTATAGTAAATAACAAGCAAAGTCCTAAATTAAAATGTGTAAAAAAATTGGCACATGCTTCGTAAACAACAGGTGTGGACACAGAGTGAATGCTTCCTGACCCTGGGATAGTAATGCTTCCTGACACTGGGATAGTAATGCTTCCTGACCCTGTGATAGTAATGCTTCCTGACCCTGGGATAGTAATGCTTCCTGACACTGGGATAGTAATGCTTCCTGACCCTGTGATAGTAATGCTTCCTGACCCTGGGATAGTAATGCTTCCTGACCCTGGGATAGTAATGCTTCCTGACCCTGGGATAGTAATGCTTCCTGACCCTGGGATAGTAATGCTTCCTGACCCTGGGATAGTAATGCTTCCTGACCCTGGGATAGTAATGCTTCCTGACCCTGGGATAGTAATGCTTCCTGACCCTGGGATAGTAATGCTTCCTGACCCTGGGATAGTAATGCTTCCTGACCCTGGGATAGTAATGCTTCCTGACCCTGGGATAGTAATGCTTCCTGACCCTGGGATAGTAATGCTTCCTGACGGGCCCTTTAATTATAGGCAGAAGTTGTGATCTGATATTTGAAGGAACTTTGGGAGTAGTTTGCAAAGTCTTTGTGCCAATGTGTATATATTGGATACAAGGCAGCGTTATTATATGATGATATATTATTATTATATTATGATATCTCAGTAAATCAGTGGATTAGCAAGTCGTTGTGTCAATCTGTATGTATGGAAATGATAGCTCAATGAGCTCATACCTGTTTCTCCATCTGCTCATCCTACAGGCTGAAGAAGGGCAAACAGTTGGAGAAGGAAGAGGCCATAAGCGAAGTGAAGAAGAATATTCACCTCATCAAAGCACCTCATGCAGGTGAGACACCTGACTACAACATACACAGCTATTACTACAACATACACAGCTATTACTACAACATACACAGCAAGTAGTACAACATACACTGCTGGTACTACAACATACACAGCTATTACTACAACATACACAGCTATTACTACAACATACACAGCTAGTACTACAACATACACAGCTAGTAGTACAACATACACAACTAGTACTACAACATGCACAGCTAGTACTACAACGTGCACAGCTGGTACTACAACATACACAGCTAGTACTACAACATACACAGCTGGTACTACAACATACACAGCTATTACTACAACATGCACAGCTAGTACTACAACATACACAGCTGGTACTACAACATACACAGCTATTACTACAACATACACAGCTAGTACTACAACATACACAGCTGGTACTACAACATACACAGCTAGTAGTACAACATACACAGCTAGTACTACAACATACACAGCTGGTACTACAACATACACAGCTATTACTACAACATACACAGCTATTACTACAACATACACAGCTAGTACTACAACATACACAGCTGGTACTACAACATACACAGCTAGTAGTACAACATACACAGCTGGTACTACAACATACACAGCTATTACTACAACATACACAGCTAGTACTACAACATACACAGCTAGTACTACAACATACACAGCTATTACTACAACATACACAGCTATTACTACAACATACACAGCTAGTACTACAACATACACAGCTATTACTACAACATACACAGCTATTACTACAACATACACAGCTATTACTACAACATACACAACTAGTACTACAACATGCACAGCTGTTACTACAACATGCACAGCTCTTACTACAACATACAACATACACAGCTAGTACTACAACATACACAGCTAGTACTACAACATGCACAGCTAGTACTACAACATGCACAGCTATTACTACAACATGCACAGCTATTACTACAACATACACAGCTAGTACTACAACATACACAGCTATTACTACAACATACACAGCTATTACTACAACATACACAGCTATTACTACAACATACACAACTAGTACTACAACATGCACAGCTGTTACTACAACATGCACAGCTCTTACTACAACATCAAATCAAATCAAATCAAATTTTATTTGTCACATACACATGGTTAGCAGATGTTAATGCGAGTGTAGCGAAATGCTTGTGCTTCTAGTTCCGACAATGCAGTAATAACCAACAAGTAATCTAACTAACAATTCCAAAACTACTGTCTTGTACACAGTGTAAGGGGATAAAGAATATGTACATAAGGATATATGAATGAGTGATGGTACAGAGCAGCATAGGCAAGATACAGTAGATGGTATCGAGTACAGTATGTACAAATGAGATGAGTATGTAAACAAAGTGGCATAGTTTAAAGTGGCTAGTGATACATGTATTACATAAGGATACAGTCGATGATATAGAGTACAGTATATACGTATGCATATGAGATGAATAATGTAGGGTAAGTAACATTATATAAGGTAGCATTGTTTAAAGTGGCTAGTGATATATTTACATCATTTCCCATCAATTCCCATTATTAAAGTGGCTGGAGTTGAGTCAGTGTCAGTGTGTTGGCAGCAGCCACTCAATGTTAGTGGTGGCTGTTTAACAGTCTGATGGCCTTGAGATAGAAGCTGTTTTTCAGTCTCTCGGTCCCAGCTTTGATGCACCTGTACTGACCTCGCCTTCTGGATGATAGCGGGGTGAACAGGCAGTGGCTCGGGTGGTTGATGTCCTTGATGATCTTTATGGCCTTCCTGTGACATCGGGTGGTGTAGGTGTCCTGGAGGGCAGGTAGTTTGCCCCCGGTGATGCGTTGTGCAGACCTCACCACCCTCTGGAGAGCCTTACGGTTGATGGCGGAGCAGTTGCCGTACCAGGCGGTGATACAGCCCGCCAGGATGCTCTCGATTGTGCATCTGTAGAAGTTTGTGAGTGCTTTTGGTGACAAGCCAAATTTCTTCAGCCTCCTGAGGTTGAAGAGGCGCTGCTGCGCCTTCTTCACAATGCTGTCTGTGTGAGTGGACCAATTCAGTTTGTCTGTGATGTGTATGCCGAGGAACTTAAAACTTGCTACCCTCTCCACTACTGTTCCATCGATGTGGATAGGGGGGTGTTCCCTCTGCTGTTTCCTGAAGTCCACAATCATCTCCTTAGTTTTGTTGACGTTGAGTGTGAGGTTATTTTCCTGACACCACACTCCGAGGGCCCTCACCTCCTCCCTGTAGGCCGTCTCGTCGTTGTTGGTAATCAAGCCTACCACTGTTGTGTCGTCCGCAAACTTGATGATTGAGTTGGAGGCGTGCGTGGCCACGCAGTCGTGGGTGAACAGGGAGTACAGGAGAGGGCTCAGAACGCACCCTTGTGGGGCCCCAGTGTTGAGGATCAGCGGGGAGGAGATGTTGTTGCCTACCCTCACCACCTGGGGGCGGCCCGTCAGGAAGTCCAGTACCCAGTTGCACAGGGCGGGGTCGAGACCCAGGGTCTCGAGCTTGATGACGAGCTTGGAGGGTACTATGGTGTTGAATGCCGAGCTGTAGTCAATGAACAGCATTCTCACATAGGTATTCCTCTTGTCCAGATGGGTTAGGGCGGTGTGCAGTGTGGTTGAGATTGCATCGTCTGTGGACCTATTTGGGGGGTAAGCAAATTGGAGTGGGTCTAGGGTGTCAGGTAGGGTGGAGGTGATATGGTCCTTGACTAGTCTCTCAAAGCACTTCATGATGACGGAAGTGAGTGCTACGGGGCGGTAGTCGTTTAGCTCAGTTACCTTAGCTTTCTTGGGAACAGGAACAATGGTGGCCCTCTTGAAGCATGTGGGAACAGCAGACTGGTATAGGGATTGATTGAATATGTCCGTAAACACACCGGCCAGCTGGTCTGCGCATGCTCTGAGGGCGCGGCTGGGGATGCCGTCTGGGCCTGCAGCCTTGCGAGGGTTAACACGTTTAAATGTCTTACTCACCTCGGCTGCAGTGAAGGAGAGACCGCATGTTTTCGTTGCCGGCCGTGTCAGTGGCACTGTATTGTCCTCAAAGCGGGCAAAAAAGTTGTTTAGTCTGCCTGGGAGCAGGACATCCTGGTCCGTGACTGGGCTGGATTTCTTCCTGTAGTCCGTGATTGACTGTAGACCCTGCCACATGCCTCTTGTGTCTGAGCCGTTGAATTGAGATTCTACTTTGTCTCTGTACTGACGCTTAGCTTGTTTGATAGCCTTGCGGAGGGAATAGCTGCACTGTTTGTATTCGGTCATGTTACCAGACACCTTCCCCTGATTAAAAGCAGTGGTTCGCGCTTTCAGTTTCACGCGAATGCTGCCATCAATCCACGGTTTCTGGTTAGGGAATGTTTTAATCGTTGCTATGGGAACGACATCTTCAACGCACGTTCTAATGAACTCACACACCGAATCAGCGTATTCGTCAATGTTGTTGTCTGACGCAATACGAAACATGTCCCAGTCCACATGGTGGAAGCAGTCTTGGAGTGTGGAGTCAGCTTGGTCGGACCAGCGTTGGACAGACCTCAGCGTGGGAGCCTCTTGTTTTAGTTTCTGACTGTAGGCAGGGATCAACAAAATGGAGTCGTGGTCAGCTTTTCCGAAAGGGGGGCGGGGCAGGGCCTTATATGCGTCGCGGAAGTTAGAGTAACAATGATCCAAGGTCTTTCCACCCCTGGTTGCGCAATCGATATGCTGATAAAATTTAGGGAGTCTTGTTTTCAGATTAGCCTTGTTAAAATCCCCAGCTACAATGAATGCAGCCTCCGGATGAATGGTTTCCAGTTTGCAAAGAGTTAAATAAAGTTCGTTCAGAGCCATCGATGTGTCTGCTTGGGGGGGGATGTATACGGCTGTGATTATAATCGAAGAGAATTCTCTTGGTAGATAATGCGGTCTACATTTGATTGTGAGGAATTCTAAATCAGGTGAACAGAAGGATTTGAGTTCCTGTATGTTTCTTTCATCACACCATGTCACGTTAGTCATAAGGCATACGCCGCCGCCCCTCTTCTTACCAGAAAGTTGTTTGTTTCTGTCTGCGCGATGTGTGGAGAAACCCGTTGGCTGCACCGCTTCGGATAGAGTCTCTCCAGTGCGCCACGTTTCCGTGAAGCAAAGAACGTTACAGTCTCTGATGTCCCTCTGGAATGCTACCCTTGCTCGGATTTCATCAACCTTGTTGTCAAGAGACTGGACATTGGCAAGAAGAATGCTAGGGAGTGGTGCACGATGTGCCCGTCTCCGGAGTCTGACCAGAAGACCGCCTCGTTTCCCTCTTTTTCGGAGTTGTTGTTTTTTTGGGTCGCTGCATGGAATCCACTCAGTTGTCCTGTTTGTAAGGCAGAACACAGGATCCGCGTCGCGAAAAACATATTCTTGGTCGTACTGATGGTGAGTTGATGCTGATCTTATATTCAGTAGTTCTTCTCGACTGTATGTAATGAAACCTAAGATGAGCTGGGGTACTAATGTAAGAAATAACACGTAAAAAAACAAAAAACTGCATAGTTTCCTAGGAACGCGAAGCGAGGCGGCCATCTCTGTCGGCGCCGGAAGTATACATACAAGTCAACATACAACATACACAACTATTACTACAACATAAAACATACACAGCTAGTACTACAACATACACAACTAGTACTACAACATACACAACTAGTACTACAACATACACAACTAGTACTACAATATACACAGCTATTACTACAATATACACAGCTATTACTACAACATACACAGCTATTACTACAACATACACAGCTATTGCCTCTTCTCTCCTTCCCTCTGATCACCTCTTCTCTCCTTCCCTCTGATCACCTCTTCTCTCCTTCCCTCTGATCACCTCTTCTCTCCTTCCCTCTGATCACCTCTTCTCTGCTACATGTTCAGTTTGACAAGAGAACAAACGTCTCCTTGACTGACTTTAAAGAGGTTGAATGCTTGTTGAGAGCAGCTTTTTAAATACATGCCCTCATTGATCTGCAGGCCAAGCCAAACAGCTGGAAGAGAAGATGTGGAAATGGGTAATGATTAACGTGTTGCTTTCGATGTGGTTGGTTTCAACAACTCATATTTCTGTTTGCTGTGTTTGAAATGTAACTGTTCCAAAGACAAGTGGTGTCAGTCTTCAAAGCATACTGTGTATAATACAGAGGACATGTGTTTTTAAAGACATTGGATACATAAAAGGAATTGATGTATCCTGCCAAGTGAAATAGGTTTCGGATGTTCTTATACATTCCATCTTATGCATTCCATCTTATGCATTCCAGCTTATACATTCCATCTTATGCATTCCGTCTTATGCATTCCGTCTTATACATTCTTATACATTCTTATACATTCATCTTGGATATGACCAAAACCTGTAGTTTTTCCATTTAGGCCAAAAAGTTAATGTTTTTGCTGTGTTATCTTGCAGTATTACTTAACAGTCTCGTTGCAAACCAAATGGATGGTTTGGAGTGGATTTTTTTAAAACACATGCTTCCTTCTTTTCTCTTTGTCATAAAGGCCAGCAATGTGAAGTGAATACAATGTTGTTGATCCCTTTGTATTTTTAAAGTATTGTGGTGGCAGCATCATGTTATGGGTAGCCTGGCAGGTAGGAGCGTTGGGCCAGTAACCGAAAAGTCTCTGGGCTGACAAGGTAAAAATCTGTTGTTCTGTCCCTGAGCAAGGCAATTAACCCACTGTTCCCCGGGCCCTGAACAAGGCAATTAACCCACTGTTCCCCGGGCCCTGAACAAGGTAATTAACCCACTGTTCCCCGGGCCCTGAACAAGGCAATTAACCCACTGTTCCCCGGGCCCTGAGCAAGGCAATTAACCCACTGTTCCCCGGGCCCTGAACAAGGCAATTAACCCACTGTTCCCCGGGCCCTGAGCAAGGCAATTAACCCACTGTTCCCCGGGCCCTGAACAAGGCAATTAACCCACTGTTCCCCGGGCCCTGAACAAGGCAATTAACCCACTGTTCCCCAGGCCCTGAACAAGGCAATTAACCCACTGTTCCCCGGGGAACAGGAGCTAGGAGCTCAGATGCAAAAAATATTTATGCCCAACGTATAATACCCTGATGAAGACAGCTTGTCTGTCGAAACGATGAAACGATGGACATAAATATTTTTGCATCTGAGCTCCTGGAGTGTGTGGCCTCTTTTTTTAGAGGGAAATCTAACCCTGGGATAGAGTTTCATTTGTTCCATGGGACAATTACACCCGTTTATGCTAAAGACGTACCACAATGCATTTCAAGAGGTGTTGAGTATTCCAGTCTCCATCCGGACTTAAATCTGTCAAATATATTTAAAAAACAATCTGAGACAAGGTTTTGAATATTGCTGTCCGTCAATGATTCCCAACCAAATTCACTGAGCTTGAGCAATTTTAACAGAAACAATGGTTGTATGTTACACTAAGAGTTGGGCAAGGCTGGTTGAATCATATTAAAAATGATTCACAACTGTAATGGCAAGGCTGGTTGAATCATATTAAAAATGATTCACAACTGTAATGGCAAGGCTGGTTGAATCATATTAAAAAATGATTCACAACTGTAATGGCAAGGCTGGTTGAATCATATTAAAAAATGATTCACAACTGTAATGGCAAGGCTGGTTGAATCATATTAAAAAATGATTCACAACTGTAATGGCAAGGCTGGTTGAATCATATTAAAAAATGATTCACAACTGTAATGGCAAGGCTGGTTGAATCATATTAAAAAATGATTCACAACTGTAATGGCAATGCTGGTTGAATCATATTAAAAATGATTCACAACTGTAATGGCAAGGCTGGTTGAATCATATTAAAAATGATTCACAACTGTAATGGCAAGGCTGGTTGAATCATATTAAAAAATGATTCACAACTGTAATGGCAAGGCTGGTTGAATCATATTAAAAATGATTCACAACTGTAATGGCAAGGCTGGTTGAATCATATTAAAAATGATTCACAACTGTAATGGCAAGGCTGGTTGAATCATATTAAAAATGATTCACAACTGTAATGGCAAGGCTGGTTGAATCATATTAAAAAATGATTCACAACTGTAATGGCAAGGCTGGTTGAATCATATTAAAAATGATTCACAACTGTAATGGCAAGGCTGGTTGAATCATATTAAAAATGATTCACAACTGTAATGGCAAGGCTGGTTGAATCATATTAAAAAATGATTCACAACTGTAATGGCAAGGCTGGTTGAATCATATTAAAAATGATTCACAACTGTAATGGCAAGGCTGGTTGAATCATATTAAAAATGATTCACAACTGTAATGGCAAGGCTGGTTGAATCATATTAAAAATGATTCACAACTGTAATGGCAAGGCTGGTTGAATCATATTAAAAAATGATTCACAACTGTAATGGCAATGCTGGTTGAATCATATTAAAAATGATTCACAACTGTAATGGCAAGGCTGGTTGAATCATATTAAAAATGATTCACAACTGTAATGGCAAGGCTGGTTGAATCATATTAAAAAATGATTCACAACTGTAATGGCAAGGCTGGTTGAATCATATAAAAAATGATTCACAACTGTAATGGCAAGGCTGGTTGAATCATATTAAAAATGATTCACAACTGTAATGGCAAGGCTGGTTGAATCATATTAAAAATGATTCACAACTGTAATGGCAAGGCTGGTTGAATCATATTAAAAAATGATTCACAACTGTAATGGCAAGGCTGGTTGAATCATATTAAAAAATGATTCACAACTGTAATGGCAAGGCTGGTTGAATCATATTAAAAAATGATTCACAACTGTAATGGCAAGGCTGGTTGAATCATATTAAAAAATGATTCACAACTGTAATGGCTGCCACCAAGTGTTAACTCAGGGGTGTGAAGATATACGCAATCAATACATCCCACATTTTTTATGTCTTAGTCATTTGGAAATTTTGACATTCTTACATGTGTTGATCGATTGGAGAAAACAATCTAATTGAATCAATTTTTTAGGTTTAATTTTAAAGAACTAGTTTACTATTTTCTAGGTTGATGTCTGAAAAGTAGTCTATGGGCCAGGAGAAACTAATAAATGGTTCATTTTTCTATAAAAAGCAGTTACAAACTTCAGCTAACTTTATCCACCACTAGTTGAAATCTATGGAAGTGATGTGAGCATGTTGTTGATTTTTTTTCATGACCAAATCACCTTCTAACTAACATTAAACCAAATATGGAGTTGATTTCAGGTGAGTTTTTTTTAAAACATGCCCCCATCACTTTCATAGATGTTTAGCTAGTGGTTGCTAAAGTTAGCTAAAGTTTAATCGCTGTTTACAGTTTCCCCTGGTCCAGAGACAACTTCCAGGGTAAGGAACCATCTAACGTCAAGATGTAAAATAGTGTACTAGTAGTCCTTTTTAAGGCAGCAAAATGTGAAGACTGCAAGGGGGTGTGTAGTCCCTAGTGAAAGTCTATGTATTAGTTTAGTTTAAACAAAAAAACGAGACAAATTATTCACGTAATGTTTGTCTCTGTCTTGAGCATTCCATTCAGCAATCATATCTGAAATGAGTTTGAGGTTGATATTATTAGTAATTTGTTATTCGTTATTCACTGTGTGTATATATATATTCCTTGTCATATTATTTATTTATTTATTTAATATTTTATATCGAAAATTCATTGTTGAAAAAGCGACCCGTAAGAAAGCATTTAACTGTTAGTCTACACTGTTGATTACGAAGCATGTGACAACTAAAATGTGATTTTATCTGTTTGGGGGAAATGCATATAATCAGGGATGCAGCTTAAGCCCCACCCTCTTCAACATATATATCAACGACTTGGCGCGGGCACTAGAACAGTCTACAACACCTGGCCTCACCCTACTAGAATCTGAAGTCAAATGTCTACTGTTGGCTGATGATCTGGTGCTTCTGTCACCAACCAAGGAGGGCCTACAGCAGCACCTAGATATTCTAAACAGATTCTGCCAGACCTGGGCCCTGACAGACCTGGGCCCTGTCAGACCTGGGCCCTGACAGACCTGGGCCCTGTCAGACCTGGGCCCTGTCAGACCTGGGGCCCTGACAGTAAATCTCAGTAAGACCAAAATAATGGTGTTCCAAAAAAGGTCCAGTCGCCAGGACCACAAATACAAATTCCATCTAGACACTGTTGCCCTAGAGCACACAAAAAAATATACATACCTTGGCCTAAACATCAGTGCCACAGGTAACTTCCACAAAGCTGTGAACGATCTGAGAGACAAGGCAAGAAGGGCATTCTATACCATCAAAAGGAACATAAAATTCAACATACCAATTAGGATCTGGCTAAAAATACTTGAATCAGTCATAGAGCCCATTGCCCTTTATGGTTGTGAGGTCTGGGGTCCGCTCACCAACCAATACTTCACAAAATGGGACAAACGCCAAATTGAGACTCTGCACGCAGAATTATGCAAAAATATTCTCCGTGTACAACGTAGAACACCAAATAATGCATGCAGAGCAGAATTAGGCCGATACCCACTAATTATCAAAATCCAGAAAAGAGCTGTTAAATTCTATAGCCACCTAAAAGGAAGCGATTCCCAAACCTTCCACAACAAAGCCATCACTTACAGAGAGATGAACCTGGAGAAGAGTCCCCTAAGCAAGCTGGTCCTGGGGCTCTGTTCACAAACACAAACACACCCTACAGAGCCCCAGGACAGCAGCACAATTAGACCCAATCAAATCATGAGAAAACAAAAAGAGAATTACTTGACACATTGGAAAGAATTAACAAAAAAACAGAGCAAACTAGAATGCTATTTGGCCCTAAACAGAGAGTGCACAGTGGAATATCTGACCACTGTGACTGACCCAAAAGTAAGGAAAGCTTTGACTATGTACAGACTCAGTGAGCATAGCCTTGCTATTGAGAAAGGCCGCCGTAGGCAGACATGGCTCTCAAGAGAAGACAGGCTATGTGCACACTGCCCACAAAATGAGGAGGAAACTGAGCTGCACTTCCTAACCTCCTGCCCAATGTATGACCATATTAGAGACACATATTTCCCTCAGATTACACAGATCCACAAAGAATTAGAAAACAAATTCAATTTTGATAAACTCCCATATCTACTGGGTGAAATTCCACAGTGTGCCATCACAGCAGCAAGATGTGTGACCTGTTGCCACAAGAAAAGAGCAACCAGTGAAGAACACACACCATTGTAAATACAACCCATATTTATGCTTATTCATTTTCCCTTGTGTACTTTAACCATGTATACATCGTTACAACACTGTGTATATATATATATATATATATATATATATATATATATAATATGACATTTGTAATGTCTTTATTGTTTTGAAACCTCTGTATCTGTAATGTTTACTGTTAATTTTTATTGTTTATTTCACTTTTGTATATTATCTACCTCACTTGCTTTGGCAATGTTAACACATGTTTCCCATGGCAATAAAGCCCCTTGAATTGAATTGAGAGAGAGAGGCACACAGAGAGAGAGAGAGAGGCACAGAGAGAGAGAGAGAGAGAGGCACAGAGAGAGAGAGAGAGAGGCACAGAGAGAGAGAGAGAGAGAGAGAGAGAGAGAGAGAGGCACAGAGAGAGAGAGAGAGAGGCACAGAGAGAGAGAGAGAGAGAGAGAGGCACAGAGAGAGAGAGAGAGAGAGAGAGAGAGAGAGAGAGGCACAGAGAGAGAGAGAGAGAGAGAGAGAGAGAGGCACAGAGAGAGACCTGTTGCCACGAGAAAAGGGCAACCAGTGAAGAACACACACCATTGTAAATACAACCCATATTTATGCTTATTTATTTTATCTTGTGTCCTTTAACCATTTGTACTTTGTTAAAACACTGTATATATATATATAATATGACATTTGTAATGTCTTTACTGTTTTGAAACCTCTGTATGTGTAATGTTTACTGTTAATTTTTGTTGTTTTTCACTTTATATTTTCACTTTGTATGTTGTCTACCTCACTTGCTTTGGCAATGTTAACACATGTTTCCCATGCCAATAAAGCCCTTGAATTGAATTGAATTGAATTGAGAGAGAGAGAGAGAGAGGCACAGAGAGAGAGAGAGAGAGAGGCACAGAGAGAGTTTTTTTTCTCTCTGTCTACATACAATCTGCTGCACCACGAGAGAAAAGGGAGGGAGCCACACGGTCTTTTTTTGTGTAGGTGGTCTGGCTAGTAGCTGTGTGTCTAGTGTTGTTGGTGTAACCTTCGTTTTTGTAGAAAACTGGACATTTACATAGTTCGCCATGTCCGAGGAGATTGAAGGAACAAGGCCTGCCGTCGGGGAGGCAGCCCACGAGGAACAGCAGGTTAGAGTTGTATTACGTTGATGCTAACAAGCTAGGTTAATGATACATTGCTAGTAGCCATGTCAAATATGTCTGTCAAAGCAGCAGTTTAGTTAGTTAACGTTTAGTAACTTAATTTATTTCAAATGTATCATCACCGTGCATTGAACTGTGCACATAACCATTATTTTTTATCTATCAATATGAGTGGTTAGCTGGTTAGCAACACAGAGATAGCTTTATTAATTTTACCGGTAGCTAGCTAGCTAGCTATGTAGCTTAACTAGATGTTTTCAACAATTTTGTCTGCCTGCGTTCATGCATGCCGCTAAACTACGCTTTTTTGGGGGGGAGGGGGGCACATTGCAGATAAGCTGAAGGCTATGTTGCCAGCTAGCAACCTAACCCCACTCATTGGAGAATCAAATCAAAGGTCATAATTTATCTGATAGAATCATAACCAGTAGCTAAACTAAGCGACTTGTCAACCCTCGAGATGGACAAAAACACCATTTTGTTGCTGTTGATCATGGTAACATGACATACCATGTCACCACAACCCTATTAATTTGTGTTTATACTGTGTATTGTGTGTTGTTCCGTCAACACAGGAGATGGATGACACAGTCCTCAGCCCGGAGAAGGCAGAGGAGGTGAAACTCAAGGCCAGGTTCCCTCATCTTGGAGCCAAGCCTGGGGGCTCTGACCTGCTCCGGAAACGGATTCAGAAAGGGGTAATAATGGCCTGATGGTTGTGCCCTGCAAACACAACACTAGTTAGGCTGAACGTGCAAACTAGGCTATTTACACTTTACATTCACTTGCTTTCACAGCAATGCATTTTTGTTATGGAATCCTTGTCATGCTTTTTTTTTATAAGCATTGGTTTTCATTTTCTTGGACAACACAAACATCTTTGTAAAGGCTGTAACAAATCTGATCTGTGATTTATTTATATATACAGTATATATATATATTTTTTTTTCTCTGTTCAGCAAAAGTTCTTTGACTCTGGGGACTACAACATGGCCAAGGCTAAGGTGAAGAACAAGCAGCAGCTCCCTGCAGTGACGCCGGCTGAGAAGGCAGAGATAACCGGGGACCACATCCCCACACCCCAGGACATCCCCCAGAGGAAGCCCTCCATCGTGGCCAGCAAACTGGCTGGCTGAGGGGCTGATGGAAACAGGGAAGCTTTGGAAAATTTGAAATCTGTTCTGTTCTGGTGTTACCATTCCATCGCTCTCTCTCTCTCTCTCCTCTCTCTCTCATGCCAGTCCCAATTCAATCCCTACTTCCTTTACCTCTTGGCCCTAACCCTTCAATGTTTGATATATCTTGCTGTGGCTTCCACCACAGTACCTACACCTTACAGATTTGCAATCATTGAATGGTTAGAGCCAGAGGGAACAGGCAGAGAGGTAATTCAGATCAGTGCATTCTGTCTCCCTCCATCTCTTTTCTTTCCTAGACAGCTGTATTCTGCCCCCCAATTTTTTGTCCTCACCATCACCACCATCTCTATATGAATTCTGAAAAATAATATTTTTGAGAATCAAGCAGAAAGACTCCTGAGAAATATTGCTGCCAGAGGAGGACTGTCTTCGGATACTGACTGAAAAAATTGGTTTAAAGGGACACGTTTTTTGCAAAGTCTAGTTCAAAGTGGCCTGTATCTACTGTAGTGACTTATGTAAACTGTACATAGCCTATCACCATGTATGGGAGAGGCCAGGTCAATATCTTAGACATGTTTTACCTTCTATGGCTTCCGTTGACATTTTAAATTGTGAGGTAATATTCTAGAACCAACCGATGAGAATTCTTGATCACTCTTAGAATCCTGTTCTGGTTCCAGATCTATTTCTGTTTGTCTGGACAGCTTCTTGACCTTACAGTCATTGTCTAGACAACACAAACCGATCTGGTACCATCAGTCAAATGCCCTCCTCCACTGTCCAAAAGCTATGTTGTTTGTTTTGATGCATTGATTGAACATAGCCTGTATCGCACAGTAGCTGTCATGTATATTATGACTCTCATCTAAACCTCTTAAATGACCTTTAACAGTTTATGAGCCTCTGTTTTCTCTTGGGCAATATTTGCTCACTCACTCCAGTGAGAGAATCTCTGCTTGTCTGATGATATGGATCCCTATATAGTGCACTCCCTGTGAGGCTCTGGTCAAATGTAGTGGACTAGGGGTTAGGATGCCATTTCTGATGACATAGCCTCTGTGAATCTAGCCTAGGAATGCCTGCCTGCCTCTATATCTGAGACTCGGGTAAATTAGGTTTAGTAGTCGAGCAACTCGCTTTAAATGAAGTGTTGGTTTGAACGGTGTGCATGTGCATTGACTGTGCAGTCACGTTGTGCCATTTGTAAATAAAATAGTTTTGCACAATAGCTTTGTTTTGACCTTTTGTTCTCTTGGTTGATGTTTTACTTGTTTTCTGCTTTCACAGTAGCTCTAATACTACAGCTTTAATGTCTACGTTGACCAACACTGGCAAAGAACACAATGAACGTGGAAGAGAATATAATAGGCCCATTTATCTTCAAATCCATCCATTTATTAGTCTGGGTGACGGTCTGTAGCCTGGGTGACGGTCTGTAGCCTGGGTGACGGTCTGTAGCCTGGGTGACGGTCTGTAGCCTGGGTGCCGGTCTGTAGCCTGGGTGCCGGTCCGTAGCCTGGGTGACGGTCCGTAGCCTGGGTGCTGGTCTGTAGCCTGGGTGCTGGTCTGTAGCCTGGGTGACGGTCTGTAGCCTGGGTGCTGGTCTGTAGCCTGGGTGACGGTCTGTAGCCTGGGTGCTGGTCTGTAGCCTGGGTGACGGTCTGTAGCCTGGGTGCTGGTCTGTAGCCTGGGTGACGGTCTGTAGCCTGGGTGCTGGTCTGTTTACTCTCTTGTCAACTCCTAATGGAATTGTCATACCAAATGACCGCAATGGAGCTGGCAAGAACACAAACTGATCTGGAAACAGGTCGGCTCTATGAGCTCATCTGCATTTGACAATCGATGTGTTCTTTTAATATTTCATATTGATTCATCCAGTATCCCACATGTTTGGCTTCTTTTCCCCCCCAAAACAGAACCGTGAACTGTTGAAACAAAGTTGATTTCTAATAATAATACATGGGATTTATGTAGAGACCCATAAGTCACTTTCCAATTGTTTTTCAATTTATAATTTGAAATGACTTGTAATCTTCATAACCTAAAAGTTTTTTTAATTTATTTTACTTACTTGACACATTTGTAATTTGACAAATCTGAACAGTGTTTTCAATAACATTATTAAATACATCTGGACTGTGTTTTCCATAACATTATTAAATAAATCTGGACTGTGTTTTCAATAACATTATTAAATAAATCTGGTTGTTTTTATTCTTACCGATTGAATTTATTTTGGGTAACATACATATTCAACAAAATGTACAATGTGGACCCAGAGGATATCACAGCTTGTTTCCATAGTGATCCTCGATGGTAAAAACAATAACACGTCTAATGATTAAAAGACAAAGAGAAAATTACAAAATAACCATAAATACATTCATTTATTTTAACATCCTAAAAAGTGACACTATTCACAGCACTTCTCCCGAACCTTAAAAATCAACCGTTATTAACTTCACGTTAAAACAAATCTATTAATCCTTCAAATAAATACACCGTACTAGCAGTAGGGGGCGCAAGAGGCAATGTAGTGGTTTCTCTGATTTAGACAACCTTGTCCAGATTAAAATCTTTGCCTGCTTTTTTAAACTATTTCAGAGGCCATTCCATAGACAAATGCCTGTATAAAAAAAAAAACGTGCTCCTCACAGTACTGTTTACTCTTGGGATTTTACAAGACATAACAAACACTAGCTCTGCTATTGTAACTGTGTTGGTTATGGACCATATCAATGTGGTTTTTCATATAACCTGGGGTACGATAATTTAAGATTGATTGACATGAGGCTGATTCCAATAGGGCTCTTGGTGACAGGATATTAAATTCTGCGTGACTTGGTTATTTTGTATAAATGGATAATACACTAATATTGGTTTTAAACTAAACCTTTACCGTCCGTACATAGCCGTTGTAATACCTACTAATTTGTAGTATTGTACGGGTATAAAGGGTTAAATTATCAAGCCCAAAACCTCACCTTAACATTCACTCTCCTCTCTCGGATGCCAGCGCTCTCACCCTGGACCCCAACACAGCCTACTGCCAGCTGTACCAGTCTAGAGGCAACAAGAAGGTGGACCCCAACACAGCCTACTACCAGCTGTACCAGTCTAGAGGTAACAACAAGGTGGACCAGCACTACCACAGCCTACTGCCAGCTGTACCAGTCTAGAGGCAACAAGAAGGTGGACCCCAACACAGCCTACTACCAGCTGTACCAGTCTAGAGGTAACAACAAGGTGGACCAGCACTACCACAGCCTACTGCCAGCTGTACAAGTCTAAAGGTAACAACAAGGTGGACCCCAACACAGCCTACTACCAGCTGTACCAGTCTAGAGGTAACAAGAAGGTGGACCAGCACCAACACAGCCTACTGCCAGCTGTACCAGTCTAGAGGTAACAAGAAGGTGGACCAGCACCAACACAGCCTACTGCCAGCTGTACCAGTCTAGAGGTAACAAGAAGGTGGACCAGCACCACCACAGCCTACTGCCAGCTGTACCAGTCTAGAGGTAACAAGAAGGTGGACCAGCACCACCACAGCCTACTGCCAGCTGTACCAGTCTAGAGGTAACAAGAAGGTGGACCAGCACCACCACAGCCTACTGCCAGCTGTACCAGTCTAGAGGTAACAAGAAGGTGGACCAGCACCACCGCAGCCTACTGCCAGCTGTACCAGTCTAGAGGTAACAAGAAGGTGGACCAGCACCACCGCAGCCTACTGCCAGCTGTGCCAGTCTAGAGGTAACAAGAAGGTGGACCAGCACCACCACAGCCTACTGCCAGCTGTACCAGTCTAGAGGTAACACCACCGCAGCCTACTGCCAGCTGTACCAGTCTAGAGGTAACAAGAAGGTGGACCAGCACCACCACAGCCTACTGCCAGCTATACCAGTCTAGAGGTAACAAGAAGGTGGACCAGCACCACCACAGCCTACTGCCAGCTGTACCAGTCTAGAGGTAACAAGAAGGTGGACCAGCACCAACACAGCCTACTGCCAGCTGTACCAGTCTAGAGGTAACAAGAAGGTGGACCAGCACCACCACAGACAGTACCTCAAGGTTCGACTGCCAGCTGTACCAGTCTGTACCTCAAGGTACCTCAAGGTTCGACTGTCTGCCCCAGGTCCTCTGCCAGCTGTACCACCTAATGCCAGCTGTACCAGTCTAACTGCGCCAGGTCCTCTGCAAGGATCCCTTGTCCGGAGGTGCCTACTACTGGGAGGTGGAGGGAAAAGGGGGGCCTGCACCTAAAAGGACCTCAAGAGGACAGGCTACGGGGACAGCTCCGATTCTAGCCACTCTGCCCAGCATAGTAAAGACCAACTGGATATCAATGCACCCTATTCATCCCGGATAGGGGTCTTCTTGGACCTATCGGCAGGCACCCTCTCCTTCTACACCATGAGGGGTACCATGTCTCTCACCTACCGCTTCAATGCCTCTTCCGCTGAGCACGTCTATCCAGGTTTCTGAGTCTGGTATCAGTCAGCGGTCACCATTGCGCTTTCACACCGAGGATTGGTGATTATCGAGGGGCAGATTTGTGGAAATATAAAAAAAATAAAATAGTTTTCATATATTATTATTCACTATGGATGTTCAAAAAGCTATGACTTACATTTCTGAGCAGCAGACCAGGTACATCTATATGTGCTCAGGCCCTCAACATGATCAGGACAGAGAAACCAGACACACGTTCCCTCAACATGATCAGGACAGAGAAACCAGACACACGTTCCCTCAACATGACCAGGACAGAGAAACCAGACACACACTCCCTCAACATGAGCAGGACAGAGAAACCAGACACACGTTCCCTCAACACGACCAGGACAGAGAAACCAGACACACGTTCCCTCAACACGACCAGGACAGAGAAACCAGACACACGTTCCCTCAACACGATCAGGACAGAGAAACCAGACACACGTTCCCTCAACACGATCAGGACAGAGAAACCAAACACGTTACTCATTGCTCACACTCCAAACAAAAGACAATGAAAATAAATACATTTGATCAAATAAACCAAAACTTGTTTCTCACAAGTGTAGCAGGTTGTGAACTCTGCAAACAATGTTTCCTCTCCGAGAATGAGAACGGTAAATTACTGTAATTAATACATGCACTGTAATTAATACATGCATTAACAGAAATGAATGTAAACAAACGACAGGGGGATTAACGGTACATTTACTACAGGCGAGTGGCAACATATGTACTGGTGAATTAATAAAAATAAGAAATAAAAGGGAAAACAATTCACACAATGAAACAATGAATGAGAGAGACAGGTCTATATCTTCACCACACACCCCTGCCCTGCTGAGCCAGTCTGGAGAGAGAGACTGGTCTATATCTTCACCACACACCCCTGCCCTGCTGAACCAGTCTGGAGAGAGAGACTGGCCTATATCTTCACCACACACCCCTGCCCTGCTGAACCAGTCTGGAGAGAGAGACTGGCCTATATCTTCACCACACACCCCTGCCCTGCTGAGCCAGTCTGGAGAGAGAGACTGGTCTATATCTTCACCACACACCCCTGCCCTGCTGAGCCAGTCTGGAGAGAGAGACTGGTCTATATCTTCACCACACACCCCTGCCCCGCTGAGCCAGTCTGGAGAGAGAGACTGGTCTATATCTTCACCACACACCCCTGCCCTGCTGAGCCAGTCTGGAGAGAGAGACTGGTCTATATCTTCACCACACACCCCTGCCCCGCTGAGCCAGTCTGGAGAGAGAGACTGGTCTATATCTTCACCACACACCCCTGCCCCGCTGAGCCAGTCTGGAGAGAGAGACTGGTCTATATCTTCACCACACACCTCTGCCCCGCTGAACCAGTCTGGAGAGAGAGACTGGTCTATATCTTCACCACACACCTCTGCCCCGCTGAACCAGTCTGGAGAGAGAGACTGGTCTATATCTTCACCACACACCTCTGCCCTGTTGAGCCAGTCTGGAGAGAGAGACTGGTCTATATCTTCACCACACACCTCTGCCCTGTTGAGCCAGTCTGGAGAGAGAGACTGGTCTATATCTTCACCACACACCCCTGCCCTGCTGAGCCAGTCTGGAGAGAGAGACTGGTCTATATCTTCACCACACACCTCTGCCCTGTTGAGCCAGTCTGGAGAGAGAGACTGGTCTATATCTTCACCACACACCCCTGCCCCGCTGAGCCAGTCTGGAGAGAGAGACTGGTCTATATCTTCACCACACACCTCTGCCCCGCTGAACCAGTCTGGAGAGAGAGACTGGTCTATATCTTCACCACACACCTCTGCCCCGCTGAACCAGTCTGGAGAGAGAGACTGGTCTATATCTTCACCACACACCTCTGCCCCGCTGAACCAGTCTGGAGAGAGAGACTGGTCTATATCTTCACCAGACACCTCTGCCCTGGGCCAGCTGCAGCTTAACTAGGTCTTTCCTTGCAGCACTGGACCCCATGACTGGACAATAATCAAGATTAGACAAAACTAGAGCCTGCAGAACTTGCTTTTTGGAGTGTGGTGTCAAAAAAGCAGAGCATCTCTTTAATAGGGACAGACCTCTCCCCATCTTTATAACCATTGAATCTATACGTTTTCACCATGACAGTTTACAATCTAAGGTAACGTCAAGTAATTTAATCTCCTCAACTTGTTCAACAGCCACACCATTCATTACCAGATTCAGCCGAGGTCTAGAATTTAGGCAATGATTTGTACCAAATACAATGCTCTTAGTTTTAGAGATGTTCAAGGACCAGTTTATTACTGGCCACCCATTCCAACACTGACGGCAGCTCTTCGTTAAGGGTTTCAGTGATTTCATTAACTGTGGTTGCTGATGCGTGTATGTTTGAATGTTATTATGTTTGAATGTTTGAATGTAATATGTAATAAGCCAAGCAGCCACAAGGAGGTCACCTTTCAAGGCAACAGCCACCGGACGCGCGGAATAGATATACCCATAATGCACAGAGACTTCACACTTGAAGAAGTATGGAGATTCCTGTCGGCACGTAGCCGCTATTTTCTCTCTCTCCGCTACTTTTTCCTTTATATTTTTCATATTTATTAACTGGGTCGCAAATGAAGAGCCAGAGGCCAAAGTGAAGAGTGGATATAAGGCATATTGAATGTCATGGCAGCTTCTCAACTATACTCCAAGGTAGGCTAATATGATTAGTAGGTTTCTGTCAGTGGCATGTAAGTTAGTAGGACTATACGATCATTTACGGATAGAGACAACAGTTAAATGGAGTTACGCTATTTTATCAACGTTGCCCTCAGTTTTGTTCTCACAGTTATAATGTGTGTGTGTCTTTATGTAACGTTAGGTCATTGCGATAGACTTTTTTGCTACATGTCAATAACTGCCACAGACAGTGAAGAGTGATGACACAGCTGTGGAAAGTTAAAGTTACTCCGTGTATATCGCCTCGATTTAAGAGAATGGGAGTTGAGCGTTCCTCAACTACTTTGTGAGTTGCATCAAGATTATAAAGTTATTAGTAACATCAATGGTTTTGTTGGTGAGAAATGTCAATGATGATTATTGACTGAATAAGTAATGTTGTCATCTCATCCATAGTGATATTAGATTGTATATCCGAAGAGAATGGTCACATATGTTGTTTTTTTTAAATGGCATTGATCATTTAGATTAGACTAGAATGCAGTTGTGTATCCAGAATAGATTCTGACTGTATGCGTGTTCACAGCTGCACTCGGATCGGACAAACTTCCTGTATAAATTAAGACACCGCAGAGCCGGCTCAAAATATGTCTGGGAAAATGGACCACAATCCAGGAATGAGACATCAGTTATACTCTGAATTGTCCCATTATCCAAACTCTTACACCGAGAAGATTGAACGAATGCTAAATAAAAATAAAAAAAACTAGCTTGTGTAAGAGTTGGGATAATAGGACAATTAGGAGTAAAAATGCATTTCTCATCCCTGGATTGAGATACATCCAGCTCTGCAGAAGCTTGTCTGACCCGAGTGTAGCTGTTAGCAAGCATAGGGGTCTGAATCTATTCTGGATAGTAGTAGTGCAACATTGTCCTTATGTTGACATGTCCATGCATTAACCTGTGTCCCTCTACTCCCTCTGTATAATTAGACTAGATCATACTAAAAAATGTCAGTATGTTGCCTAGCCATATCTATGACTCGTCGCTTTTTAAGTCCTAGATGTAGCTGTTATGTTGTTGACATTTCTATGCATTAACCTGTGTCCCTCTGTCCCTCTACTCCCTCTGTATAATTAGATTAGATCATACTAAAAAATGTCAGTATGTTGCCTAGCCATATCTATGACTCGTCGCTTTTTAAGTCCTAGATGTAGCTGTTATGTTGTTGGCATGTCCATGCATTAACCAGTGTTCCGCTGTCCCTCAGTATGCCCGGGTCTGGCTCCCAGATGCTGTGGAGGCATGGAAGCCAGCAGAGCTCACCAAGGACTACACTCCTGGAGACAGAGCTCTGTGTCTACAGCTGGAGGATGGCACAGTGAGAGAGGAGCTGGGTCTGGAGGGGTGGAGGGATGGGTCTGGAGGGGTGGAGGGATGGGTCTGGAGGGGTGGAGAGATGGGTCTGGAGGGGTGGAGAGATGGGTCTGGAGGGGTAGAGAGATGGGTCTGGAGGGGTGGAGGGATGGGTTCTGGGTCTGGAGGGGTGGAGAGGTGGGTTCTGGGTCTGGAGGGGTGGAGGGATGGGTCTGGAGGGGTAGAGAGATGGGTCTGGAGGGGTGGAGGGATGGGTTCTGGGTCTGGAGGGGTGGAGAGGTGGGTTCTGGGTCTGGAGGGGTGGAGGGATGGGTCTTGAGGGGTGGAGGGATGGGTCTGGAGGGGTGGAGGGATGGGTCTGGAGGGGTGGTGAGATGGGTTCTGGGTCTGGAGGGGTGGAGGGATGGGTCTGGAGGGGTGGAGGGATGGGTCTGGAGGGGTGGTGAGATGGGTCTGGAGGGGTGGTGAGATGGGTCTGGAGGGGTGGAGAGATGGGTCTGGAGGGGTGGTGAGATGGGTCTGGAGGGGTGGTGAGATGGGTCTGGAGGGGTGGAGAGATGGGTCTCTGGGTCTGGAGGAGTGGAGAGATGGGTCTGGAGGGGTGGAGAGATGGGTTCTGGGTCTGGAGGGGTGGAGTGATGGGTTCTGGGTCTGGAGGGGTGGTGAGATGGGTCTGCAGGGGTGGAGAGATGGGTTCTGGGTCTGGAGGGGTGGTGAGATGGGTCTGGAGGGGTGGTGAGATGGGTTCTGGGTCTGGAGGGGTGGTGAGATGGGTCTGGAGGGGTGGTGAGATGGGTCTGGAGGAGTGGAGAGATGGGTCTGGAGGGGTGGAGAGATGGGTCTGGAGGGGTGGAGAGATGGGTCTGGAGGGGTGGAGAGATGGGTCTGGAGGAGTGGAGAGATGGGTCTGGAGGGGTGGAGAGATGGGTCTGGAGGGGTGGAGAGATGGGTCTGGAGGGGTGGAGAGATGGGTCTGGAGGGGTGGAGAGATGGGTCTGGAGGGGTGGAGAGATGGGTCTGGAGGGGTGGAGAGATGTTCCTAAGTAGCCTAAACATGATATTTTTTTAGATCAAGCTAGATACAGGGACTGAAACGTAAGAGGACACATCACCCGCGGTGCTTTTACTCCAAACCTTTTTACTGTTGCACAGCAGCTGACGGTTCAAGTTGAGGCATGTAAATCCATGTACTTCAGGTATGGAAATAAGCCCAAGATGTTATCCGAGTGGTTGGGCAGAAGAGGATCAGCATTTCAACTCTCTATTTAATGGAAGCATGGAGGAGAGACTAATTACACTATAAGGAGTTCAGTATTTAATGGAAGCATGGAGGAGAGACTAATTACACTATAAGGAGTTCAGTATTTAATGGAAGCATGGAGGAGAGACTAATTACACTATAAGGAGTTCAGTATTTAATGGACACATGGAGGAGAGACTAATTACACTATAAGGAGTTCAGTATTTAATGGAAGCATGGAGGAGAGACTAATTACACTATAAGGAGTTCAGTATTTAATGGACACATGGAGGAGAGACTAATTACACTATAAGGAGTTCAATGCTGCAATATGTCACTTTTTTGGGGGGCGACCTGATGAAATTCACATAGAAATGTGAATTATAGATGTGTCATTCCCATTGAAAGCAAGTCTAAGAAGTGGTAGATATGTTCTATGTGCTCTATTTGTATTGTTTCTTGTTAAAAAAAAATGTCCGTTGGGTTTTCTACACCAGCTTCAAACAACTGAAAATACAATATTATTGGTGATGGAACATATATTTAACAGTGGTTTTAGACGGTACAATGATTCTCTACTACACTATACTTGCTTGTTTTGTTACATAAATTGAAATTAGGGGAACTATTAGAATTTTAGCAACCAGGAAATGGTGGAGTGGTTTCTGCATAGTGCCCTCTTTAATTAATTATAAGGCATACTGTATACAATTCCAATGTTGAATAAACAACCCATATTAGATACATTGCACCATCTGACATAAGCTTGCACTAATTTCCGGTGCTTGTCCAGTGAATATATATATATATATATATTTGTTATTGTTATTTTTGGGGTGTTGCTTTCATCTGATTGCGGTGTTTTCTTCCAGAACTTGGAACACAAGATCGACCCCCAGACCAATAGTTTACCCCCGCTAAGGAACCCTGATATCCTGGTGGGGGAGAATGACCTGACGGCTCTCAGCTACCTCCACGAACCAGCAGTTCTACACAACCTCAAAGTGCGCTTCGTGGAGTCCAAGATCATCTACACCTACTGTGGTAAAGACACACTCACACTCCCAAGATCATCTACACCTACTGTGGTAAAGACACACTCACACTCCATCTACACCTACTGTGGTAAAGACACACTCACACTCCCAAGATCATCTACACCTACTGTGGTAAAGACACACTCACACTCCATCTACACCTACTGTGGTAAAGACACACTCACACTCCCAAGATCATCTACACCTACTGTGGTAAAGACACACTCACACTCCATCTACACCTACTGTGGTAAAGACACACTCACACTACCAAGATCATCTACACCTACTGTGGTAAAGACACACTCACACTCCATCTACACCTACTGTGGTAAAGACACACTCACACTACCAAGATCATCTACACCTACTGTGGTTAAAGAGACACTCACACTCCCAAGATCATCTACACCTACTGTGGTAAAGACACACTCACACTCCATCTACACCTACTGTGGTAAAGACACACTCACACTCCATCTACACCTACTGTGGTAAAGACACACTCACACTCCATCTACACCTACTGCGGTAAAGACACACTCACACTCCATCTACACCTACTGCGGTAAAGACACACTCACACTCCCAAGTCCATCTACACCTACTGCGGTAAAGACACACTCACACTCCATCTACACCTACTGCGGTAAAGACACACTCACACTCCCAAGTCCATCTACACCTACTGTGGTTAAGACACACTCACACTCCATCTACACCTACTGTGGTAAAGTCACACTCACACTCCATCTACACCTACTGTGGTAAAGACACACTCACACTACCAAGATCATCTACACCTACTGTGGTAAAGACACACTCACACTCCATCTACACCTACTGTGGTAAAGACACACTCACACTACCAAGATCATCTACACCTACTGTGGTAAAGACACACTCACACTCCATCTACACCTACTGTGGTAAAGACACACTCACACTCCATCTACACCTACTGTGGTAAAGACACACTCACACTACCAAGATCATCTACACCTACTGTGGTAAAGACACACTCACACTCCATCTACACCTACTGTGGTAAAGACACACTCACACTACCAAGATCATCTACACCTACTGTGGTTAAAGAGACACTCACACTCCCAAGATCATCTACACCTACTGTGGTAAAGACACACTCACACTCCATCTACACCTACTGTGGTAAAGACACACTCACACTCCATCTACACCTACTGTGGTAAAGACACACTCACACTCCATCTACACCTACTGCGGTAAAGACACACTCACACTCCATCTACACCTACTGCGGTAAAGACACACTCACACTCCCAAGTCCATCTACACCTACTGCGGTAAAGACACACTCACACTCCATCTACACCTACTGCGGTAAAGACACACTCACACTCCCAAGTCCATCTACACCTACTGTGGTTAAGACACACTCACACTCCATCTACACCTACTGTGGTAAAGACACACTCACACTCCATCTACACCTACTGCGGTAAAGACACACTCACACTCCCAAGTCCATCTACACCTACTGCGGTAAAGACACACTCACACTCCATCTACACCTACTGTGGTAAAGACACACTCACACTCCATCTACACCTACTGCGGTAAAGACACACTCACACTCCCAAGATCATCTACACCTACTGTGGTAAAGAGACACTCACACTACCAAGATCATCTACACCTACTGTGGTAAAGACACACTCACACTCCATCTACACCTACTGTGGTAAAGACACACTCACACTCCATCTACACCTACTGTGGTAAAGAAACACTCACACTCCCAAGATCATCTACACCTACTGTGGTAAAGTCACACTCACACTCCAAAGATCATCTATACCTACTGTGGTAAAGACACACTCACACTCCATCTATACCTACTGTGGTAAAGACACACTCACACTCCCAAGATCATCTACACCTACTGTGGTAAAGACACACTCACACTCCCAAGATCATCTACACCTACTGTGGTAAAGACACACTCACACTCCCAAGTCCATCTACACCTACTGTGGTAAAGACACACTCACACTCCATCTACACCTACTGTGGTAAAGACACACTCACACTCCCAAGTCCATCTACACCTACTGCGGTAAAGACACACTCACACTCCATCTACACCTACTGTGGTAAAGACACACTCACACTCCCAAGTCCATCTACACCTACTGCGGTAAAGACACACTCACACTCCCAAGATCATCTACACCTACTGTGGTAAAGACACACTCACACTCCCAAGATCATCTACACCTACTGTGGTAAAGACACACTCACACTCCAAAGATCATCTATACCTACTGTGGTAAAGACACACTCACACTCCCAAGATCATCTACACCTACTGTGGTAAAGACACACTCACACTCCAAAGATCATCTATACCTACTGTGGTAAAGACACACTCCCAAGATCATCTACACCTACTGTGGTAAAGACACACTCACACTCCAAAGATCATCTATACCTACTGTGGTAAAGACACACTCCCAAGATCATCTACACCTACTGTGGTAAAGACACACTCACACTCCAAAGATCATCTATACCTACTGTGGTAAAGACACACTCCCAAGATCATCTACACCTACTGTGGTAAAGACACACTCACACTCCAAAGATCATCTATACCTACTGTGGTAAAGACACACTCCCAAGATCATCTACACCTACTGTGGTAAAGACACACTCACACTCCCAAGTCCATCTACACCTACTGTGGTAAAGACACACTCACACTCCCAAGATCATCTACACCTACTGTGGTAAAGACACACTCACACTCCATCTACACCTACTGTGGTAAAGACACACTCACACTCCCAAGATCATCTACACCTACTGTGGTAAAGACACACTCACACTCCCAAGATCATCTATACCTACTGTGGTAAAGACACACTCACACTCCCAAGATCATCTACACCTACTGTGGTAAAGACACACTCACACTCCATCTACACCTACTGTGGTAAAGAAACACTCACACTCCCAAGATCATCTACACCTACTGTGGTAAAGACACACTCACACTCCCAAGATCATCTACACCTACTGCGGTAAAGAAACACTCACACTCCCAAGATCATCTACACCTACTGTGGTAAAGTCACACTCACACTCCATCTACACCTACTGTGGTAAAGACACACTCACACTCCATCTACACCTACTGTGGTAAAGACACACTCACACTCCATCTACACCTACTGTGGTAAAGACACACTCACACTCCCAAGATCATCTACACCTACTGTGGTAAAGACACACTCACACTCCCAAGATCATCTACACCTACTGCGGTAAAGAAACACTCACACTCCCAAGATCATCTACACCTACTGTGGTAAAGACACACTCACACTCCCAAGATCATCTACACCTACTGTGGTAAAGACACACTCACACTCCCAAGATCATCTACACCTACTGTGGTAAAGTCACACTCCCAAGATCATCTACACCTACTGTGGTAAAGACACACTCACACTCCCAAGATCATCTACACCTACTGTGGTAAAGTCACACTCCCAAGATCATCTACACCTACTGCGGTAAAGACACACTCACACTCCCAAGTCCATCTACACCTACTGCGGTAAAGACACACTCACACTCCCAAGTCCATCTACACCTACTGCGGTAAAGACACACTCACACTCCCAAGTCCATCTACACCTACTGTGGTAAAGTCACACTCCCAAGATCATCTACACCTACTGCGGTAAAGACACACTCACACTCCCAAGTCCATCTACACCTACTGCGGTAAAGACACACTCACACTCCCAAGTCCATCTACACCTACTGTGGTAAAGTCACACTCCCAAGATCATCTACACCTACTGTGGTAAAGACACACTCACACTCCCAAGTCCATCTACACCTACTGTGGTAAAGACACACTCACACTCCCAAGATCATCTACACCTACTGTGGTAAAGACACACTCACACTCCCAAGTCCATCTACACCTACTGTGGTAAAGACACACTCCCAAGTCCATCTACACCTACTGTGGTAAAGACACACTCCCAAGTCCATCTACACCTACTGTGGTAAAGACACACTCCCAAGTTCATCTACACCTACTGCGGTAAAGACACACTCACACTCCCAAGTCCATCTACACGTGTTGCAGGTAAAAACTAAAGCCTTTAACTCTGTTCTGGTGACTCACTGTAGACTTTGGAGTCCCGTTCACAGGACTGTGCGTTCCGTTCGAGGTAATATAGATAGTGTCGATCATATATTCAGAAGTCCTGACATTCTGACCTACCGTTCAGAATGTTCTACCTAAATATGCTTCTTTTAACCGCTGTAAATATGCAATTGTGGTGGAGCTGCAGAGTTTTTTATCGGGAAATTTCATGTGGAAATTAGATCATTGTTGTCATTGTTGTTATTTCTGTATCTGGCAAAATATTTGTTCTTAACTGCTATCAGACCTGGGCTATTTGAAATGTTTGAAATTCTCTCTGTGTGTGTGTGTGTGTGTGTGTGTGTGTGTGTGTGTGTGTGTGTGTGTGTGTGTGTGTGTGTGTGTGTGTGTGTGTGTGTGTGTGTGTGTGTGTGTGTGTGTGTGTGTGTGTGTGTGTGTGTGTGTGTGTGTGTGTTGATACATCATGTCACTGATTCGTTAATGTGAATTCATTCAGGCATCGTGTTGGTTGCTATCAACCCCTATGAGAGCATACCCATCTATGACCATGACATCATCAACGCCTACAGTGGACAGAACATGGGCGACATGGATCCTCACATCTTCGCTGTGGCAGAGGAGGCTTACAAACAGATGGCCAGGTCTGTCAATCACTCAGCTCAATGCTTTGTCCTTGCTTCCTTCCTCTCTTGACGTGATTGGACAGGTCTCCATCACGTGACTTTCAGCTGTCCGTCCAGTCATGCAACATCAGTGATTACTTCAAGGATGGCTGTTCTATCCTCTTCTTCTTCTTCTTCTAGAGATCAGAGGAACCAGTCTATCATAGTGAGTGGGGAGTCTGGGGCTGGTAAGACAGTCTCTGCTAAGTATGCCATGAGGTACTTTGCTACGGTCAGCGGGTCCTCCAGCGAGGCTAATGTGGAGGAGAGAGTGCTGGCCTCCAGCCCCATCATGGAGGTAAAGAGACCACCGGTCTGTCTTTCAATTCAGTAAACTTTATTGATCCTAGAAGGGCAATCGTTGTTGTAAGTCAAAGGCAAAAATGTTGTGAAGTTTTCAGATAGAGCTGACTACACGTCAATGACATGTTTGTTTCTACAGGATATACAGTATATCTATCGGAAGGTTTTGCTCTGCAGAACATGGCCCACATCTACTTGTCTGTAGCCAACTACCCAAATGATACCCGGAGCTCGTTCACTCTGGGGTTTTTTCTCCCCCCTCTAGGCCATCGGGAATGCAAAGACGACTAGAAACGACAACAGCAGTCGCTTTGGGAAGTACATCGAGATTGGATTCGACAAAAACTATCACATCATCGGGGCTAACATGAGAACGTACTTGCTGGAGAAATCTAGAGTGGTGTTTCAGGTGAGATCCAATACGTGGACTGTATTTGGTATGGCTGGAGTTCAGGGTGTGTTCTTTAGGGCAAACCCTAGCTAACTGGTTCATACCTACTCAACATTACCTCATTTATAAGTTTCTCATCTGTAAAAAAATAAATAATAATAATAATAATAATAATAGTTATTCACTGCATGTTGACTGGGGAGCCTGGGTTTTGCTACAGCTGTCCTCGTTCCTCTTCGTCCTAATGAATTATGGGGCTTTACGATTTTCTAACAAACACATTCCTGAAGAGAAAGAGGTAGTGTGCCACTGGCCCAGTCTGTCTTATTTTTAAAACTCAATTTGATTATACACTTTGTTGTCTTTGCAGGCTACCGAGGAGAGGAATTACCATATATTCTACCAACTGTGTGCCTCCTCACACCTTCCTGAGTTCAAACCTCTCCAGTTAGGTATGGTGTGTTGGTACCATGTTTTAAGAGCGTAAATAAAATATCCCAGAAATGTTCCATGCGCACAAAAAAAATACTAATTTCTCTCAAATGTTCTGCACAAATTTGTTTACATCAATGTTCGTGAGCATTTGTCAGGTGTGGCATATCAAGAAGCTGATTAAACAGCACGATCATTACACAGGTGCACCTTGTGCTGGGGGACAAATCTTGTCACACAATACAATGCCACAGATGTGTCAATTTGAGAGCTCATGCAATTGGCATGCTGACTACAGGAATGTCCACCAGAGCTGTTGCCAGAGAATTTCATGTTAATTTCTCTACCATAAGCCGCCTCCAACGTTGTTTTAGAGAATTTAGCAGTACGTCCCACTGGCCTCCCAACCACAGACTACATGTATGGCGTCGTGTGGCTGAGCGGTTTGCTGATGTCAGCGTTGTGAACAGAGAGCCCCATGGTAGCGGTGGGGTTATGGTATGGGAAGGCATAAGCTACGGACAATGAACACAATTGCATTTTATCGATGGCAATTTGAATGCAGAGACGCCGTGACGAGATCCTGAGGCCCATTGTCGCGCAATTCATCCTCCACCATTATCTCATGTTTCAGCATGATAATGCACGGCCCCATGTCATAAGGATCTGTACACAATTCCTGGAAGCTGAAAAGGTCCCAGTTCTTCCATGGCCTGCAGACTCCCCAGACATGTCACCCATTGAGCATGTTTGGGATGCTCTGGATCGATGTGTACGGCAGCGTGTTCCAGTTCCCACCAATATCCAGCAACTTCCCACAGCCATTGAAGAGGAGTGGGACAACATTCCACAGGCCACAATCAACAGCCTGATCAACTCTATGTGAAGGAGATGTCGCGCTGCATGAGGCAAATGGTGATCACACCAGATACTGACTGGTTTTCTGATCCACGTCCCTATTATTATTATTTATTTTTTAAAGGTGTCTGTGACCAACAGATGCAGATTTTATATCTTTGTTCAGTATATATTATACACCAAGGCTCTCCAACCTTGTTCCTGACGACCTGCTGTCCTGCAGGTTTTTGCTTCAACCCTAATCTAGGGTTAGTTACACCTGGGGTTGGAGTGAAAGCCTACAGGAGGGTAGCTCTCCAGGAACAGGGTTGGAGTTAATACCTACAGGAGGGTAACTCTAGGAACAGGGTTGGAGTGAAAGCCTACAGGAGGGTAGCTCTCCAGGAACAGGGTTGGGCAGCCAAGTTATACATAAATATAAAATAGTATTCCTCTTGTTCTCTATAATCTTACCACTCATGCTTCCATCCAGAGCGTGGAATGCTGTTGTCACGGCAACAGAAAGTCATGCTTCCATCCAGAGCGTGGAATGCTGTTGTCACGGCAACAAAGTTGTGCACTCCATCCAGAGCGTGGAATGCTGTTGTCACGGCAACAGAAAGTCATGCTTCCATCCAGAGCGTGGAATGCTGTTGTCACGACAACAGAAAGTATGGCACTCCATCCAGAGCGTGGAATGCTGCTGTCACGGCAACAGAAAGGCATGCTTCCATCCAGAGCGTGGAATGCTGCTGTCACGGCAACAGAAAGTCGTGCACTCCATCCAGAGCGTGGAAAGCTGCTGTCACGGCAACAGAAAATCAAACCATTGTGAGCAGCTATTCCCATATGTATGAAAGGAACATGTTTCCACACAGAGTGGTTTGGATGGAATATCCTTAATGAAATGCATCCCAAACATAGCAAAAACCTGATCCCAGATCAGGTTGTCATGCTAACTCATTGCAGGCTCCGTAAACATGTTTGAATGATTGATTCATAGGAAATCTATGGCAGGTAGATGAAGTCTGTTGTTGTTGTGTATGGTTCCTGTCTGCAGGTAACGCTGATGATTTCCACTGTACCAACCAGGGAGGTAGCCCTGTCATAGAGGGAGTAGACGATGCCAAAGAGATGTGCAGCACCAGGAAGGCTTTCTCATTGTTGGGTGAGTTAGGATAATAGGGAAACACCCCCCAAATACTTACTTCCTGGTTGAGCCAGGTGGAGGGCCACACTAAACCTGTAGTCACTAGAGACGACACTAAAAGAGGCTCTTTTTTTTTTTCAGGAATCAATGAAACGTATCAAATGGATCTCTTCCAGATCCTGGCCGCTCTGCTTCACCTTGGCAACGTGGAGGTGGAAGAGAGATCGGCAGACAGCAGTACCATCCTGGCGAGTTCAAAACAAAACCTCTTGACTATGTCCCAAAAATGGCACCCTTTCCCCCATTTTAAAGCATGACATTTTCTAGCTCTATGGATCCTGGATAGGCATTGAAATTAGGGAGCTCCTTTAAGAATCTCTTATAACACGTTTGACTATTCTCACAGGGGCTGTCCTGCACATTTCCCTGGTTAGCGTAGAGCTATGCTGTACAAGGCATCACAGAGTGTAGCCTAAGGGGCTGTTGAAAGTACAACAATGCTGCCAATTCCATGTTGGTTTTGTATGGAATGCTGGCCCTTTTGTGTTCGGCCCAGTTTCCCGGACACTGATTTTGTTTAAGCCTAGTCCTGAACTAAAAAACACTCAATGGAAAATCTGAATTCTTCTTTCTTTTTTTTGGGCCACTGAATCTCCATTGAAAGTGCTATTTAGTCCAGGACTAAACTTTAATCTGTGTCCAGGAAACCAGCCCTTTGTCCCAAACGGATCATGTTGTGTTTTGTCCCAAACTGTTCATGTTGTGTTTTGTCCCAAACTGATCATGTTGTGTTTTGTCCCAAACTGATCATGTTGTGTTTTGTCCCAAACTGATCATGTTGTGTTTGTCCCAAACTGTTCATGTTGTGTTTTGTCCCAAACTGATCATGTTGTGTTTGTCCCAAACGGATCATGTTGTGTTTGTCCCAAACGGATCATGTTGTGTTTGTCCCAAACTGATCATGTTGTGTTTGTCCCAAACTGATCATGTTGTGTTTGTCCCAAACTGATCATGTTGTGTTTTGTCCCAAACTGATCATGTTGTGTTTGTCCCAAACTGATCATGTTGTGTTTGTCCCAAACTGATCATGTTGTGTTTTGTCCCAAACTGTCCATGTTGTGTTTGTCCCAAACTGATCATGTTGTGGTTTGTCCCAAACTGATCATGTTGTGTTTGTCCCAAACTGATCATGTTGTGTTTGTCCCAAACTGATCATGTTGTGTTTTGTCCCAAACTGTCCATGTTGTGTTTGTCCCAAACTGATCATGTTGTGTTTTGTCCCAAACTGTCCATGTTGTGTTTGTCCCAAACTGATCATGTTGTGGTTTGTCCCAAACTGATCATGTTGTGTTTGTCCCAAACTGATCATGTTGTGTTTGTCCCAAACTGATCATGTTGTGTTTTGTCCCAAACTGTCCATGTTGTGTTTGTCCCAAACTGATCATGTTGTGTTTTGTCCCAAACTGATCATGTTGTGTTTGTCCCAAACTGATCATGTTGTGTTTGTCCCAAACTGATCATGTTGTGTGTTGTTCCAAACTGATCATGTTGTGTTTGTCCCAAACTGATCATGTTGTGTTTGTCCCAAACTGATGTTCATGTTGTGTTTTGTCCCAAACTGATCATGTTGTGTTTGACCCAAACTGATCATGTTGTGTTTGTCCCAAACTGATCATGTTGTGTTTGTCCCAAACTGATGTTCATGTTGTGTTTGTCCCAAACTGATCATGTTGTGTTTGTCCCAAACTGATCATGTTGTGTGTTGTCCCAAACTGATCATGTTGTGTTTGTCCCAAACTGATCATGTTGTGTTTGTCCCAAACTGATCATGTTGTGTGTTGTTCCAAACTGATCATGTTGTGTTTGTCCCAAACTGATCATGTTGTGTTTGTCCCAAACTGATGTTCATGTTGTGTTTTGTCCCAAACTGATCATGTTGTGTTTGTCCCAAACTGATGTTCATGTTGTGTTTTGTCCCAAACTGATCATGTTGTGTTTGTCCCAAACTGATGTTCATGTTGTGTTTTGTCCCAAACTGATCATGTTGTGTTTGTCCCAAACTGATGTTCATGTTGTGTTTTGTCCCAAACTGATCATGTTGTGTTTGTCCCAAACTGATATTCATGTTGTGTTTTGTCCCAAACTGATCATGTTGTGTTTGTCCCAAACTGATGTTCATGTTGTGTTTTGTCCCAAACTGATCATGTTGTGTTTGTCCCAAACTGATGTTCATGTTGTGTTTTGTCCCAAACTGATCATGTTGTGTTTGTCCCAAACTGATGTTCATGTTGTGTTTTGTCCCAAACTGTTCATGTTGTGTTTCTCCCAAACTGATATTCATGTTGTGTTTTGTCCCAAACTGATGTTCATGTTGTGTTTTGTCCCAAACTGATCATGTTGTGTTTGTCCCAAACTGATATTCATGTTGTGTTTTGTCCCAAACTGATCATGTTGTGTTTGTCCCAAACTGATGTTCATGTTGTGTTTTGTCCCAAACTGATCATGTTGTGTTTGACCCAAACTGATCATGTTGTGTGTTGTCCCAAACTGTTCATGTTGTGTTTGTCCCAAACTGATCATGTTGTGTTTGTCCCAAACTGATCATGTTGTGTGTTGTCCCAAACTGTTCATGTTGTGTTTGTCCCAAACTGATCATGTTGTGTTTGTGGTGTTATATTATCATTATGTTAGTATATATTATTGTGTCTTTGCAGCCTGACAATACTCACCTGACGGTGTTCTGTGAGCTGATGGGCGTGGCCTACCAGGACATGTCTCATTGGCTGTGCCACAGAAAATTGAAGACTGCCACGGAGACCTACGTTAAGCCCCTCTCCAAAGTGCATGCGATCAACGCACGGGACGCGCTGGCCAAACACATCTACGCTAAACTCTTCAGCTGGATCGTAGACCACATCAATGAGGCTCTGCGCTCTGCTGTCAAACAGCACTCCTTCATTGGGGTTCTCGACATCTATGGGTGGGTGTGTGGTGGTGGTGGGGGGGGGGGTCAGTGATGTTTTCTGGTGTTTACATTGTGAATGTACACTGAGTGTACATAACATTAAGGACACCTTCCTAACCCTTTTGCCCTGAGAACAGCCTCCGTTCTGTCATGGAAAGAGCAGATGTTCTTAATGCTTTTGTCCGCTCAGTGTATAAATGGTCTCTTGACCGTAGTCATGTTTCCCCCCCAGGTTTGAAACGTTTCACATCAACAGCTTTGAGCAGTTCTGTATTAACTATGCCAACGAGAAGCTTCAACAGCAGTTTAACATGGTAGGTGTCTGTCTGTCTGTCTCTCTCTCTGTGTCTCTCTCTCTCTCTCTCTCTCTCTCTCTCTCTCTCTCTCTCTCTCTCTCTCTCTCTCTCTCTCTCTGTGTCTTTTACATCTCCTCAAGTACCTAGGGTATAGGGGCTAGGGCTTGATTTGGGATTTAGGCTTTTACATATCCTCAAGTACCTAGGGTATAGGGGCTAGGGCTTGATTTAGGCTTTTACATCTCAAGTACCTAGGGTATAGGGGCTAGGGCTTAATTTGGGATTTAGGCTTTTACATCTCCTCAAGTACCTAGGGTATAGGGGCTAGGGCTTGATTTGGGATTTAGGCTTTTACATCTCCTCAAGTACCTAGGGTATAGGGGCTAGGGCTTGATTTGGGATTTAGGCTTTTACATGTCAGCCGTTTGTCATACTTGTCTGTTTGAAACGTTAGGTCAGAGGTCAGCTTGTGTTCTCTCACTGCAGCATGTGTTCAAGCTGGAGCAGGAGGAGTACATGAAGGAGGATATTCCCTGGACTCTGATAGACTTCTATGATAACCATCCCTGTATCAACCTCATCGAGGCCAAGATGGGGGTCCTGGACCTGTTGGATGAGGAGTGCAAAGTAACACGAAATACACACACACACACACACACACTAATAATAATGATGATGGATGGTCCTAGAATGGATCCTTGTGGAACACCAAGACAAAAGGGAGGAGTTGACTTTGAAGTCTACTCCACACATACAGTGCCTTCAGAAAGTATTCATACCCCTTGACTTACTCCACATTTTGTTGTGTTACAGCCTGAATTTAATTATTATTATTATTTTTTTTCTTCTTCTCACCCATCTACACACAATAACCTGTAATGACATCACAGTACCCTGTAATGACATCACAGTACCCTGTAATGACATCACAGTACCCTGTAATGACATCACAGTACCCTGTAATGACATCGCAGTACCCTGTAATGACATCGCAGTACCCTGTAATGACATCACAGTACCCTGTAATGACATCACAGTACCCTGTAATGACATCACAGTACCCTGTAATGACATCACAGTACCCTGTAATGACATCACAGTACCCTGTAATGACATCACAGTACCTTGTAATGACATCACAGTACCCTGTAATGACATCACAGTACCCTGTAATGACATCACAGTACCCTGTAATGACATCACAGTACCCTGTAATGACATCACAGTACCTTGTAATGACATCACAGTACCCTGTAATGACATCACAGTACCCTGTAATGACATCACAGTACCTTGTAATGACATCACAGTACCCTGTAATGACATCACAGTACCCTGTAATGACATCACAGTACCCTGTAATGACATCACAGTACCTTGTAATGACATCACAGTACCCTGTAATGACATCACAGTACCCTGTAATGACATCACAGTACCTTGTAATGACATCACAGTACCCTGTAATGACATCACAGTACCCTGTAATGACATCACAGTACCCTGTAATGACATCACAGTACCCTGTAATGACATCACAGTACCCTGTAATGACATCACAGTACCCTGTAATGACATCACAGTACCCTGTAATGACATCACAGTACCCTGTAATGATATAAAAAGTGAACACATGTTTTTAGACATTTTTTGCACATTTATTGAAAATGTAATTTCTCTGAGTATTCACAGGCCAAGATGAGTCAATATTTTGTAGAAGCAAAGTTGGCAGTGATTTTTAGCTTTGAGTCATCTTGGGTATGTATACCATCTTTGCACATCTGAATTTGGGGATTTTCTCTTTGAAGTTAGATGGGGAGTGGCGGTGAAATGCAATCTTCAAGCCTTTCCACAGATTTAATGGGATTCAAGTCTGGGCCACTCAAGGACTTTCACATTGCTGTTCTGAAGCCATTCCAGCGTTGCTTTGGCTGAATGCTTGGTGTCATTATCCTGTAGGAATGTAAATCTTTACCTCCAGACTACGGTCGTTTGCTCTCTGAAGGTTCTCTTCAAGGATTTGCCTGTATTTGGCTCCATTCATTGTTCCCTCTATCCTTACCAGTCTCCTAGTCGCTGTCGCTGAAAAGCATGGGATGGTGTTAGATGGGTGATGAGCTGTGCCTGGTTTTCTCCAGTGATAGCTCTTTGCATTCTCAGGAGTGGCTTCCGTCTGGCCATTCTCCCATAAAGCCAAGATTGGGGAAGTGCTGTAGTGACTGTTGTCCTTCTGACAGGTCCTCCCATCTCAGCCAAGAAACTCTGTAGTTCTGTCAGAGAGGTCATTGGGTTGTTAGTCACCTCCCTGACCAAGGTCCTCCCAGACCAAGGTGCTCCCTGACCAAGGTGCTCCCTGACCAAGGTGCTCCCTGACCAAGGTGCTCCCTGACCAAGGTGCTCCCTGACCAAGGTGCTCCCTGACCAAGGTGCTCCCTGACCAAGGTTTCTTTCTAAATCATGTCTAAACGATGGAATTGTCCACAGGTGGACTCTAATCAAGTTGTAGTGACATCTCAAGGATGATCAATGGAAATTGGATGCAACTGAGCTCAATTTGGAGTCTCATAGCAAAGGGGGTATGAATACTTATGTAAATGAGATTTCTGTATTTCATTTTCAATCAATTTGCAAAAAAAACTTTGAAAAAACAAACATGTTTTCACTGTCGTTATGGGGTATTGTGTGTAGATGGGTGGGGGAGTATTTAAACCATGTTGAATTCAGGCTGTAACACAACAAAATGTGGAATAAGTCAAGGGGTATGAATACTTTCTGAAGGCATTGTACATACACACATATTTAGGATGTGAGTCAGGCTGATGTGTTAACTAACTTCTCCCCTTCCTTCCTCTCCTCCCTCCCTCAGATGCCCAAAGGCTCTGATGACACATGGGCTCAGAAACTTTACAACACCTTCCTGAAGAAAAGTGATCTTTTTGACAAACCTCGTATGTCCAACAAAGCCTTTATCATCCTCCACTTTGCAGACAAGGTACACAAGCATCCGTGTAAATTTAAAAATAAACAAAAAATGGTCATGTCAGACCTTCTATTTATGTATACGTTGACGTAGGCCATTGCCTGCTGTCTGACTGTAGGATGTGGTTTGTTGAGTGTAGGTGACTGACTGACTGAAATAGCTCTCCTCGTTTGAGCAGTACTAACCAAACCACTCCCGTTCTAGACTGAGGGTCAGGTTGAATATCTCATGTTATCTTCATCTTCTTATCATGAATTGACATGTTCCCTCTGTTTAACACGACCTTTTTGTCCCTAGGTGGAGTACCAGTGTGAGGGATTCCTGGAGAAGAATAAGGACACTGTCAATGAAGAGCAGATTACTGTGCTCAAGCTAAGCAAGGTTTGTTTGTTTATTTGTTTTGTTTGTTTATTTGTTTGTTTATTTATTATTATTTTTTCATATCAGTCAAACACGCAACCTTTCTTCCATCTTCCAGTCTGTAAATACCTTCTGTATACTAGTCTTCTGTAGAGGACCATCGTAGTGCCCTCGGGTTAACTAGTGTGATGTTTGAACTTGGAGAACACACCCAGCACAGAGCTGTAGCAACAAGTCTATGTTTAGATCTTGACAGACCGTTTTATGTCATGGAGAAACTGCCCCCTGGTGGTGAATACAGGTACCTCGTTCTTCTTCGTTTTATTAGTGCACTTTTCATTTGGTGACAAAACCACTGGAGAAAGAAAAACGTCACGGTTAGCAGACAAAGAACCAAAAGATTACAGTCGAGATGATACAAGAAATGGTCACAAACAACCGTTTAAAAAAACAACAACAACAACAGTTTCCTGTTCCTGTTTGAGACGTGTTTGACTCTTCCCTCCAGTTTGATCTGCTGTTGGAGCTGTTCAGCGACGAGGAGAAGCCTGCAGGCTCCCTGACCAGTCGCAGTAAGATGACACGGCCTGTTCAGGCTCAGAGAGACCACAAGAAGACCGTTGGAACGCAGGTGAGAGGGAGCTAGCAGAACAAGGCTAAAACATAATGGTGTTGTTTTTTAGATTCAGATTTCTTTGGAAGTTATAAAACACGCGTTGCCATGTTACAACCTTCTCAATGTAAATCTGATAGTTTTAGCATGACTAGCACTTTGCTACATTTAGATGAGCCTCAAAGCCTGGTTCCTCTCTAGGTTTATAATCTCCACCCCTCATAGCCTGGTTCCTCTCTAGGTTTATAATCTCCACCCCTCATAGCCTGGTTCCTCTCTAGGTTTATAATCTCCACCCCTCATAGCCTGGTTCCTCTCTAGGTTTATAATCTCCACCCCTCATAGCCTGGTTCCTCTCTAGGTTTCTAATCTCCACCCGGCACAGCCAGAAGAGGACTGGCCACCCCTCATAGCCTGGTTCCTCTCTAGGTTTCTAATCTCCACCCGGCACAGCCAGAAGAGGACTGGCCACCCCTCATAGCCTGGTTCCTCTCTAGGTTTCTAATCTCCACCCGGCACAGCCAGAAGAGGACTGGCCACCCCTCATAGCCTGGTTCCTCTCTAGGTTTCTAATCTCCACCCGGCACAGCCAGAAGAGGACTGGCCACCCCTCATAGCCTGGTTCCTCTCTAGGTTTCTAATCTCCACCCGGCACAGCCAGAAGAGGACTGGCCACCCCTCATAGCCTGGTTCCTCTCTAGGTTTCTAATCTCCACCCGGCACAGCCAGAAGAGGACTGGCCACCCCTCATAGCCTGGTTCCTCTCTAGGTTTCTAATCTCCACCCGGCACAGCCAGAAGAGGACTGGCCACCCCTCATAGCCTGGTTCCTCTCTAGGTTTCTAATCTCCACCCGGCACAGCCAGAAGAGGACTGGCCACCCCTCATAGCCTGGTTCCTCTCTAGGTTTATAATCTCCACCCGGCACAGCCAGAAGAGGACTGGCCATCCCTCATAGCCTGGTTCCTCTCTAGGTTTCTAATCTCCACCCGGCACAGCCAGAAGAGGACTGGCCACCCCTCATAGCCTGGTTCCTCTCTAGGTTTCTTCCTAGGTTTTGGCCTTTCTAGGGAGTTTTTCCTAGCCACTGTGCTTCTACACCTGCATTGCTTGCTGTTTGGGGGTTTTAGGCTCGGTTTCTGTACAGCACTTTGAGATATCAGCTGATGTACGAAGGGCTTTATAAATTGATTTGATTTTACCCTTTGTCTCGCCCCTCTCCTCAGTTTCGTAACTCTCTACATCTGCTGATGGAGACTCTGAACGGAACTACCCCTCACTATGTACGCTGCATCAAGCCCAACGACCTCAAATCCCCATTCATGTGAGTCTGCCCCCACACTCCTTTACCTTTAGGTTATGTTCATTAGGCACCAAACGGAGAAGAACAGGATGAAATAGCAAGGGACTATCTGGAGTTGTCCAATCAGAAATGTTCATTTTTGTTTTCAAAAACGTTTTTAATTATTTTTTTTTAAAGTGATGTTCCCTAATAAATATGACATAGTTATTATCGTTTTGTAGCCCCCTGGGAAAGAGAGGGTAAAAATCTGTCACCAATATGTTGATTCACAACGTTGTTTCAACATATTGTGACATTAATCTACGTGGAAAATACATTGGATTTGAAAAAAAGTCATCAACGTTTTGAGGATGAAATTTCAACCACGTGATTGTCATGGTAACCACTTTTCAACTGACAAAAACCTTGTATAAAATACAGTGGGGCAAAATACTTATTTTCCACCATCATTTGCAAATAAATTCATAAAAAATCCTACAATGTGATTTTCTGGATTTTTTTTTCTCATTTTGTCTGTCATAGTTGAAGTGTACCTATGATGAAAATTACAGGCCTCTCTCATCTTTTTAAGGGGGAGAACTTGCACAATTGGTGGCTGACTAAATACTTTTTTGCCCCACTGTATGTTGAATTTGTACCTTTTGAAACAATTTGTACCATCTTCAACATTATATCCACTATCAGAACAAAAACAATAGGATGGGCAGCATCTCCAACTGGAGAATTGATCCATCTACAGCACCTCCTACTGGAGATTTGATGTATCTACAGCACCTCCTACTGGAGAGTTGATGTATCTACAGCACCTCCTACTGGAGAGATGATGTATCTACAGCACCTCCTACTGGAGATTTGATGTATCTACAGCACCTCCTACAGGAGAGTTGATGTATCTACAGCACCTCCTACTGGAGAGTTGATGTATCTACAGCACCTCCTACTGGAGAGATGATGTATCTACAGCACCTCCTACTGGAGATTTGATGTATCTACAGCACCTCCTACAGGAGAGTTGATGTATCTACAGCACCTCCTACTGGAGAGTTGATGTGTCTACAGCACCTCCTACAGGAGAGTTGATGTGTCTACAGTACCTCCTACAGGAGAGTTGATCTATATACAGCACCTCCTACTGGAGAGATTATCTATATACAGCACCTCCTACTGGAGAGATGATCTATATACAGCACCTCCTACTGGAGATATGATCTATATACAGCACCTCCTACTGGAGATATGATCTATATACAGCACCTCCTACTGGAGAGATGATCTATCTACAGCACCACCTACTTGAGAGATGATCTATCTACAGCACCTCCTACTGGAGAGATGATGTATCTACAGCACCTCCTACTGGAGAGATGATGTATCTACAGCACCTCCTACTGGAGAGATGATGTATCTACAGCACCTCCTACTGGATGATCTATATACAGCTATCCCCTTGGTCAACCATCCAGGGTTTTAACCAAGCCCAGCACTGCTCTGTTATTTGTCACTGACCACTACCAATGTGAGAATGATTGTGAGATCGTTTAAGAACTAACTAAATTCATTGTTGCTATTGGAAGTAATTCCAAAGGGTAGGTTTAACAGAGGAAATGACATGTCACTGTACTTTATCGCTCATATATCACCAATTAGACTCTTTTACAAAGCATTCACAAAGTCATCAACAGCCATTGTTTTAATTCAACCCAGAGTTCAACTAAACATATACATACATATCAATTAGGCCTAGGGTTTCAAACTTCTGTTGATTTCTAATTTAATCTTCAAATGAATGATTCGTGTGTTGGATTAACGTCTCCATTTTTAACCAAAAATCAAAGTTAAAGAATAGGACAAAATCAAACCAAATCAAACCTTCAAATGTACTTTAAATAAAGTTGATTTTCAATTCGTTCTGTTCTTTTAACTTTTCTTTTGGGGGGGGGGGGGGGGGGGGGGGGGGTTGAGATGGAGATGTGAATCCAACATATGAATAATTAATTTGTAGACAAACTGGAATTAAAACTGGGATTAAAGCCAGTCTGGAATTAAAACTGGAATTAAAGTCAGATACACAAAAGATACATAGCCTTTAAATGTTGATATTTGGTTGCGTTGTCAACCAAACACAACATCACTTTTCTAGCCTGTAATCAAACCCCAAATGCTGATGCTCCAGATACTCAACTAGTCTAAAGAAGGCCAGTTTTATTGCTTCTTTAATAAGACCAACAGTTTTCAGCTATGCTAACATAATTGCAAAAGGGTTTTCTAATGATCAATTAGCCTTTTAAAATGATAAACTTGGATAAACACAACGTGCCATTGGAACACAGGCCTGATGGTTGCTGATAATGGGCCTCTGTACGCCTATGTAGATATTCCATTTAAAAAAATCAGCCGTTTCCAGCTACAATAGTCATTTACAACATTAGTGCGGCTAGGTTGGGTTGTGTATCGGAGGACGCATGACTTTCAACCTTCGTCTCTCCCGAGCCCGTACGGGAGTTGTAGCGATGAGACAAGATAGTAGCTACCACAACAATTGGATACCACGAAATTGGGGAGAAAAAGGGATAAAAAAAAAACGACAACAACAAAAAACATGAACAACTGTATTTCTGATAAATTTGATGTTATTTTAATGGACCAAAAAAATTTGCTTTTCTTTCAAAAACAAGGACATTTCCTTTGAACGGTATTGTACATACCAGTCAACAGCTTGAACACACCTACTCAGTCCATGGTTTTTATTGATTTGTACTATGTTCTACATTGTAGAATAATAGTGAAGACATCAAAACTATCAAATAAAACATATGGAATCATGGTTAAATAAGTGCTCAGCATATGTGGGAACTCCTTCAAAACGGTTGGAAAAGGATTCCAGGTGACTACCTCATGTAGCTGGTTGAGAGAATGGCAAGAGTGTGCAAAGCTGTCCTCGAGGCAAGGGGTGGCTACTTTGAAGAATCTCAAATATATTTAGATATTTTTTTAACACTTTTATTGGTTACTACATGATTCCATATGTGTTATTCCACCAATCAGGCCTTTATGGTAGAGTGGCCAGACGAAGCCACTCCTCAGTAAAAGGCACATGACAGTCTGCCTGGAGTTTGCCAAAAGGCACCTAAAGACTCTCAGACCATGAGAAACAAGATTGTCTGGACTGATGAAACCAAGATTGAACTCTTTGGCCTGAATGCCAAGCATCACGTCTGGAGGAAACCTGGCACCATCCCTAAGGTGAAGCATGGTGGTGGCAGCATCATGCTGTGGGGATGTTTTTCAGCGGCAGGGACTGGGGGACTATTCAGGATCGAAGATGAACCGAGCAAAGTACAGAGAGATCCTTGATGAAAACCTGCTCCAGAGCACTCAGGACCTCAGACTGGGGTGAAGGTTCACCTTCCAACAGGACAACAACCCTAAGCACACAGCCAAGACAACGCAGGAGTGGCTTTGGGACAAGTCTCTCAATGTCTTTGAGTGGCCCAGCCAGAGCCTGGACTTCAACCCGATCGAACATCTCTGGAGAGACCTGAAAATAGCTGTGCAGCAACGCTCCCCATCCAACCTGACAGAGCTTGAGAGGATCTGCAGAGAAGAACGGGAGAAACTCCCCAAATACAGGTGTGCCAAGCTTGTAGCATCATACCCAAGAAGACTCAAGGCTGTAATCACTGCCAAAAGGTGCTTCAACAAAGTACTGAGTAAAGGGTCTGAATACTTATATTAATTATTTAAAAATAGTTTTAATACATTTGCTTCGTCATTGTGGGGTATGGTGTGTAGATTAATTAGGGGGAACTTAATTTCTTTTAGAATAAGGCTGTAACGTAACAAAATGTGGAAAAGGGGTCTGAATACTTTCTGAATGCTCTGTATGTATGTTGTCTTTGTAATAGGATGGACCCCATGAGGGCAGTACAGCAGTTACGGGCTTGTGGAGTCCTGGAAACCATCCGCATCTCAGCAGCAGGCTTCCCATCCAGGTACAGCAACACCAACGACAACACCAATACCAGCACCACCAACAGCACCAACAACACCACCACCAACAGCACCAACAACAGCACCACCAACAGCACCAACAACACCACCAACAGCACCAACAACACCACCACCAACAACAACAACACCAACACCACCAACAACACCACCACCAACACCAACACCACCAACAACACCAACACCACCACCAACAGCACCACCACAACAGCACCACCAACACCACCAACAACAACAACACCACCACCAACACCACCACCAACAGCACCACCAATAGCACCACCAACAACACCACCAACAGCACCACCACCAACAGCACACCAACAACAACACCAACAACAACACCAACAACAACACCAACAACAGCACCACCAACAGCACCAACAACACCACCAACAACACCACCACCAACAACACCACCAACAACACCACCAACAGCACCACCAACAACAGCAGCAACGTCACCCTGCCCTTTGGCGCTGATTTAGCCAGCTCTAAAAGGAACTCTCACATAACATATACACAAGCATTCAACTTTCTCTCTACACACACACACACACACACACACACACACACACACACACACACACACACACACACGTCACAAAGTGTTACCACAGCATGTTCCCGTAACAACAGAATCAGGAGCATATGTTCCTCACCTCACCTGTACCTGTGGACAGGTGGACCTACCAGGAGTTCTTCAACCGGTACCGGGTTCTGATGAAACTGAAGGACATTCTCTCAGACAGGAAGCAGACCTGCAGGAACGTCCTGGAGAAATGGGTTCAGGTAGGAAGTGTCAGGGGTTAGAGGTCAGGCCTTAGGGTTCAGGAATTGACCTGACTTGGAGAGATGGGTCACAGTAGGGACAGAGTGTATAAAATATATAAATGGATATATCTTACCATGGCATGTGAACAGCTTTACCATACTGGCCTAAACTCCTCTACCCAGAACCGTACTAGGGTGTCGACCAAGAACTGGTCATATCCATCATACCACAACCCTAGATCCTCCTTCATTTCTGTTTAAAAGGTTAGGCGTATCTTTATGCAATGCATCCCTCTCTCCTGATTACAATCAAAGACTCTCACCTTCACTATACTCCACCTCCTTCCATACTGGGTGAGTGGATTCATATAGCCCTCTCTCTCCGTATGAGCTATGACCTGTGTCCACGATCAATATGGGAACCTGCACCGATACATGCCATAATTCCACACACAAACTGTCTACTTCAATTACTTCCATCCAGTTTGTATCCAGACTGGATACAAAGGTAGCATAGATATCGAACAAACAATGGTTAAATCAAATCAAATGTATTTATATAGCCCTTCGTACATCAGCTGATATCTCAAAGTGCTGTACAGAAACCCAGCCTAAAACCCCAAACAGCAAGCAATGCAGGTGTAGAAGCACAGTGGCTAGGAAAAACTCCCTAGAAAGGCCAGAACCTAGGAAGAAACCTAGAGAGGAACCAGGCTATGTGGGGTGGCCAGTCCTCTTCTGGCTGTGCCGGGTGGAGATTATAACAAAACATGGTCAAGATGTTCAAATGTTCATAGATGACCAACAGGAGATTAGAACAGAACATGACCAAGATGTTCAAATGTTCATAGATGACCAACAGGAGATTAGAACAGAACATGACCAAGATGTTCAAATGTTCATAGATGACCAACAGGAGATTAGAACAGAACATGACCAAGATGTTCAAATGTTCATAGATGACCAACAGGAGATTAGAACAGAACATGACCAAGATGTTCAAATGTTCATAAATGACCAACAGGAGATTAGAACAGAACATGACCAAGATGTTCAAATGTTCATAGATGACCAACAGGAGATTAGAACAGAACATGACCAAGATGTTCAAATGTTCATAGATGATCAACAGGAGATTAGAACAGAACATGACCAAGATGTTCAAATGTTCATAGATGACCAACAGGAGATTAGAACAGAACATGACCAAGATGTTCAAATGTTCATAGATGACCAACAGGAGATTAGAACAGAACATGACCAAGATGTTCAAATGTTCATAGATGACCAACAGGAGATTAGAACAGAACATGACCAAGATGTTCAAATGTTCATAGATGACCAACAGGAGATTAGAACAGAACATGACCAAGATGTTCAAATGTTCATAGATGACCAACAGGAGATTAGAACAGAACATGACCAAGATGTTCAAATGTTCATAGATGACCAACAGGAGATTAGAACAGAACATGACCAAGATGTTCAAATGTTCATAGATGACCAACAGGAGATTAGAACAGAACATGACCAAGATGTTCAAATGTTCATAGATGACCAACAGGAGATTAGAACAGAACATGACCAAGATGTTCAAATGTTCATAGATGACCAACAGGAGATTAGAACAGAACATGACCAAGATGTTCAAATGTTCATAGATGACCAACAGGAGATTAGAACAGAACATGACCAAGATGTTCAAATGTTCATAGATGACCAACAGGAGATTAGAACAGAACATTACCAAGATGTTCAAATGTTCATAGATGGCCAACAGGAGATTAGAACAGAACATGACCAAGATGTTCAAATGTTCATAGATGACCAACAGGAGATGAGAACAGAACATGACCAAGATGTTCAAATGTTCATAGATGACCAACATGGTCAAATAATAATAAGTCTACTAAAATGCTCAACAACCCTCTTATCTCCAAGGACCAGGACAAATACCAGTTTGGAAAGAGCAAGATCTTCTTCAGGGCGGGTCAGGTGGCCTATCTAGAGAAGCTGCGTTCTGATAAACTGAAGAAGGCGTGCGTTCGTATCCAGAAGACGATCAGATGTTGGCTGACCAGGAAGAGGTATCTCCGTATGAGACAAGCTGCCATCACCATACAGAAAAACACACGAGGTTACCAGGCGCGCTGGTGAGTGGAGAGACTACAACCTCACAGGGTTTCATTATATACCTATACATTTCATTTATATACCTTCCAGACAGGGAAAGCCAGGGAATGTAATCGATGTACGTACAGTATCGAATCATTATTTTACTGTAATTTGTCCCCACATTGCTTTTCCCACTGTGTGTAGGTTTCCACTAGTTCCCACAACCACATAGTCAAAATTGACTATATTGGAAAAATTCATTTAGGCAGTTTAGGCATAAGGTTAGCAGTGTGGTTAGGATTACGTTTAAAATCACATTTTGTAGAAGTAGGCATGGGGTATGACTGTGGCTGTGGTACCTAGTGACGACTCCGTATGTGTGTCATGAACATTCTAATCTGTAGACCTGAAAAGTCCTGGAATTAGTCGTGTCTAAAGAGTGGGAACCCTGATCATTAATAGAGTCAGACATCTGGCCTTTAGGTGTATTATCTCTGACTCTCTCACTCCCCCTCACCTCTCTCTCTCTCCTCTCTTGTCTCTCTCTCCCTCTCTCTCTCCTCTCTTCTCTCTCTCTCTCTCTCTCTCTCTCTCTCTCTCTCTCTCTCTCTCTCTCTCACCTTCTCTCTCTGTCTCTCTGTCTCTCTGTCTCCTCTTCTCTCCCTCCTCTCACCCTCTCTCTCCCTCCTCTCACCCCCCCTCTCTCTCTCTCTCACCTTCTCTCTCTGTCTCTCTCTCTCTCTCTCTCTCGCTCTCTCTCTCTCTCTCTCTCCCCCTCCTCTCTCTCTCTCTCACCTTCTCTCTCTGTCTCTCTCTCTCTCTCTCTCTCTCTCCCCCCCCCTCTCTCTCTCTCTCTCTCTCTCTGTCTCTCTGTCTCCTCTCTCTCGCTCTCTGTCTCTCTCTCTCTCTCTCTCTCTCTGTCTCTCTCTCTCTCTCTCTCTCTCTCTCTCTGTCTCCTCTTCTCTCTCCTCTCCCAGTCTGGTAGCGTTCCTGAGGAGGACCAGAGCAGCGGTTATCATCCAGAGGAACCAGCGTATGTTAGTGGCCAGGAGACGCTACCAGCAGCAGAGGTCTGCATCCATCACCATGCAGCGTCTGCTACGGGCCTACCAGGCCAGACAGACCTACCGCAAGGTATCCAACACACACCCGACCTGCTCCAAACTTCAAAACGCACTTCTCTACACACAGTCGATCATTCATGGGTCGTGTTCATTCAGTGGTCGTGTTCATTCAGGGGTCGTGTTCATTCAGGGGTCGTGTTCATTCAGGGGTCGTGTTCATTCAGGGGTCGTTTTTATTCAGGGGTCGTTTTTATTCAGGGGTCGTTTTTATTCAGGGGTCGTGTTTATTCAGGGGTCGTGTTTATTCAGGGGTCGTGTTTATTCAGGGGTCGTGTTTATTCAGGGTCGTGTTTATTCAGGGGTCGTGTTCATTCAGGGGTCGTGTTCATTCAGGGGTCGTGTTTATTCAGGGGTTGTGTTCATTCAGGGGTCGTGTTCATTCAGGGCACAATATCAAAACGAAAAGCAGGGGAAAACGTTTTTAATTGGTTCAGACAGTACCTCCCTGTTTCAGACAGTTATCTTGTGTTTAGAACCCACTGAAACACGACTCCGGTCTACAACAGTGATTTGTATTTATGTAGACCTTTTCCAGGTGCTTTACATAGTAAGGAGGAAACTCACCTCAACCACCATTCTCTGCTTCCCCCAGCTGCTGTACGAACACAAGGTTCTCACCATCCAGAGGTGGGTGAGAGGCTGGCTGGCCAGGCGGAGGTGCAGACGCTCCCTGAGGGCCGTGGTTTATCTCCAGAGCTGTGTGAGACGCATGGCTGCCAGGAGGGAACTGAGGAAGCTAAGGGTGGAGGCTCGCTCTGTAGAACACTTCAAGAAGCTCAACGTCGGCATGGAGAACAAGATCATGCAATTGCAGAGGAAAGTGGACGAACAGGTGAGAAACGGCACTTTCTGTATGGACGTAGGCACTTTCTGTATGGACGTAGGCACTTCCTATATAGACTTAGTCACTTCCTGTATGGACATAGTCACTTCCTGTATGGACGTAGTCACTTCCTGTATGGACGTAGTCACTTCCTGTATGGACGTAGTCACTTCCTATATGGACGTAGTCACTTCCTGTATGGACATAGTCACTTCCTGTATGGACGTAGTCACTTTCTATATGGACATATTCACTTCCTGTATGGACGTAGTCACTTCCTGTATGGACGTAGTCACTTCCTGTGTTAAAAGCTACAAATAGTAGTACTACTACAACTAAATGAACAAGTGAGACCAGGCAGTCTGGTTTCATGTTTATTTTGAGTAATGAATATTTTGGAAATCTTACTCTTTCGAGACACGCACCACTGTCTCCTTAGAAATATCTGTTTACTTCAGTATTGACCCCAGTTGAAAACAGGACATTGTTTCATGAGGTAATGCTGGTTGTTTGTCACATGTAAACCCTCAGTGTGTGTCCCCCCCCCCTCCCTCCTGCAGCACAAGGAGAACAGAGAGCTCAGTGAGAGGTTGCGTACTGTGGAGCGGTCCCGGGCAGCGGAGAGCGAGAGACTGGGTGGAGAGGTGGAGCGACTGCGCGTGGCAGAGGAGGAGAGCAGAGTTAAAGCAGACGGGGTACCCTCCCTCCTGGAACAGCTGTCATTCCTCCGTCAGGAATTGGAGACTACCAGGGAGGAGAAAGAGGCCATACGGGAGGAGGCTAGGACATACAGGGTGGACACTGAGAAGGTAACGCAACTGCTGCATTCACCTACTAACTTAGATAGAGAGATAGGTAGAGCTAATACGGTCGTTTCTCCAAAGCGACTTAGAAAACTGTCAATGTCACTGACACATTGTATTAAGAATGGAACTTCCAAGCCTGATGTTGCCAGCACCATGCTGTACTGAGCCATGGAAACAAGTGTCCACTAATGTGGTTCCCTCTTCCGGCCACTAGGTGGTGTCAGAGTTGAATGAGAACAACCGCTCGTTGATAACGGAGAAAGACGATATGAATCAGCTGATCCAGGAACAGAGGCAACAGATCGCAGGTACAGTACAGGGGTCATGTTCATGATGGCACACAGTAAAAAAAAATATATATAAAAAAAACGTTTTTCAATGGAAAACATAAACACATTTTTATTTTTTTATTGGACAAGTCCATTTTACTTCTCAATTTTTTCCGTCTGTTGTCTTCCATTTGTTGCCTAATGAACACTTCCCTGTTCCCTTTGTCCAGAGAGCAAGGCCCAGGCTAAAGTCGGTATGCAGCTGGAGAGTGATATCCGTGAGGAGCGTGACCACTACCAGAGTCTGCTGAGTGAATACACACGTCTGAAAGAGAGACACGCTGACCTGAAAGAAGAGATGACTATCAGCGTGGTAAGATGAGTTATGAAGCATTATAGACCTTTATAGACGTTTATTCATACGCAGGGGGTTGGAATGCTGTTATCCATCTCATACTGACATTCAAAGCTATTTATCTTACGTTTCCCAACGTACAGTGGGGCAAACAAGTATTTAGTCAGCCACCAATTGTGCAAGTTCTCCCACTTAAAAAGATGAGAGAGGCCTGTAAATGTCATCATAGGTACACTTCAACTATGACAGACAAAATGAGAAAAAAAAATCCATAAAATCACATTGTAGGATTTTTAATGTTTAATGTGATTTTCAGGATTTTTTTTTCTAATTTTGTCTGTCATAGTTGAAGTGTACCGATGATGAAAATTACAGGCCTCTCTCATCTTTTTAAGGGGGAGAACTTGCACAATTGGCCATCTCTTGGGATTTTGAATAATAATAATATACAGATCTTGGTTTGGTTTGACAGTGAAGTAACACTGCCGCTTTCCTAGCCTGGATTTCAGTGGCTTAAACCACTGCATACATTAGGTCGATATGAAAATAACGTACAGGTTTGGGTCAGTTTCGGCTACCTATCTAACCTCCATGCCATGCTGTCTAAACCAGATCACCAATAAACCAGGCCGCCGGAGAACAGACTCCAACCACAGCAGCAATGAGTCTGAGGGAACTCCCAGCTCTGAATCTGCAGAGGGAAGAAACAGCTCGGTGAAAACTCACAGCTCAACACGCAGCTCCTCGGGGTTCACCGAGTCCGAGACCAGATCTCTACGAGGAGACGTAAGGAACTCAAATATAAACATATGGAAAAAGCAACAAAAAAAACTCACCATCGTTGAGGTTTACGTGGTGGCTCACCACCACCCATAGCTTCCACAACGTCCGAGTGATGAACAAGGCTCAGGAGTATGCCGAGCACAAGGCTTCCACCCCCATAGTCCAACAACAACAACAGGATGCTTTTCCTCTCCCATTAGAATTAGCTCAGTCTCTTATTTTTTTAAGACTAAAACAAATGTTTTCTGGTGTTGTTGTTCAGGACGCGCCACACCAGGACGCGCCACACCAGGACGCGGTTGACATGGCAGTCCTGTTGAAGCTGCAGAGGAGAGTCACTGAGCTGGAGCAGGACAAACAGACACTGCAGAGACACCTGGATAAGCGGGAGGAGGCACAACAAGACCAGGTCAAAAATGCAGAGAAGCAAAGAACTGCAGGGAGAGCTGAGCTGGACCTGGAGGCTCTGAAAGTGATGACATTTCATAAATTATTACTGCACAGTTACATTTGACCATTTCTTAGTTCATATCTGGTAATGTCTGTATATGTATAGCCGTTCTGAACTCTGTCTCCTCTCTCCTCAGCGCCAGGAGCTGGAGTCGGAGAACAAGAGGCTGAAGACAAACCTGGCGGAGCTGCGTCAGTCTCTAGCTACAGTCTCCAACACCAACCCCGGGGCTAAGACCAACCCCGGGGCTAAGACCAACCCCGGGGCTAAGACCTCCACCAGCAGCCCCGGGCCGGGCTCCGCTCCCTACAACGTGCTCCTGGAGCAGCTCAACTCCTCCAACGAGGAGCTGGAGGTCAGGAAGGAGGAGGTGCTGCTCCTCCGCTCACACATGGTCCGCCAGGAGGTGCTCAAACACAACAAGGTAGGAGGAAGTAGTCCCAAACGGTACCCTAATTCCCTATGTAGTGCACTGGTCCCTGGTCTAAAGTAGTGCACTATATAGGGAATAGGGTTCTATGGGGCTCTGGTCTAAAGTAGTGCACTATATAGGGAATAGGGTTCTATGGGGCTCTGGTCTATAGTAGTGTACTACATAGGGAATAGGGTTCTATAGGGCTCTGGTCTAAAGTAGTGCACTATATAGGGAATAGGGTTCTATAGGGCTCTGGTCTAAAGTAGTGCACTATATAGGGAATAGGGTTCTATAGGGCTCTGGTCTAAAGTAGTGCACTATATAGGGAATAGGGTTCTATAGGGCTCTGGTCTAAAGTAGTGCACTATATAGGGAATAGGGTTCTATAGGGCTCTGGTCTATAGTAGTGCACTACATAGGGAATAGGGTTCTATAGGGCTCTGGTCTATAGTAGTGTACTACATAGGGAATAGGGTTCTATAGGGCGACTGCTGAGCAGAATCCCTCATCTTGACGTAATGAGTCGTTATTCGGGAGGTGAATTGTAGATCAGTGATTCTGCGCTGCCCGACTGAAAAATGAACTAAACATTCTGATTTACAAATACGTGGTACTCGTGTACTGTTTTGAATGTGTTTTTCTCTACACTACTTGACTCCCCTTTCCTCTTTGGTAGGAAGCGTATGGAGAGATGCATAAGATGATTCATCTTGGTGAAACTCCACCCAAAGAGGCTGATGGGTAAACACTTCCAACTCACCCCACCCATTCTGGATCCTTTTACATTGATTGACCGCTGACATCTTGGTTTAGCTTGTTTTAAGTTAGTTGACTTGATATTGGTTTACTTGTTTCCCCTGTTTGCGTCAGATCCACTCCTGATTACCACAAGTTGAACGAGGATGGAGAGCTGTGGCTGGCTTATGACGGGTTGAAGGAGACCAACAGGTGAGCTGAGGGATAGCAAGAGGAATGTGTTCAAGGTTTTCAAGGCAATACAAAGGAACTAGATAAGGAAAACATTATGATGATGAATATGTCTCTTGTCTCTCTCTGTTTCTCTGTTTATATGTTTCTTTCTCTCTCTCCGTCTCTGTCTGTCTCTCTCTCTCTCTCTCTCTCTCTCTCTCTCTCTGTCTCTGTCTCTGTCTCTGTCTGTCTGTCTGTCTGTCTGTCTGTCTGTCTGTCTGTCTGTCTGTCTGTCTGTCTGTCTGTCTGTCTGTCTGTCTGTCTGTCTGTCTGTCTGTCTGTCTGTCTGTCTGTCTGTCTGTCTGTCTGTCTGTCTGTCTGTCTGTCTCTCTCTCTCTCTATGATGTTTCTCTCTCTCTCTCTCTATTATTTTTCTCTCTCTCTCTCTCTTATGTTTCTCTCTCTCTATTATGTTTCTCTCTCTCTCTCTCTCTCTCTCTCTCTTATGTTTCTCTCTCTATTATGTTTCTCTCTCTCTATTATGCTTCTCCCCCTCCTCCCTCCTCCCAGCCTGTTGGTGTCTCAGCTGCAGGTGCAGGACAGGAGGCATGAGGAGGAGTTGGAGGAGCTGAGAGAGGAGGTGCTCAGGGTGAGAGAGGAGAACAGGCAGCAGCAACAGTTCCTCTCCCAGAGCCTCCTCCTCCCCCAGGAGGCTCGCATCGAGGCCAGCCTGCACCACGAGATCACACGCCTTACCAGCGACAACCTGGTAGGTACCAGCCAGGGCTGCGTTCAGCAGGGTACGACGTTGTGGAACGTTTAGGTTCCGTAGGACTCAATTCAATTCAATTCAAGGGCTTTATTGGCATGGGAAACATGTGTTAACGTTGCCAAAGAAAGTGGGGTAGATAATATATAAAGTGAATATATAAAGTGAAAAACAATAAAAATTAACAGTAAACATTACACATACAGAAGTTTCAAAACAATAAAGACATTACAAATGTCATATATATACAGTGTTTTAACACTCTCTGATGTGTATAATAAGGGTCTATTCAGTACTCTACTTCTATCTTACAGGACCTGATGGAGCAGCAAGAGAAACAGGACAAGATGATCCGCAAACTTAAAAAACAGCTCAAAGTCTACGTGAAGAGGGTAGAGGAATACGAAGGTATACACACAGTTTATAATGCATTAATATAAACTATAAATAATAGAGGTCCTAAAATCTCATTTTAAGTGTCTATTAGTTGATTATCACGTATAATAGATACTGATTTTATTTCTACAATATAAAAGTCATTATGGTTTTTCAAACCGTATCGGACATAACCAGTACACTCTCTCTCTCTCTATCTATCTCTCTATCTCTCTATCTCTCTATCTATCTATCTATCTATCTATCTATCTATCTACCTATCAACCTATCTACCTACTTACCTACCTGGTCGTTGGTCTCATTAGCTGGCGGTCAGATGGAGAGGGTGGCTCCAGGTCCAGAGCCTCGCTCTCCTGTTGGTATCACCCGGAAGGAGAGGGACTTCCAAGGCATGCTGGAGTACCGGAGGGGGGATGAGAGCAAACTACTGAAGAGTCTGGTTGTGGGTAGGTTCTGCATGTTTCCCTGTTATTCTGCAGTTTCCAATAGTGGAAAAAGTAAATGTTTGTAACAAGTAAAAGACATAAATTGATTGATATATCTATCTTTGTCAGAGCTGAAGCCTTGAGGTGTGGTTGCTAACTCTGCTGTGCTAACTCTGCTGTGCTGTGCTGTGCTAGCTGTGCTGTGCTAACTGTACTGTGCTGTGCTAGCTGTGCTGTGCTAGCTGTGCTGTGCTAACTGTGCTGTGCTAACTGTGCTGTGCTAGCTGTGCTGTGCTAACTGTACTGTGCTGTGCTAGCTGTGCTGTGCTAACTGTGCTGTGTTAAGGCGGCAGGTAGCCTAGCGGTTAAGAGCATTGAGCCACCTCTGTGAAAAATATGTCAATGTGCCCTTGAGCAAGGCACTTAACCATAATTGCTCCTGTAAGTCTCTCTGGATCAGAGCGTCTGGTAAATGACTCAAATGTTGTTGTTTTTTAAAAATGGTGTTAACTGTGCTGTGCTAGCTGTGCTGTGCTAGCTGTGCTGTGCTGTGCTAGCTGTGCTGTGCTAACTGTGCTGTGCTGTGCTAGCTGTGCTGTGCTAACTGTGCTGTGCTGTGCTAACTGTGTTGTGATGACTGTGTTGACCCTTAGAGCTGAAACCTCGTGGTGTGGCGGTTAACTTCCTCCCTGGTCTGCCGGCCTACATCCTGTTCATGTGTCTGAGACATGCTGACTACTCTAATGATGACCAGAGAGTCAGCGTCCTGCTCAACTCTACCATCAACAGCATCAAGGGAGTCATCAAGGTACAGCGTTAGCATCAAGGGAGTCATCAAGGTAAAGCGTTAGCATCAAGGGAGTCTTCAAGGTAAAGTGTTAGCATCAAGGGAGTCCCCGAGGTACAGCGTTAGCATCAAGGGAGTCCCCGAGGTACAGCGTTAGCATCAAGGGAGTCCCCGAGGTACAGCGTTAGCATCAAGGGAGTCCCCGAGGTACAGCGTTAGCATCAAGGGAGTCCCCGAGGTACAGCGTTAGCATCAAGGGAGTCCCCGAGGTACAGCGTTAGCATCAAGGGAGTCCAAGGTAAATTTGGATTTTGATAGGCCTATGCTATTGTATTCTTATGGATTTCAGTGTGTTGAATTATGAGGGCGCTAGGTAGCCTAGCGGTTAGAGGGTTCGACCAGTAACCGAAAGGTCCTTGGTTCGAATACCCGAGCCGTCAAGGTGAAAATCTGTCCATGTGCCCTTGAGCAAAGCACTTAACCCTAATTTGCTACAGGGGCACTGTACTGCTATGACTGACCCTGTAAAACAACACATTACACTGCACCTGTCCAGTCTATGTGACAAGAAAACTTCTCATCAAATGACATCACATACTGAGGATGCCAAGTCAAGTTCAGTTGACCCATGGTAAAGTCCCACCCCATGAGTTACTGTTGCAATCTGTTTTTTGTTGTTGTTGTCCCCCCCCCAGAGGCGAGGAGATGACTTTGAGACTGTGTCTTTCTGGCTGGCCAACACCTGCCGGTTCCTACACTGCCTGAAGCAGTACAGTGGAGAGGAGGTAGGCTGGAGAGGAATCATCTCATGACAGTTATTGCTCGACTGATTTTTTTTAACTGTTTAATCCACAGTTACCAAGCACACACCGTTTGCTTAGCAAGTACAGCTTCCTCCTGAGTTGGCTCCAACCCCACACCCTCTACCTCCTGATGCATCCTAACTACTCCGTAGCACAAAATGGAGACACCTTCAAGTTGTGGAATGAGTTTCACAGATGCCCATCTTCTATACACACACACACACACACACACACACACACACACACACACACACACACACACACTCACAGAGAGAGTAGTGCTAGGTTCTGAGATTAGGATGGGACACACAAACCCCTTGTGTTGACTGTTTTTTACAACCTTATCTGTAGCTGCGGTTTGACCTCCTGTTTCTAACCATCTCCTGTCCTGTAGGCGTTTGTAAAGAACAACACCCCGCGGCAGAATGAGCACTGCTTGTGTAACTTTGACCTGTCAGAGTACCGTCAGGTCCTCAGCGATCTGGCCATCCAGAACTACCAGCAGCTGGTCAGATGCATGGAGGAGGCCCTGCAGCCCATGATAGGTGAGGAGACATTTAGCAGACGCTCTTATGCAGAGCCACTTACATTCAGTCTATTCAACTAAAGTAAGCAAATTAACCACATAGTATGATCAGAGTATGATGATCATGATAATATGCAAGAAAAACCTTCAAATGAGCAATGCTAGTGAGGGTGAGCAATGCTAGTGAGAATGAGCAATGCTAGTGAGGGTGAGCAATGCTAGTGAGGGTGAGCAATGCTAGTGAGGGTGAGCAATGCTAGTGAGAATGAGCAATGCTAGTGAGAATTAGCAATGCTAGTGAGGGTGAGCAATGCTAGTGAGGGTGAGCAATGCTAGTGAGAATGAGCAATGCTAGTGAGAATTAGCAATGCTAGTGAGGGTGAGCAATGCTAGTGAGGGTGAGCAATGCTAGTGAGGGTGAGCAATGCCAGTGAGAGTGAGCAATGCTAGTGAGGGTGAGCAATGCCAGTGAGAGTGAGCAATGCCAGTGAGGGTGAGCAATGCCAGTGAGGGTGAGCAATGCCAGTGAGGGTGAGCAATGCCAGTGAGAGTGAGCAATGCTAGTGAGAGTGAGCAATGCCAGTGAGGGTGAGCAATGCCAGTGAGGGTGAGCAATGCCAGTGAGGGTGAGCAATGCCAGTGAGAGTGAGCAATGCCAGTGAGGGTGAGCAATGCCAGTGAGGGTGAGCAATGCCAGTGAGGGTGAGCAATGCCAGTGAGGGTGAGCAATGCCAGTGAGGGTGAGCAATGCCAGTGAGGGTGAGCAATGCCAGTGAGGGTGAGCAATGCCAGTGAGAGTGAGCAATGCCAGTGAGGGTGAGCAATGCCAGTGAGGGTGAGCAATGCCAGTGAGGGTGAGCAATGCTAGTGAGGGTGAACAATGCCAGTGAGGGTGAACAATGCCAGTGAGGGTGAGCAATGCCAGTGAGAGTGAGCAATGCCAGTGAGAGTGAGCAATGCCAGTGAGGGTGAGCAATGCCAGTGAGAGTGAGCAATGCCAGTGAGAGTGAGCAATGCCAGTGAGAGTGAGCAATGCCAGTGAGGGTGAGCAATGCCAGTGAGGGTGAGCAATGCCAGTGAGGGTGAGCAATGCCAGTGAGGGTGAGCAATGCCAGTGAGGGTGAGCAATGCCAGTGAGGGTGAGCAATGCCAGTGAGGGTGAGCAATGCCAGTGAGGGTGAGCAATGCCAGTGAGGGTGAGCAATGCTAGTGAGTGTAAAGGATAAACAAGTACAGTAGTGACACTTCTGAAATAACCATGCAGGGAAGAGTAGCGCTACTCACACAGTCCAAATGAGAAACGACAACAAAACAACTTAACAAACAAGTGACATTTTATTGTCCAACAATATCCCAGTTCCGGGTATGCTGGAGCATGAGAACTTCCAGGGAGTTCTGGGGTCTAAACCCACGGGCCTACGGAAGAGGACGTCCAGTTGCCCCGGAGAGGCTGTTTACACGGTGGACAGCATCCTACAGCAACTCAGTCTCTTCCACGCTACCCTGATTCAGCATGACGTCGACCCCGAGCTCATCAAACAGGTGTGTGTGTGTTGAGGAGTAAACTCTTGAGACAAATCTAGATGTGGTGTTCCACAGGCATGGATTGTTGAACCTCTGTTCTTTCTAGTTGATATGTTATCTCCCAGGGGGGAGGCCAGAGTTCTAGTTGATATGTTATCTCCCAGGGGGGGGGGGGGCCGGAGTTCTAGTTGATATGTTATCTCCCAGGGGGGGAGGCAGCAGTTCTAGTTGATATGTTATCTCCCAGGGGAGGAGGCAGCAGTTCTAGTTGATATGTTATCTCCCAGGGGAGGAGGCAGCAGTTCTAGTTGATATGTTATCTCCCAGGGGGGAGGCCGGAGTTCTAGTTGATATGTTATCTCCCAGGGGAGGAGGCAGCAGTTCTAGTTGATATGTTATCTCCCACGGGTGAGGCAGCAGTTCTAGTTGATATGTTATCTCCCAGGGGAGGAGGCAGCAGTTCTAGTTGATATGTTATCTCCCAGGGGAGGAGGCAGCAGTTCTAGTTGATATGTTATCTCCCAGGGGGGAGGCCGGAGTTCTAGTTTATATGTTATCTCCCAGGGGGGGAGGCAGCAGTTCTAGTTGATATGTTATCTCCCAGGGGGGAGGCAGCAGTTCTAGTTGATATGTTATCTCCCAGGGGGGGAGGCAGCAGTTCTAGTTGATATGTTATCTCCCAGGGGGGGAGGCAGCAGTTCTAATTGATATGTTATCTCCCAGGGGAGGAGGCAGCAGTTCTAGTTGATATGCTGTATGCTATATGTTATCTCCCAGGGGGGAGGCAGCAGTTCTAGTTGATATGCTGTATGCTATATGTTATCTCCCAGGGGGGAGGCAGCAGTTCTAGTTGATATGCTGTATGCTATATGTTATCTCCCAGGGCGTGAGGCAGCAGTTCTAGTTGATATGCTGTATGCTATATGTTATCTCCCAGGGCGTGAGGCAGCAGTTCTAGTTGATATGCTGTATGCTATATGTTATCTCCCAGGGCTGGAGGCAGCAGTTCTAGTTGATATGTTATCTCCCAGGGGGTGAAGCAGCAGTTCTAGTTGATGTGTTATCTCCCAGGGGGGGAGGCAGCAGTTCTAGTTGATATGCTATATGTTATCTCCCAGGGCGTGAGGCAGCAGTTCTAGTTGATATGCTGTATGCTATATGTTATCTCCCAGGGGGAGAGGCAGCAGTTCTAGTTGGTATGCTATATGTTATCTCCCAGGGCATTAGGCAGCAGTTCTAGTTGATATGCTATATGTTATCTCCCAGGGGGGGAGACAGCAGTTCTAGTTGATATGCTGTATGCTATATGTTATCTCCCAGGGCGTGAGGCAGCAGTTCTAGTTGATATGCTATATGTTATCTCCCAGGGCGTGAGGCAGCAGTTCTAGTTGATATGCTGTATGCTATATGTTATCTCCCAGGGGGTGAGGCAGCAGTTCTAGTTGATATGCTGTATGCTATATGTTATCTCCCAGGGGGGAGGCAGCAGTTCTAGTTGATATGCTGTATGCTATATGTTATCTCCCAGGGGGTGAGGCAGCAGTTCTAGTTGATATGCTGTATGCTATATGTTATCTCCCAGGGCGTGAGGCAGCAGTTCTAGTTGATATGCTATATGTTATCTCCCAGGGCGTGAGGCAGCAGTTCTAGTTGATATGCTATATGTTATCTCCCAGGGCGTGAGGCAGCAGTTCTAGTTGATATGTTATCTCCCAGGGGGTGAGGCAGCAGTTCTAGTTGATATGCTGTATGCTATATGTTATCTCCCAGGGCGTGAGGCAGCAGTTCTAGTTGATATGCTGTATGCTATATGTTATCTCCCAGGGCGTGAGGCAGCAGTTCTAGTTGATATGCTGTATGCTATATGTTATCTCCCAGGGCGTGAGGCAGCAGTTCTAGTTGATATGCTATATGTTATCTCCCAGGGCGTGAGGCAGCAGTTCTAGTTGATATGTTATCTCCCAGGGGGTGAGGCAGCAGTTCTAGTTGATATGCTATATGTTATCTCCCAGGGCGTGAGGCAGCAGTTCTAGTTGATATGCTATATGTTATCTCCCAGGGCGTGAGGCAGCAGTTCTAGTTGATATGCTATATGTTATCTCCCAGGGCGTGAGGCAGCAGTTCTAGTTGATATGTTATCTCCCAGGGCGTGAGGCAGCAGTTCTAGTTGATATGCTATATGTTATCTCCCAGGGCGTGAGGCAGCAGTTCTAGTTGATATGCTGTATGCTATATGTTATCTCCCAGGGGGGAGGCAGCAGTTCTAGTTGATATGCTGTATGCTATATGTTATCTCCCAGGGCGTGAGGCAGCAGTTCTAGTTGATATGCTGTATGCTATATGTTATCTCCCAGGGCGTGAGGCAGCAGTTCTAGTTGATATGCTGTATGTTATCTCCCAGGGCGTGAGGCAGCAGTTCTAGTTGATATGCTGTATGCTATATGTTATCTCCCAGGGCGTGAGGCAGCAGTTCTAGTTGATATGCTGTATGCTATATGTTATCTCCCAGGGCGTGAGGCAGCAGTTCTAGTTGATATGCTGTATGCTATATGTTATCTCCCAGGGGGGAGGCAGCAGTTCTAGTTGATATGCTGTATGCTATATGTTATCTCCCAGGGCGTGAGGCAGCAGTTCTAGTTGATATGCTGTATGCTATATGTTATCTCCCAGGGGTGAGGCAGCAGTTCTAGTTGATATGCTGTATGCTATATGTTATCTCCCAGGGGGTGAGGCAGCAGTTCTAGTTGATATGCTGTATGCTGTATGTTATCTCCCAGGGCGTGAGGCAGCAGTTCTAGTTGATATGCTGTATGCTATATGTTATCTCCCAGGGCGTGAGGCAGCAGTTCTAGTTGATATGCTATATGTTATCTCCCAGGGGGGTAGGCCGCAGTTCTAGTTGATATGCTGTATGTTATCTCCTAGGGCGTGAGGCAGCAGTTCTAGTTGATATGCTGTATGCTATATGTTATCTCCCAGGGGGTGAGGCAGCAGTTCTAGTTGATATGCTATATGTTATCTCCCAGGGGGTGAGGCAGCAGTTCTAGTTGATATGCTGTATGCTATATGTTATCTCCCAGGGGGTGAGGCAGCAGTTCTAGTTGATATGTTATCTCCCAGGGGGGGAGGCAGCAGTTCTAGTTGATATGCTGTATGCTATATGTTATCTCCCAGGGCGTGAGGCAGCAGTTCTAGTTGATATGCTGTATGCTATATGTTATCTCCCAGGACGTGAGGCAGCAGTTCTAGTTGATATGCTGTATGCTATATGTTATCTCCCAGGGCGTGAGGCAGCAGTTCTAGTTGATATGTTATCTCCCAGGGCGTGAGGCAGCAGTTCTAGTTGATATGCTGTATGCTATATGTTATCTCCCAGGGCGTGAGGCAGCAGTTCTAGTTGATATGCTGTATGCTATATGTTATCTCCCAGGGGAGGAGGCAGCAGTTCTAGTTGATATGCTATATGTTATCTCCCAGGGCGTGAGGCAGCAGTTCTAGTTGATATGTTATCTCCCAGGGCGTGAGGCAGCAGTTCTAGTTGATATGCTGTATGCTATATGTTATCTCCCAGGGCGTGAGGCAGCAGTTCTAGTTGATATGCTGTATGCTATATGTTATCTCCCAGGGCGTGAGGCAGCAGTTCTAGTTGATATGCTGTATGCTATATGTTATCTCCCAGGGCGTGAGGCAGCAGTTCTAGTTGATATGCTGTATGCTATATGTTATCTCCCAGGGCGTGAGGCAGCAGTTCTAGTTGATATGCTATATGTTATCTCCCAGGGCGTGAGGCAGCAGTTCTAGTTGATATGCTGTATGCTGTATGTTATCTCCCAGGGCGTGAGGCAGCAGTTCTAGTTGATATGCTGTATGCTATATGTTATCTCCCAGGGCGTGAGGCAGCAGTTCTAGTTGATAGGCTATATGTTATCTCCCAGGGCGTAAGGCAGCAGTTCTAGTTGATATGCTGTATGCTATATGTTATCTCCCAGGGCGTGAGGCAGCAGTTCTAGTTGATATGCTATATGTTATCTCCCAGGGCGTGAGGCAGCAGTTCTAGTTGATATGCTGTATGCTATATGTTATCTCCCAGGGGAGGAGGCAGCAGTTCTAGTTGATATGCTGTATGCTATATGTTATCTCCCAGGGCGTGAGGCAGCAGTTCTAGTTGATATGCTATATGTTATCTCCCAGGGCGTGAGGCAGCAGTTCTAGTTGATATGCTATATGTTATCTCCCAGGGCGTGAGGCAGCAGTTCTACATCATCTGTTCTGTCACTCTCAACAACCTGCTGCTGAGGAAGGACATGTGCTCCTGGAGTAAAGGACTGCAGATCAGGTACAGTTCATTTTTCTCAGTTCGTTTTTACATGTTTTCACCCCAAAATATTTCTATAGAAGCTAAAAGGGTTTAGGCCCCAAGAATGATACCTGGGAAAACACTCGTTGTTCACTGTTTAAAAATAAAAATAAATAAGATTTACTTGTTAGAGGACTGACTATTTGTTCTGATATGCTGTGTTTTGAAACATGAATCTGTTTGTCACAAAGTGGCTGTCTGTCCTCTGTACTGTACTGTGGTTTTTGATAACTGTGAAAAGGCCTTTTATAAATACCGTACATTGGGATTGATTGGTTTCTCTCTAGGCACAACAAGTGACAGCTGGAGGAGAGGGCTGTCAGACTGTGGAGCTAACTGGGTTGGGGGGGGCTGTCAGACTGTGGAGCTAACTGGGTTGGGGGGGGGGGGGCTGTCAGACTGTGGAGCTAACTGGGTTGGGGGGGGGGGGGGGGGGCTGTCAGACTGTGGAGCTAACTGGGTGGAGGGGGCTGTCAGACTGTGGAGCTAACTGGGTGGGGGTGTCTCTCTAGGCACAACAAGTGACAGCTGGAGGAGAGGGCTGTCAGACTGTGGAGCTAACTGGGTTGGGGGGGGGCTGTCAGACTGTGGCGCTAACTGGGTTGGGTGGGGTGGGGGAGCTGTCAGACTGGAGCTAACTGGGTGGGGGGGGGCTGCCAGACTGGAGCTAACTGGGTTGGGGGGGGGGGGGGGGGGGGGCTGTCAGACTGGAGCTAACTGGGTAGGGGTGTCTCTCTAGGTATAATGTGTGGCAGCTGGAGGAGAAGGGGCTGCCAGCCTGTGGAGCTAACTGGGTTGGGGGGGAGGGGGGGGCTGTCAGACTGGAGCTAATTGGGTGGGGGGGGGGGGGGGGCTGTCAGACTGTGGAGCTAACTGGGTGGGGGGGGGCTGTCAGACTGTGGAGCTAACTGGGTTGGGGGGGGGGGGCTGTCAGACTGTGGAGCTAACTGGGTTGGGGGGGGGGGGGGGCTGTCAGACTGTGGAGCTAACTGGGTGGAGGGGGCTGTCAGACTGTGGAGCTAACTGGGTGGGGGTGTCTCTCTAGGCACAACAAGTGACAGCTGGAGGAGAGGGCTGTCAGACTGTGGAGCTAACTGGGTTGGGGGGGGGGCTGTCAGACTGTGGCGCTAACTGGGTTGGGTGGGGTGGGGGAGCTGTCAGACTGGAGCTAACTGGGTGGGGGGGGGCTGCCAGACTGGAGCTAACTGGGTTGGGGGGGGGGGGGGGGGGGCTGTCAGACTGGAGCTAACTGGGTAGGGGTGTCTCTCTAGGTATAATGTGTGGCAGCTGGAGGAGAAGGGGCTGCCAGCCTGTGGAGCTAACTGGGTTGGGGGGGAGGGGGGGGCTGTCAGACTGGAGCTAATTGGGTGGGGGGGGGGGGGGGGCTGTCAGACTGTGGAGCTAACTGGGTGGGGGGGGGCTGTCAGTCTGTGGAGCTAACTGGGTGGGGGTGTCTAGGTATAATGTGTGGCAGCTGGAGGAGAGTGGGCTGTCAGACTGTGGAGCTAACTGGGTTGGGGGGGGCTGTCAGACTGGAGCTAATTGGGTGGGGGTGGGGGGGGCTGTCAGACTGTGGAGCTAACTGGGTGGGGGGGGGGCGCTGTCAGACTGTGGAGCTAACTGGGTGGGGGGGGGCTGTCAGACTGTGGAGCTAACTGGGTGGGGGGGGGGGGGGGGGCGCGCTGTCAGACTGTGGAGCTAACTGGGTGGGGGGGGGGGCTGCCAGACTGTGGAGCTAACTGGGTGGGGGTGGTGTCTCTCTCTAGGTATAATGTGTGGCAGCTGGAGGAGAGGGGGCTGTCAGACTGTGGAGATAACTGGGTGGGGGTGGTGTCTCTCTAGGTATAATGTGTGGCAGCTGGAGGAGAGGGGGCTGTCAGACTGTGGCGCTAACTGGGTGGGGGTGGTGTCTCTCTAGGTATAATGTGTGGCAGCTGGAGGAGAGGGGGCTGTCAGACTGTGGAGCTAACTGGGTGGGGGTGGTGTCTCTCCAGGTATAATGTGTGGCAGCTGGAGGAGTGGCTGGAGGAGAAGGGGCTGCCAGACTGTGGAGCTAAAGAGATGCTGGAGCCGCTGATCCAAGCCGCTCAGTTACTACAGGTCAAGAAGAAGACTGACGAAGACGCCCAGGCTCTCTGCACCATGTGCTCTGCCCTCACCACACTACAGGTACGGTCATCTAGGTGCCATTAGAGTATTACATAGGCTGGTTCCAGATCTGTTTGTACTGGGCTTTCCGAACTCAGACTGGATTTGGCTATACAGCACAAACAGATCTGAGATCAGGCTACAGTATACAGAGTAGTAGTAGTAGTAGTAGTAACTGGCAATATTTCTTCCTTTTAAAAAAATAATAATTTTGTGGACATGTGATCTCGTCTATTGATCATTTCTCATGATTTAGTTCATTTCTGTTTTTTTCTCTCGTCAGATTGTGAAAGTGCTAACCTTGTACACCCCAGTGATTGAATTTGAGGAACGGGTTTCAATATCCTTCATTAGAACCATACAGGTAAGGAGCTTGTCTGTGTGTACTTTGCTCTCTCGCATCTCCTTTTTTATATATATTGTCCCTACGTCATTGAGTTGTTCTCTCTCTCTCCCTCTCTCTCTTCTCTCTCTCTCGCTCTCTCTCTTCTCTCTCGTCTCTCTCTCCCTCTCTTCTCTCTCTCCCCCTCCACTCTCTCTCTCCCTCTCTCTCTCGCTCCCTCTCTTCTCTCTCTCCCCCTCCACTCTCTCTCTCTCCCCCTCCACTCTCTCTCTCCCTCTCTCTCTTCTCTCCCTCTCTCTCTCTTCTCTCGCTCTCGCTCTCTCTCTCTCTCTCTCTCTCTCTCTCTCTCTCTCTCTCCTCCTCCAGGCCCTGTTGAAAGGCCGTGTTGAGTCACCGCTGTTACTTATGGACACCAAGAAGATATTCTCTGTGACATTTCCCTTCACCCACTCCCCTCTGGCTTTGGAGACCATTCAGATTCCTAGCAGTCTGAATCTAGGATTCCTCACACGGGTCTAACCCCTGACCCCCCCCCCCCCCTAGTTAAAAAAAAAAAGTGTATCCTTCCTCCTTGAAGTGATTTACACATAGTTGGACAGGTTTGATGACTTCAAAGGAAGGAAGGGAGGAAGAAATTTGAACGGCGCCCAGGAATTCTCCCCAATGGGAGAAAGAGGGAACTACATGATTCACCAAAGATGCCTGACCATTCATGTTTTACAAATGCCTTAGAAAAAAAGTCAGTCCGTTTTTCATAATGTCCTGAACACATACAATTAGAAACAAGGAACATTTGGAGATCCTTTGTAATAATATGATGTATTTGGCAAGAGATAAATTATATTATAATACATAATAAATCTTTTAGCAATAGTTACAGTATACTCTTGTGTTTCCCCTATATGTTCGCCACTGTCAAATCGTGGAATCATTTTCAGGATGGCAAAACGTTTTTTCAGCGTAAACTTAAACCAGATATAAAGTATGTAGAAAAGATAATGACGCGATATATATATATATATATTTTTTTTAAATACGATCATCCTCGAGAACTAGCAATCACCCAGATGAGAACTCGATAGACAGTCAGAGAGAATCTAAAATTCCCCAAAATATTATGCTCTGTTGGCCCACCATTGATTTTCCTAAAAATGTTTGAGTCACTCAGATGGCATAAGAACAAGGCATAAGAACAAGGCATAAGAACAAGGCATAAGCCATGGCAAAAAAAATGTTTATAATTGCAGCAAATTCGTTTTTTTAAAACTCAGAATTCTCTCAGCCTCATGACAACATGTGTGGAATTGGAGGAAAAATATCTTTAAAGCTGTAAAATGTTGTTCTCTGCCCCCCATGGCAAAATGTGTAGAATTGTAGGAAATGTGTTTTTAAAACAGAAAAAAATGTCGCTGCTGAAAAGAATCAGGCTACTGTTTACTTGTTAATGTATGCACAGGGAAATGGCACTGTTTTATATTTTACGCATTAAGAAATAATACATTGTTTGACACAACTATACTGAACAAAAATATAAACGCAAACATGCAACAATTTCAAAGATTTTACTGAGTTACAGTTCGCTTAAAGGAAATCAGTCAATTTAAATACATTCATTAGGCCCTAATCTATTGATTTCACATGACTGGGAATACAGATATGCATCTGTTGTTCAGATACCTTAATAAAACAGTAGGGGCGTGGATCAGAACACCAGTCAGTATCTGGTGTGACCACCATTTGCCTCATGCAGCGCCACACATCTCCTTCACATAGAGTTGATCAGGCTGTTGATTGTGGCCTGTGGAAGGTCGTCCCCACTCCTCTTCAATGTCTGTGTGAAGTTGCTGGATATTGGCGGGACCTGGAACCACGCTGTTGTACACGTCGATCCAGAGCATCCCAAACATGCTCAATGAGTGACATGTCTGGGGAGTATGCCGGCCATGGAAGAACTGGGACATTTTCAGCTTCCAGGAATTGTGGACAGATCCTTGCAACATGGGGCTGTGCATTACCATGCTGAAACATGAGGTGATGGCAGCAGATGAATGGCATGACAATAGGCTTCAGGATCTCGTCACAGTATCTCTGTGCATTCAAATTGTCATCGATAAAATTCAATTTTGTTCGTTGTCTGTCGCTTATGCCTCACCATACCATAACCCCACCGCCACCATGGGGCACTGTGTTTACAACATTGACATCAGAAAACCGCTCACCCAAACAACACCATATACAGTTGTGAGGCCAGTTGGATGTACTGCCAAATTCTCTAAAAAGATGGAGGTGGCTTATGGTAGAGAAATGAACATTAAATTCTCTGGCAACAGCTCTGGTGGACATTCCTGCAGTCAGCATGCCAATTGCACGCTCTCTCAACATGAGACATTTGTGGCATTGTGTTGTCTGACAAAACTTCACATTTTAGTGGCCTTTTGGTGTCCCCAGCACAAGGTGCACCTGTGTAATGATCATGTTGTTTAATCAGCTTCTTAATATGCCACATATTTCAGGTGAATGGATTATATCAAGGAAAAATGCTCACTAACAGGAATGTAAATAAATGTGTGCTCAAAATTTGAGTGAAACAAGCTTTTATTTTTTGTGCGAATGGAAAGTTTCTGGGATCTTTTATTTCAGCACATGAAACATGGGACCAACATTTTACATAATGCGTTTATATTTGTGTTCAGTGTAGGTGGATGAGGGCAATGGCACTAAGAGCTGGGATGAAGGGGGCAGGACTACTGCATTTTTATTAACCAAAATAAATGTATTTCCACGAGGGTTTGTACCGTATATTTGGGAGCCAACGTTAGTTGGCTGATGCTGACCTATGTAATGTAGTGGCTAGTGCTTACTACCTTTGTAATGTAGTGCTTGTTGCCTTCCCATATATCACAGTAAATATGAATATCATGAGCACCACTCCTATTGTACACTGTGTGCTGGACACCGCAACCAAAGAGCCTTGCTGTTGACTCACACCCTCTGTGTGCCCATTGCTTCCCATAGAGATTAAATGACCATCTGGTTTTCCTAAATGTATAAACCTGAATATCTCCTCAAATGCTTTACAGTAGTTTTAATACTGCTGTCACCCAACTGCTTGGAAAAGGCCGAGAGAAATATATAGGCTACGTTTGTTCCATTCCTTGAGTAAACGCAAGGCGTTTGGTATCACTATAGAATCACCCGCACAACTTTTTAATATTGTTCTATGGCTGTAAGAATGTCCTGTGAATAATTCCACGAGATGGTGGTTTGTTTGCTTTTTTCGGGACCAGGATGTTAGCGTTTATTTGTTACTATACACCTAAAAGGCTTTATATTATGGGTCAGCAGTACATAAAAGATGGTGAGAGGTATTTGAAATAATAAATTAAAAAAATAAATTACAAATATGAGTGGGTTTTGAATAGGTGATCATAGAATGAACTGAGAAATGTATTTATTTACATGAACAATATGTGTAGCTTCCATATAATGCTACGTGGATTGCTGTCACCCAACTGCTGGGAAAAGGCTGAGAGAAGTCTATAGGCTACGTTTGCTACTGTATCCCGTTCCATTCCTTGAGTAAACGCAAGGCGCATGCCAATGGAATCACTATAGAATCACCCGCACAACTAAAAACCCGCTGAGGTATGTATCCTGTTTCTATTGTTGTCTTTGTTCAAATGAACACACCCCTAATGTCAAGCTGCTGTCACAAGACTGATGGGCGGGACGAGGAAGGCGAAGTCCACTGCACAGGTAAAGACAACACGCCTGGGGAAGTTGTCGACTTTTTTCACGCCACTGACAGTATGGATGTTGTTGGTTAAACTCACGGATTGTTAAAACTTTACTACCATGGCTTTGTCGGAACTTTATACGAAGGTGAGAAAATATTGAAAATATTTGTTTTTTTTTAAACTCATTCAATCTTAGTACGGAATCTCAATCGGTTCGTTTTAACACCTGTTGAACACGTTGACAAATTTGTTATATGACTAACATATGGTGCACACTGTCCACCTGAATACAGTTTGGGAAATGATTATGCAAATGAGTTTCCAACTTTTCTTGTAGTTCATTATCAAATTGCTGTGTTACTACTAATTACATAGACTTCAATAATAAAGTAACTTATCTGTACAAGTTTCTGTACTGTAATTTTGATCTACCATTCACTCATCTGCATCTTGAGAAAGTAGGCTATAATTAATTGGCTCATTCAGTACAACAGAGTGTGGATACCGGATGAAGAGCATGTCTGGAAGTCAGCAGAGATCCTGAGAGACTTCAAACCTGGAGATGATACTTTACAACTGCAGCTTGAGGATGGCACTGTAAGTACTGAAGACAGACTATGAACCAGGGGGTCTCCAACCTTTTCTAGCATGAGATACTGTAATAAAAATAAAATTATTGGTGTACAAGAGTGTTTTCTGCCAATATACCTGGTAAAATAATAATGATTATTATAAACTGGGTGGTTTGAGCCCTGAATTCTGATTGGCTGAAAGCCATGATATATCAGATAGTATACTACGGGTATGACAAAACATTTCGTTTTACGGCTCTAATGACGTTGGTAACCAGTTTAATAGCAATAAGGCTCCTTGGGGGTTTGTGATCTATGGCCAATATACCACGGCTAAGGGCTGTGTCCAGGCACTTGTGTCTAAGAATAGCCCTTAGCCTTCGTATATTGGCCATATACCACATCTCCTCTAAAATCTGTGATTTTAAAACTCCTGGCTCCAGATTTGTTTTTAACTCTCAAAATTAATATTGTTCAAAGAACTTGGCATGGAAGAAAACTAACACATTTGGATTTTGTGTGTGTAGTTCCCCTTTAATTGCGCATCTAGAGTGAGGCGTGTGTCATCTAATGCTGAGCAAACACAACACTTCAAAGATATTAACAACTCGGATGCGCTCAAATTTCCAGATTTCCTTGTACCAAATGCTTAATTCCGTCCATCCACAACCCCAGGACGTGGCTGCTCACGTTCACTCGCTGATCCTGCCCTGCGGGTTTTTCGGTTGTCATCGGGGGGGAAAAATGCCGATAAGCAAACATGTTTTTTGTCGGTGAGATGATTTTATTAGTGTGCCCATTATTATGCGCAGAAGCGTTTAAAAAAAGAGACTGCGGCGCAGAATATGGACCCACAGACGTGGACAATATGGACTGATATTGTAGAGGGAATTGGCCGTTAACTTTTAATTTTGAAAAGGATGCCGCGTTTTCTCCACAGCTCCACCAATCTGTCATATTTATGGCTAGCTAAACCTCGCCTATTTCTTCAAATTATCTTATTAATATCTGATTTTTAACCAAACCGCACTGCTAAATTTAAGTCTAACCTTAAATTAGTACCAACAAACGAAATATGATGAATTTGTATGATATGGTCAGTGTTGACTTTGTGGCTGTGGTAACTAGGGACAACCTGCGTGGTGTTGTTGCTTCCCTGTTCGCCATGATTTTTTGGGGGGGTCTAACATGTGGAGTGCTCATTGGCTGTCGCGTCCTAGGTTTTACTGCCAGGCGCACCGCCAAAGTCAGAAAGTTATCAGGACATCCTGGTCTGGAGAACCGAACAGTCTTCATCAGTGCGTCCTTGACCCGCTCAAACTACGCGAGTAGTTTCCCGACGTACTGATCTTAGCCCAAGTTCATAGGATTTCACCCTGATCATGAAAATTCGTCAGGGACGGCGAAATCGTGTAGCTTTATGCCAGGCATAATGTGCCCGTCTAGCGATGGTTTCTGTGCTGCTGCGGCTCATTTCATGGCAAAGTTTACAAATAATAGATAACAATTGATATACTTCCGCCAGGGTAACCTACTTAACATTTTAATTGAGAAGGTTTTGTGAAAAGTAGTTGTCGACCCACAAGATGGGCAATATTGCTGGAAAATTGACTGGCCGATATTGTGTTAGGTTTGGCTTTTTAAGCCATTAGTGGCTAACCAGGGGTGGGGTAATAGCGTCTGCGGTGACTGATACTTCTGAGATTTGTTTATGACAGTTTGCGATGGAACACGTGAAAATTGCATGTACTTTCAGAATTGTTTTGACGATGGATGGGCCTGTTGGAGAGCCCTGTTTATAACTATAGACCACAATACTCTGCACTGTACTGTATGGGCCTGTTGGAGAGCCCTGTTTATAACTATAGACCACAACACTCTGTACTGTACTGTATGGGCCTGTTGGAGAGCCCTGTTTATAACTATAGACCACAACACTCTGCACTGTACTGTATGGGCAATTTCAGTTTGAATGACAGTGTAACAGTATAACTTTAGACCGTCCCCTCGCCCATACCCGGGCGCGAACCAGGGACCCTCTGCACACATCATCAACAGTCACCCACGAAGCATCGTTACCCATCGCTCCACAAAAGCCGCTGCCCTTGCAGAGCAAAGGAGAACCACTACTTCAAGGTCTCAGAGCAAGTGACGTCACCGATTTGAAACGCTATTTAGCGCGCACCACCGCTAACTAGCTAGCCGTTTCACATCTGTTACCTCAGCACCACCGCTAACTAAGCTAGCCGTTTCACATCCGTTACCTCAGCACCACCGCTAACTAAGCTAGCCGTTTCAAATCCGTTACCTCAGCACCACCGCTAACTAAGCTAGCCGTTTCACATCCGTTACCTCAGCACCACCGCTAACTAAGCTAGCCGTTTCAAATCCGTTACCTCAGCACCACCGCTAACTAAGCTAGCCGTTTCACATCCGTTACCTCAGCACCACCGCTAACTAAGCTAGCATTTCACATCCGTTACAACAGCATACATTTGCAGCAGGTAGCCTAGTGGTTAAGAGTGTTGTGCTAGTAACCAAATGGTTGCTGGTTCGAATCTCTGAGATGACTATGGGAAAAATCTGTCTCTGTGCCTTTTGAGTAAGGCACTAAAACGACATGTAAATCATACAGCATACTTTTAACGTTGAGATTCTGTATTTTAGTATGCTTTGTAGACCAGGACTAGGTTTACTATACTCTGTGTCCTGGAAACTGGCCACAAGAGGCTTTGAATTACCAACATCACACTGTTATTCCCCCTGTAGGAGATGCTGTACTCCCTGGACACATCCAGTCCTCAGCTCCCTCACCTTCGCAACCCTGATATCCTGGTGGGGGAGAATGACCTGACGGCTCTCAGCTACCTCCACGAACCAGCAGTTCTACACAACCTCAAAGTGCGCTTCGTGGAGTCCAAGATCATCTACACCTACTGTGGTAAAGAAACACTCCCATGTCCATCTACACCTACTGTGGTAAAGACACACTCACACTCCATCTACACCTACTGTGGTAAAGACACACTCACACTCCCAAGATCATCTACACCTACTGTGGTAAAGACACACTCACACTCCATCTACACCTACTGTGGTAAAGAAACACTCACACTCCATCTACACCTACTGTGGTAAAGACACACTCACACTCCATCTACACCTACTGTGGTAAAGAAACACTCACACTCCCAAGATCATCTACACCTACTGTGGTAAAGAAACACTCACACTCCCAAGTCCATCTATACCTACTGCGGTAAAGACACACTCACACTCCCAAGTCCATCTACACCTACTGTGGTAAAGACACACTCACACTCCCAAGTCCATCTACACCTACTGTGGTAAAGACACACTCACACTCCCAAGTCCATCTACACCTACTGTGGTAAAGACACACTCACACTCCCAAGTCCATCTACACCTACTGTGGTAAAGACACACTCACACTCCATCTACACCTACTGTGGTAAAGACACACTCACACTCCCAAGTCCATCTACACCTACTGCGGTAAAGACACACTCACACTCCCAAGATCATCTACACCTACTGTGGTAAAGACACACTCACACTCCCAAGTCCATCTACACCTACTGTGGTAAAGACACACTCACACTCCCAAGTCCATCTACACCTACTGTGGTAAAGACACACTCACACTCCCAAGTCCATCTACACCTACTGTGGTAAAGACACACTCACACTCCATCTACACCTACTGTGGTAAAGACACACTCACACTCCCAAGTCCATCTACACCTACTGCGGTAAAGACACACTCACACTCCCAAGATCATCTACACCTACTGTGGTAAAGACACACTCACACTCCCAAGTCCATCTACACCTACTGTGGTAAAGACACACTCACACTCCCAAGTCCATCTACACCTACTGTGGTAAAGACACACTCACACTCCATCTATACCTACTGCGGTAAAGACACACTCACACTCCCAAGTCCATCTACACCTACTGTGGTAAAGACACACTCACACTCCCAAGTCCATCTACACCTACTGTGGTACTAAAGGAAATACTTCCCCGGCTGTCTTAATGGGATGTCTTTGGTTTTACTGTTAGTTTATCGGCTGGATGGAAGGTGAAAGTTCATGTCTGAGTGACGAGTTGTTGCTTTATGTTTGTATAAAATGTAGGAGATAAGAAAAATAATATTCACAGGGCAATACATCTATTTTTAAAAAAATAAATAAATTCTATATTAGAAGCTTACTATGCAAATTAGGATAACTGACTGTGCTCTATGTCTTGATGGTTTCCTTCACCCCCTTTCAGGAATCATCCTGGTGGCCGTCAACCCATACAAGCAGCTTCACATCTATGGAGATGCAGTCATCCACGCCTACAGTGGACAGAACATGGGTGACATGGACCCTCACATCTTCGCTGTGGCAGAGGAGGCTTACAAACAGATGGCCAGGTAAAAGTTAGACGGGCCGTCCCCGGGAGAGGGGCTGGTTTTGTGGTAGTAATGCCCCCCCCTCCCGGACCAATGCTATGCTCCTGGAGACAACGGTTCAATCCCTGAGTCGTGTCTCCCCCCCCCCCCCCCCCCCCCCCCCCCCCCCCCCCCCCCCCCCCCCCCCCCTCCCGGACCATGCCCTAGCCCTCACCCTCCGATCCAACAGGTCCCAGACGTGCTCAATGGGATTGAGATCCGGGCTCTTCGCTGGCCATGGCAGAACACTGACATTCCTGTCTTGCAGGAAATCACGCACAGAACGAGCAGTATGGCTGGTGGCATTGTCATGCTGGAGAGTCATGTCAAGATGAGCCTGCAGGAAGGGTACCACATGAGGGAGGAGGATGTCTTCCCTGTAATGCACAGCATTGAGATTACCTGCAATGACAACCAGCTCTGTCTGATGATGCTGTGACACACCGCCCCAGACCATGACGGACCTTCCACCTCCATGTTGCTATCCTGTACCTGTCCTGCAGGTGTGATGTTCGGATGTACCGATCCTGTGCAGGTGTTGTTACACGTGGTCTGCCATTACGAGGATGACCCCTGTAGCGCTGTCTCGTGCGTCTCACAGTACGAACATTGCAATTTTATTGCCCTGGCCACATCTGCAGTCCTCATGCCTCCTTGCAGCATGCCTAAGGCACGTTCATGTAGATGAGCAGGGACCCTGAGCATCTTTCTTTTGGTGTTTTTCAGAGTCGGTAGAAAGGCCTCTTTAGTGTCCTGTGTTTTCATAACTGTGACCTTAATTGCCTACGGTCTGTAAGCTGTTAGTGTCTTAATGACCGTTCCACAGGTGCATGTTCATTCATTGTTTATGGTTCATTGAACAACCATGGGTAACCAGTGTTTAAACACTTTACAATGAAGATCTGTAAAGTTTTTTTATTTATTTTTAGGAACCTTTGAAAGACGGGGTCCTGAAAAAGGGACGTTTCTCTTTTCTATTTTTTTTTTAATGAGATATACATTTTTATTTATTTCCTTTTTTTCTCAGGAACAATAAGAACCAGTCTATCATAGTGAGTGGTGAGTCTGGAGCCGGCAAGACCGTGTCTGCCAGGTATGCCATGAGGTACTTCGCTATGGTCAGCAAGTCTGGCAGCAAAACACACGTGGAAGACAAAGTTCTGGCATCCAACCCAATAACTGAGGTATGTTTTTAAATACATGTGTCCTGGCAGTGAATGGTCATTACATGCAGCATCACAATATGTGAAGGAGGCATTTGATGTAACGTGTTTCATTTATGCTTGTGATAATCTGTAGATAAAGGCCCCACAGTGTGATCCACGTGATAATCTGTAGGTAAAGGCCCCACGGTGTGATCCATGTGATAATCTGTAGGTAAAGGCCCCACAGTGTGATATAATCTGTAGGTAAAGGCCCCACAGTGTGATATAATCTGTAGGTAAAGGCCCCACAGTGTGATCCATGTGATAATCTGTAGGTAAAGGCCCCACAGTGTGATATAATCTGTAGGTAAAGGCCCCACAGTGTGATCCACGTGATAATCTGTAGATAAAGGCCCCACAGTGTGATACACGTGATAATCTGTAGATAAAGGCCCCACAGTGTGATCCACGTGATAATCTGTAGGTAAAGGCCCCACAGTGTGATACACGTGATAATCTGTAGGTAAAGGCCCCACAGTGTGATACACGTGATAATCTGTAGGTAAAGGCCCCACAGTGTGATACACGTGATAATCTGTAGGTAAAGGCCCCACAGTGTGATACACGTGATAATCTGTAGATAAAGGCCCCACAGTGTGATCCACGTGATAATCTGTAGATAAAGGCCCCACAGTGTGATCCACGTGATAATCTGTAGGTAAAGGCCCCACAGTGTGATACACGTGATAATCTGTAGGTAAAGGCCCCACAGTGTGATCCACGTGATAATCTGTAGGTAAAGGCCCCACAGTGTGATCCACGTGATAATCTGTAGGTAAAGGCCCCACAGTGTGATACACGTGATAATCTGTAGGTAAAGGCCCCACAGTGTGATCCACGTGATAATCTGTAGGTAAAGGCCCCACTGTGTGATCCACGTGATAATCTGTAGGTAAAGGCCCCACAGTGTGATCCACGTGATAATCTGTAGATAAAGGCCCCACAGTGTGATACACGTGATAATCTGTAGATAAAGGCCCCACAGTGTGATACATGTGATAATCTGTAGGTAAAGGCCCCACAGTGTGATACATGTGATAATCTGTAGGTAAAGGCCCCACAGTGTGATACACGTGATAATCTGTAGGTAAAGGCCCCACAGTGTGATCCACGTGATAATCTGTAGGTAAAGGCCCCACAGTGTGATACACGTGATAATCTGTAGGTAAAGGCCCCACAGTGTGATCCACGTGATAATCTGTAGGTAAAGGCCCCACAGTGTGATCCACGTGATAATCTGTAGGTAAAGGCCCCACAGTGTGATCCACGTGATAATCTGTAGGTAAAGGCCCCACAGTGTGATACACGTGATAATCTGTAGGTAAAGGCCCCACAGTGTGATCCACGTGATAATCTGTAGGTAAAGGCCCCACAGTGTGATACACGTGATAATCTGTAGGTAAAGGCCCCACAGTGTGATACACGTGATAATCTGTAGGTAAAGGCCCCACAGTGTGATACACGTGATAATCTGTAGGTAAAGGCCCCACAGTGTGATCCACGTGATAATCTGTAGGTAAAGGCCCCACAGTGTGATCCACGTGATAATCTGTAGGTAAAGGCCCCACAGTGTGATACACGTGATAATCTGTAGGTAAAGGCCCCACAGTGTGATCCACGTGATAATCTGTAGGTAAAGGCCCCACTGTGTGATCCACGTGATAATCTGTAGGTAAAGGCCCCACAGTGTGATCCACGTGATAATCTGTAGATAAAGGCCCCACAGTGTGATACACGTGATAATCTGTAGATAAAGGCCCCACAGTGTGATACATGTGATAATCTGTAGGTAAAGGCCCCACAGTGTGATACATGTGATAATCTGTAGGTAAAGGCCCCACAGTGTGATACACGTGATAATCTGTAGGTAAAGGCCCCACAGTGTGATCCACGTGATAATCTGTAGGTAAAGGCCCCACAGTGTGATACACGTGATAATCTGTAGGTAAAGGCCCCACAGTGTGATCCACGTGATAATCTGTAGGTAAAGGCCCCACAGTGTGATCCACGTGATAATCTGTAGGTAAAGGCCCCACAGTGTGATCCACGTGATAATCTGTAGGTAAAGGCCCCACAGTGTGATACACGTGATAATCTGTAGGTAAAGGCCCCACAGTGTGATCCACGTGATAATCTGTAGGTAAAGGCCCCACAGTGTGATACACGTGATAATCTGTAGGTAAAGGCCCCACAGTGTGATACACGTGATAATCTGTAGGTAAAGGCCCCACAGTGTGATACACGTGATAATCTGTAGGTAAAGGCCCCACAGTGTGATACACGTGATAATCTGTAGGTAAAGGCCCCACAGTGTGATACACGTGATAATCTGATAGATCATGTCCAATGTGCCACGGCGTTCCAGGCACAGATTGGCCTCACCAGCCACCGTACTTCTGATACATCTTAATGATACAATCTACACTGTGTTTTGATTAAGCATCAACTATGATGGACAAACTTGTAATGCAAGTTTTTTTTGTGTGTGTCAAGGCTATAGGAAATGCCAAGACGACCAGGAACGACAACAGCAGTCGCTTTGGGAAGTACACAGAGATCAGCTTCGACAGGCGATATCAGATCATCGGGGCCAACATGAGGACTTATCTCCTGGAGAAATCTAGAGTGGTTTCCCAGGTCATACATCACATACTTGATTCTCATTCTCTTTATATGTGGTGTGTAAGGTAGCCTGGCTACTGTATAGTTGAGTCATGTTTACCGTTTGGAAGGCTTCAGTGAGCCACTGCTAGCCTGGTTCCAGATCTGTTTGTGTTGTCTTGCCATCTCCTTGCTTTTGCCATGCCAACGACCAACACAAACAGATCTTAATCGTTGCATGACTTTTAGACAGTGACGCTCTCTCTTTCTCTTCAGTCCGAGAGCGAGAGAAACTACCACATCTTCTACCAGATGTGTGCCTGTGCAGACCAGCCTGAGTTCAAGAGCCTGAGACTGTGTGAGTGACGGACATTTATTTCACCTGTAATTCTTCAGTTGTCTCCATTGAGATATATATATTTTTATTTTATTTTTTATATTTAGCAAGAGAGACCTGTTAAACCCCTGGGGCTTGGCAGTTCTGCTACTGTATTAACTGTAGATGATAGATGGACGATACGGCCCCTAGAGAGAGGGGGACGATAGATACGGCCACTAGAGAGAGGGGGACGATAGACACGGCCCCTAGAGAGAGGGGGACGATAGACACGGCCCCTAGAGAGAGGGGGACGATAGACACGGCCCCTAGAGAGAGGGGGACGATAGACACGGCCCCTAGAGAGAGGGGGACGATAGCCACGGCCCCTAGAGAGAGGGGGACGATAGACACGGCCCCTAGAGAGAGGGGGACGATAGACACGGCCCCTAGAGAGAGGGGGACGATAGACACGGCCTCTGACTAGGCCATGAAAGTCATCTTCTCAATTATTTTATTTATTTATTTATTTATTTGTCTTTCACCGTTATTCAACCAGATGAGTCAGTATTTACACTGACATCCTGACAACAGATCAAATAATGTAGGCTACTGAAGTGTATGGGCTAGGTCAATAACGTGCTAATGGACGTGTGTCTGTGTGCTTGTCTCTCTCCAGTGAGGGCAGATGAGTTCAGGTACACCAGTATGGGAGGGGAGACTGCTATCGAGGGCGTGGACGATAGGAAGGACATGGAGGAGACACGCAGGACCTTCTCTCTGTTGGGTGAGAGACATCGCTCTGTTCATCACTGCAGGCCGACGTCGCTCTGCAGGCCGACGTCGCTCTGTTCATCGCTCTGCAGGCCGACGTCACTCTGTTCGTCGCTCTGTAGGCCGACGTCGCTCTGTAGGCCGACGTCGCTCTGCTCGTCGCTCTGTAGGCCGACGTCGCTCTGCTCGTCGCTCTGTAGGCCGACGTCGCTCTGCTCGTCGCTCTGTAGGCCGACGTCGCTCTGTTCGTCGCTCTGTAGGCCGACGTCGCTCTGTAGGCCGACGTCGCTCTGCTCGTCGCTCTGTAGGCCGACGTCGCTCTGCTCGTCGCTCTGTAGGCCGACGTCGCTCTGCTCGTCGCTCTGTAGGCCGACGTCGCTCTGTTCGTCGCTCTGTAGGCCGACGTCGCTCTGTAGGCCGACGTCGCTCTGTTCATCGCTCTGTAGGCCGACGTCGCTCTGTTCGTCGCTCTGTAGGCTGACGTCGCTCTGTTCGTCGCTCTGTAGGCCGACGTCGCTCTGTAGGCCGACGTCGCTCTGTTCGTCGCTCTGTAGGCCGACGTCGCTCTGTTCGTCGCTCTGTAGGCCGACGTCGCTCTGTTCGTCGCTCTGTAGGCCGACGTCGCTCTGTTCGTCGCTCTGTAGGCCGACGTCGCTTTGTAGGCCGACGTCGCTCTGTAGGCCGATGTCGCTCTGTTCATCGCTCTGTAGGCCGACGTCGCTCTGTAGGCCGACGTCGCTCTGTAGGCCGACGTCGCTCTGTAGGCCGACGTCGCTCTGTAGGCCGACGTCGCTCTGTTCGTCGCTCTGCAGGCCGACGTCGCTCTGTAGGCCGACGTCGCTCTGTTCGTCGCTCTGCAGGCCGGCGTCGCTCTGTAGGCCGACGTCGCTCTGTTCATCGCTCTGTAGGCCGACGTCGCTCTGTTCGTCGCTCTGTAGGCCGACGTCGCTCTGCAGGCCGACGTCGCTCTGTTCGTCGCTCTGCAGGCCGACGTCGCTCTGTTCGTCGGTCTGCAGGCCGACGTCGCTCTGTTCGTCGCTCTGCAGGCCGACGTCGCTCTGTAGGCCGACGTCGCTCTGTAGGCCGACGTCGCTCTGTTCGTCGCTCTGCATGCCGACGTCGCTCTGTTCGTCGCTCTGCATGCCGACGTCGCTCTGTTCGTCGCTCTGCATGCCGACGTCGCTCTGTTCGTCGCTCTGCATGCCGACGTCGCTCTGTTCGTCGCTCTGCAGGCCGACGTCGCTCTGTTCGTCGCTCTGTAGGCCGACGTCGCTCTGCAGGCCGACGTCGCTCTGCAGGCCGACGTCGCTCTGTTCGTCGCTCTGTAGGCCGACGTCGCTCTGTTCGTCGCTCTGCAGGCCGACGTCGCTCTGTTCGTCGCTCTGCAGGCCGACGTCGCTCTGTTCGTCGCTCTGTAGGCCGACGTCGCTCTGTTCGTCGCTCTGTAGGCCGACGTCGCTCTGTTCGTCGCTCTGTAGGCCGACGTCCCTCTGTAGGTCGACTTACTGCTCAGATCAACATGTACTGTTATCAGACATTTGTTTGATGACCATGCATTTGTAGTTGGGGACCTAATATTGCAGAATATTTTGCTTGCAGGGATCGTGGTTGTTTACTTAATAAATTAAGTTGACTGAACGGATTGTAAGTGTCTCTGGATAAGAGCGGATATTAAATTACTAAAATATCAATGGATTTCTTTAACTCGCTATTCCCCTAGGTATGTCTGCAGTCTTATTCTCCTGTCTTATGAATGTCTTATGAAGTCCTTATGTAGGTATGTCTGCAGGATGCAGTGTTATTCCCCTCTCTTATGTATGGGTTATGAATGTGTTATGAAGTCCTTATGTAGTCGAGTCTACAGAATGCAGTGTTATTCCCCTGTCTGTCCTCTGTCCTCCCTGTAGGGTTAACCAAGGACTTCCAGGCTGATGTGTTCAAGGTGCTGGCTGGGGTTCTACACCTGGGGAATGTGGAGATCAGAAACGTTGGATCAGACAGGTCATCAATTAGTGTAAGTCTAACTTACGTGTATCACGGGAAAACATTGGCTTGATATGTGTATGTGACCGAGTGGAAATCCAACCCGGTGTGAACTCACAACCCTTCATACCAGTGGTCACCAACCGGGTCGATCACCGTCGACTTCTTGATCTCCAAGGCATTTCTAGTCGATCCCAAACATTGCTGTAAAAAAAAAAAAGAACGATAAATCCTTGTTTGTATTTTTTTATTGGTCTCGCGCCATGTGGGCAAACTGTTGCCATTTCATGTGTCTGAAGGAGCAAACTCTGCCTTCCTGGTGGGCCTGGAGAGGCTGCTCTCTCCCTCAGTCTGCTGCTCTCTCCCTCAGTCTGCTGCTCTCTCCCTCAGTCTGCTGCTCTCTCCCTCAGTCTGCTGCTCTCTCCCTCAGTCTGCTGCTCTGACCCTCAGTCTGCTGCTCTGACCCTCAGTCTGCTGCTCTGACCCTCAGTCTGCTGCTCTCTCCCTCAGTCTGCTGCTCTCTCCCTCAGTCTGCTGCTCTCTCCCTCAGTCTGCTGCTCTCTCCCTCAGTCTGCTGCTCTCTCCCTCAGTCTGCTGCTCTCTCCCTCAGTCTGCTGCTCTCTCCCTCAGTCTGCTGCTCTCTCCCTCAGTCTGCTGCTCTCTCCCTCAGTCTGCTGCTCTGACCCTCAGTCTGCTGCTCTGACCCTCAGTCTGCTGCTCTCTCCCTCAGTCTGCTGCTCTCTCCCTCAGTCTGCTGCTCTCTCCCTCAGTCTGCTGCTCTCTCCCTCAGTCTGCTGCTCTCTCCCTCAGTCTGCTGCTCTCTCCCTCAGTCTGCTGCTCTCTCCCTCAGTCTGCTGCTCTCTCCCTCAGTCTGCTGCTCTCTCCCTCAGTCTGCTGCTCTCTCCCTCAGTCTGCTGCTCTCTCCCTCCGGAGACTGACCCTCAGATGCAGGCACCATCAGCCCAGAAAAATAAAAACCTAATTATTTTAAATGTCTGCTCACTCAGCTGTGCCTCACAAGTAATACAACAACAAATCTATTACCGGTGTGATCATATATCTTACCTCAACATTTAGAAATATAATTGGGGAAAAATGTCCCAAACAACAATGCATTGTCAGGTAAATTCAAGCAAAGCCAGTATGTGGTGTTAATGTATTGGGCCTATAGCTTACTGCACAAACCTCATTGCTACAGAACTGTTTTTAATTGGTTAATGTTTCATAGGCTTACATTTACAAGTCATGTTAATAAACAAAATCAGAGACACTCCCCTCCCGCCCTTCCCTCTCCCTCCCTCCCTCTCCATCTCTCCTCTCCATCTCTCCCCTCCCTCCCTTCCCTCTCCCTCCCCCCTCTCCATCTCTCCCCTCTCCCTCTCCATCTCCCTCCCTCCCTCTCCATCTCTCCTCTCCATCTCTCCCCTCCCTCCCTTCCCTCTCCCTCCCTCCCTCTCCTGCCCTCCCTCCCTCCCTCCCTCCCTCTCCATCTCTCCCTTCCCTCCCTCTCCATCTCTCCCTTCCCTCCCTCTCCATCTCTCCCTTCCCTCCCTCTCCATCTCTCCCTTCCCTCCCTCTCCATCTCTCCCTCCCCTCCCTTTCCTGACCTCCCTCCCTTTCCTGCCCTCCCTCCCTTTCCTGCCCTCCCTCCCTTTCCTTCCCTCCCTCCCTTTCCTGCCCTCCCTCCCTTTCCTTCCTGCCCTCCCTCCCTCCCTTTCCTGCCCTCCCTCCCTCCCTTTCCTGCCCTCCCTCCCTTTCCTGCCCTCCCTCCCTTTCCTGCCCTCCCTCCCTTTCCTGCCCTCCCTCCCTTTCCTGCCCTCCCTCCCCTCTCCATCCCTCCCTCTCCATCCCTCCCTCCATCTCCACCTTCCCCCTCCCTCCATCTCCACCTTCCCTCTCCCTCCCTCTCCCCCCTCCCTCCCTCCCCCTCCCTCCCCTTCCCTCCCTTCCCTCCCTCCCCTCCCCTTCCCTCCCTCCCCTCCCTTCCCTCCCTCTCCCTCCCTCCCCTCTCCCTCCCTCCCCTCTCCCTCCCTCCCCTCTCCCTCCCTCCCCTTTTCCTCCCTTCCCTCTCCCTCCCTTCCCTCTCCCTCCCTTCCCCCTCCCTCCCTCCTCTCCATCCCTCCCTCCAGTCCAGTGATCCCCACATAGCAGCCTTTTGCGACCTTCTCGGGGTCAGTCCTGACGGTGTTACCCGTTGGCTGTGCCACCGCCGCTTCGTCATGGTGGCAGAGACGGTGGTGAAGCCGGTAACCAGCAAGCGGGCGGTGAACGCCAGAGACGCCCTCGCCAAGCAGATCTACGCCCACCTGTTCGACTGCGTCATCCAGAAGATCAACGCAGCGCTGCAGGTCCCGGGGAAACAGCACTCCTTCATAGGTGTCCTGGATATCTATGGGTAATGTGTGAATGCGTTACAACGGAGTCGTTTTAGCAGACGCTTTTATTCACAACGATATTTTAAGTACATTCGACTAAAGTGAGATCAATCGACCACGTGCAAATTTCACGATCGTTTTAAAACATTCTTCGAAAATACGTTGGTGTCGGTTATATTAACTGTAGGATAGTTGTACTGTATATTAACTGTAGGATAGTTGTACTGCATAGTGTACTATATATTAACTGTAGGATAGTTGTACTGCATAGTGTACTATATATTAACTGTAGGATAGGTGTACTATATATTAACTGTAGGATAGTTGTACTGCATAGTGTACTATATATTAACTGTAGGATAGGTGTACTATATATTAACTGTAGGATAGTTGTACTGCATAGTGTACTATATATTAACTGTAGGATAGGTGTACTATATATTAACTGTAGGATAGTTGTACTGTATATTAACAGTAGGATAGTTGTACTATATATTAAATGTAGGATAGTTGTACTGTATATTAACTGTAGGATAGTTGTACTGTATATTAACAGTAGGATAGTTGTACTATACAGTGCCTTGCGAAAGTATTCGGCCCCCTTGAACTTTGCGACCTTTTGCCACATTTCAGGCTTCAAACATAAAGATATAAAACTGTATTTTTTTGTGAAGAATCAACAACAAGTGGGACACAATCATGAAGTGGAACGACATTTATTGGATATTTCAAACTCTTTTAACAAATCAAAAACTGAAAAATTGGGCGTGCAAAATTATTCAGCCCCTTTACTTTCAGTGCAGCAAACTCTCGAGAAGTTCAGTGAGGTTCTCTGAATGATCCAATGTTGACCTAAATGACTAATGGTGATAAATACAATCCACCTGTGTGTAATCAAGTCTCCGTATAAATGCACCTGCACTGTGATAGTCTCAGAGGTCCGTTAAAAGCGCAGAGAGCATCATGAAGAACAAGGAACACACCAGGCAGGTCCGAGATACTGTTGTGAAGAAGTTTAAAGCTGGATTTGGATACAAAAAGATTTCCCAAGCTTTAAACATCCCAAGGAGCACTGTGCAAGCGATAATATTGAAATGGAAGGAGTATCAGACCACTGCAAATCTACCAAGACCTGGCCGTCCCTCTAAACTTTCAGCTCATACAAGGAGAAGACTGATCAGAGATGCAGCCAAGAGGCCCATGATCACTCTGGATGAACTGCAGAGATCTACAGCTGAGGTGGGAGACTCTGTCCATAGGACAACAATCAGTCGTATATTGCACAAATCTGGCCTTTATGGAAGAGTGGCAAGAAGAACGCCATTTCTTAAAGATATCCATAAAAAGTGTTGTTAAAAGTTTGCCACAAGCCACCTGGGAGACACACCAAACATGTGGAAGAAGGTGCTCTGGTCAGATGAAACCAAAATTGAACTTTTTGGCAACAATGCAAAACGTTATGTTTGGTGTAAAAGCAACACAGCTCATCACACTGAACACACCATCCCCAATGTCAAACATGGTGGTGGCAGCATCATGGTTTGGGCCTGCTTTTCTTCAGCAGGGACAGGGAAGATGGTTAAAATTGATGGGAAGATGGATGGAGCCAAATACAGGACCATTCTGGAAGAAAACCTGATGGAGTCTGCAAAAGACCTGAGACTGGGACGGAGATTTGTCTTCCAACAAGACAATGATCCAAAACATAAAGCAAAATCTACAATGGAATGGTTCAAAAATAAACATATCCAGGTGTTAGAATGGCCAAGTCAAAGTCCAGACCTGAATCCAATCGAGAATCTGTGGAAAGAACTGAAAACTGCTGTTCACAAATGCTCTCCATCCAACCTCACTGAGCTCGAGCTGTTTTGAAAGGAGGAATGGGAAAAAATGTCAGTCTCTCGATGTGCAAAACTGATAGAGACATACCCCAAGCGACTTACAGCTGTAATCGCAGCAAAAGGTGGCGCTACAAAGTATTAACTTAAGGGGGCTGAATAATTTTGCACGCCCAATTTTTCAGTTTTTGATTTGTTAAAAAAGTTTGAAATATCCAATAAATGTCGTTCCACTTCATGATTGTGTCCCACTTGTTGTTGATTCTTCACAAAAAAATACAGTTTTATATCTTTGTTTGAAGCCTGAAATGTGGCAAAAGGTCGCAAAGTTCAAGGGGGCCGAATACTTTCGCAAGGCACTGTATATTAAATGTAGGATAGTTGTACTATATGTTAAATGTAGGATAGTTGTACTGCATAGTGTACTATATATTACATGTAGGATAGTTGTACTATATATTACATCTAGGATAGTTGTACTATATATTACATCTAGGATAGTTGTACTATATATTAAATGTAGGATAGTTGTACTATATATTAAATGTAGGATAGTTGTACTATATATTAAATCTAGGATAGTTGTACTATATATTAACTGTAGAATAGTTGTACTATATATTAAATGTAGGATAGTTGTACTGCATAGTGTACTATATATTAAATGTAGGATAGTTGTACTGCATAGTGTACTATATATTAAATGTAGGATAGTTGGACTGCATAGTGTACTATATATTAAATGTAGGATAGTTGTACTGCATAGTGTACTATATATTAAATGTAGGATAGTTGTACTGCATAGTGTACTATATATTAAATGTAGGATAGTTGTACTATATATTAAATCTAGGATAGTTGTACTATATATTAAATGTAGGATAGTTGTACTATATATTAAATCTAGGATAGTTGTACTATATATTAACTGTAGGATAGTTGTACTATATATTAAATCTAGGATAGTTGTACTATATATTAACTGTAGAATAGTTGTACTATATATTAAATGTAGGATAGTTGTACTGCATAGTGTACTATATATTAAATGTAGGATAGTTGTACTGCATAGTGTACTATATATTAAATGTAGGATAGTTGTACTGCATAGTGTACTATTTATTAAATGTAGGATAGTTGTACTGCATAGTGTACTGTATATAAACTGTAGGATAGTTGTACTATATATTAACAGTAGGATAGTTGTACTGTATATTAACTGTAGGATAGTTGTACTGCATAGTATACTGTATATAAACTGTAGGATAGGTGTACTATATATTAACTGTAGGATAGTTGTACTGCATAGTATACTGTATATAAACTGTAGGATAGTTGTACTATATATTAACTGTAGGATAGTTGTACTGCATAGTATACTGTATATAAACTGTAGGATAGTTGTACTGCATAGTGTACTGTAGGATAGTTGTACTGCATAGTGTACTGTAGGATAGTTGTACTGCATAGTGTACTGTAGGATAGTTGTACTGCATAGTGTACTGTAGGATAGTTGTACTGCATAGTGTACTGTAGGATAGTTGTACTGTAGAATAGTTGTACTGCATAGTGTACTGTAGGATAGTTGTACTGCATAGTGTACTGTAGGATAGTTGTACTGCATAGTGTACTGTATATTAACAGTAGGATAGTTGTACTGCATAGTGTACTGTAGGATAGTTGTACTGCATAGTGTACTGTAGGATAGTTGTACTGCATAGTGTACTGTAGGATAGTCGTACTGCATAGTGTACTGTAGGATAGTCGTACTGCATAGTGTACTGTAGGATAGTCGTACTGCATAGTGTACTGTAGGATAGTTGTACTGCATAGTGTACTGTAGGATAGTTGTACTGCATAGTGTACTGTATATTAACAGTACTGCATAGTGTACTGTAGGATAGTTGTACTGTATATTAACAGTAGGATAGTTGTACTGCATAGTGTACTGTAGGATAGTTGTACTGCATAGTGTACTGTAGGATAGTTGTACTGCATAGTGTACTGTAGGATAGTTGTACTGCATAGTGTACTGTATATTAACAGTACTGCATAGTGTACTGTAGGATAGTTGTACTGTATATTAACAGTAGGATAGTTGTACTGCATAGTGTACTGTAGGATAGTTGTACTGCATAGTGTACTGTATATTAACAGTAGGATAGTTGTACTGCATAGTGTACTGTAGGATAGTTGTACTGTATATTAACTGTAGGATAGTTGTACTGCATAGTGTACTGTATATTAACAGTAGGATAGTTGTACTGCATAGTGTACTGTATATTAACAGTAGGATAGTCGTACTGCATAGTGGACTGTATATTAACAGTAGGATAGTTGTACTGCATAGTGTACTGTATATTAACAGTAGGATAGTTGTACTGCATAGTGTACTGTAGGATAGTTGTACTGCATAATGTACTGTAGGATAGTTGTACTGCATAGTGTACTGTAGGATAGTTGTACTGCATAGTGTACTGTATATTAACAGTACTGCATAGTGTACTGTAGGATAGTTGTACTGTATATTAACAGTAGGATAGTTGTACTGCATAGTGTACTGTAGGATAGTTGTACTGCATAGTGTACTGTATATTAACAGTAGGATAGTTGTACTGCATAGTGTACTGTAGGATAGTTGTACTGTATATTAACTGTAGGATAGTTGTACTGCATAGTGTACTGTAGGATAGTTGTACTGCATAGTGTACTGTATATTAACAGTAGGATAGTTGTACTGCATAGTGTACTGTATATTAACAGTAGGATAGTCGTACTGTATATTAACAGTAGGATAGTCGTACTGCATAGTGTACTGTATATTAACAGTAGGATAGTTGTACTGCATAGTGTACTGTATATTAACAGTAGGATAGTTGTACTGCATAGTGTACTGTATATTAACAGTAGGATAGTTGTACTGCATAGTGGACTGTATATTAACAGTAGGATAGTTGTACTGCATAGTGTACTGTATATTAACAGTAGGATAGTTGTACTGCATAGTGTACTGTAGGATAGTTGTACTGCATAGTGTACTGTATATTAACAGTAGGATAGTTGTACTGCATAGTGTACTGTATATTAACAGTAGGATAGTTGTACTGCATAGTGTACTGTAGGATAGTTGTACTGTATATTAACAGTAGGATAGTTGTACTGCATAGTGTACTGTATATTAACAGTAGGTTAGTTGTACTGCATAGTGTACTGTAGGATAGTCGTACTGCATAGTGTACTGTATATTAACAGTAGGATAGTCGTACTGCATAGTGTACTGTATATTAACAGTAGGATAGTTGTACTGCATAGTGGACTGTATATTAACAGTAGGATAGTCGTACTGCATAGTGTACTGTATATTAACAGTAGGATAGTTGTACTGCATAGTGTACTGTATATTAACAGTAGGATAGTTGTACTGCATAGTGTACTGTATATTAACTGTAGGATAGTTGTACTGCATAGTGTACTGTATATTAACAGTAGGATAGTTGTACTGCATAGTGTACTATATATTAACTGTAGGATAGTTGTACTGCATAGTGTACTGTATATTAACAGTAGGATAGTTGTACTGCATAGTGGACACATCATCATATGTTATTTTCACTCCATTTTGGCACCTATTTCCTCTTTTTCCAGCTTTGAAACTTTTGACATCAACAGTTTTGAACAGTTTTGCATCAACTACGCCAACGAGAAACTGCAACAACAGTTCAACTTGGTATGTCTTCTCTAGTGACACAGACTCCAGTAGCTACAGCCACTCGAGATGTGGCATTGGGTTCTGGGATTACGAAGTCTGCAATGTCTCTTATTCGCAATTGTGGTGAAAGCAATACACTTGTTTCACTGAAAGGTTGTAACAACTAAGATATATATTTTCTGCTGTTTCCTATATCAGCATGTGTTCAAGCTGGAGCAGGAGGAGTACATGAAGGAGGATATTCCCTGGACTCTGATAGACTTCTATGACAACCAGCCGGTCATTGACCTGATTGAAGCTAAGATGGGCATCCTGGACCTTCTAGATGAAGAATGTCTGGTGAGACCAATTTATGTATTTAACAAGGATGTGTATAGTTTTTTTTTTTTGTATGACAGGACAGTGTGAAATATAAAATGGATAATTAACTTGGGGCTCTATGCGTTGTCTGGAAAATAAGGAACGACGTGGAAGGTGCGTTTCCTATCGACGCGCTTAGTGGAGTAGGAAAAACTGACCTTCCACAGAGTTGCATTTTCCCACAGAACGAATAGAGACCCGAGTCGATTATCCCTTTTTATACCATGGCTATAATTTAACACATTTACCTCTAGAAGTGTGTTAATTTGCAGATAGAAAATGTGTTCAACAGCCACTGAAGTAGCTAGCATGTTTACTAGATAGCTACAGTAGTTGCCGTGGTAACCAAACAGACTTGCTATAGCTCAGCTAACCAAACCATCAGGTCCTAGCTTACCGTTATAAAAAAAATCTAAGTCGACAAAAAATGTTTTCAATTGGACTTTTACTTTCAAAAGCAGCTCAAACATAGGACATGTGAGAATGAACTAAAGCCATTTAATTCTACCTTGTGTATATGACAAATTTGAGTTGTCATATACACGTGTTAAGCAGATGTTATTGTGGGTATAGCAAAATGCTTGTGTTTCTAGCTCCAACAGTGCAGTAATATCTAACAAGTAATATCAAACAATGCACACAATCTAAAGTAAAGGAATGGAATTAAGAATATATAAATATTTGGATAAGTAATGTCAGAGCGGGATAGACTAAGATACAGTAGAATAGGACAGAATACAGTATATACATATGTAAAGCAGTATGTAAACATTATTAAAGTGACTAGTGATACATTTTATTAAAGTGGCCAGTGATTTCAAGTCCATGTATATTGGGCAGCAGCCTCTAATGTGCTAGTGATGGCTGTTTAACAATCTGATGGCCTTGAGATAGAAGCTGTTTTTCAGTCTCTCGGTCCCTGCTTTGATGCACCTGTACTGACCTCGCCTTCTGGATGATAGCGGGGTGAACAGGCAGTGGCTCGGGTGGTTGTTGTCCTTGATGATCTTTATGGCCTTCCTGTGGTTGCGGGCAGTGTAGTTGCCGTACCAGGCGGTGATACAGCCCAACAGGATCTTCTCGATTTGTAAACGTTTGGCCACCTGGGGGCAGCCCGTCAGGAAGTCCAGGACCCAGTTGCACAGGGCGGGGTTCAGACCCAGGGCCTCGAGCTTAATGATGAGCTGGGAGGGTACTATGGTGTTGAATGCTGAGCTATAGTCAATCAACAGCATTCTTACATAGGTATTCCTCTTGTCCAGATGGGATAGGGCAGTGCGATGTCGATTGTATAGTCTGTGGATCTATTGGGGCAGTAAGCAAATTGGAGTGAGTCTAGGGTGTCAGGTAGGGTGGAGGTGATATGATCCTTGACTAGTCTCTCAAAGCACTTCATGATGACAGAAGTGAGTGCTACGGGGCGATAGTCATTTAGTTATTTGATACAGGAACAGTGGTGGCCATCTTGAAGCATGTGGGGACAGCAGACTGGGATAGGGAGAGAGTGAATATGTCCGTAAACACGCCAGCCAGCTGGTCTGCGCATGCTCTGAGGACGCGGCTAGGGATGCCGTCTGGGCCAGCCTTGCGAGGGTTAACATATTTAAATGTCTTACTCACATCGGCCACAGTCCTTGGGAGCGGACCGCGTCGGTGGCACTGTGTTATCCTCAAAGCGGGTGAAGAAGGCGTTTAGCTTGTCCGGAAGCAAGACGTCGATGTCCTCGACGTGGCTGGTTTTCCCTTTGTAGTCCGTGATTGTCTGTAGACCCTGCCACATACGTCTAGTGTCTGAGCCGTTGAACTGCGACTCCACTTTGTCTCTGTACTGACATTTTGTCTGTTTGATTGCCTTGCGGAGGGAATAACTACACTGTTTGTATTCAACCATATTCCCAGTCACCATGCCGTGGTTAAATGCGCTGGTTCGCGCTTTCAGTTTTGAAATTATGCACGCTCTAGAATGCAATTCAAGCCAATCAGAAACAAGTATTCAACAATGCCATGGTATAATTAAGCAATAAAGAGTGAGGGGGTGTGGTATATGGCCAATATACCACAGCTAAGGGATGTTCTTATGCACGACGTAATGTGGAGTGCCTGGATACAGACCTTACTTGTGGTTTATTGGCCGTAAACCACAAACCCCTGAGGTGCCTTATTGCTATTTGCTTATTCTCTCTCTCTCTCTCTCTCTCCAGTTCCCCCAGGGTACAGATCAGAACTGGCTTCAGAAGCTGTATAACTACCTGGTTGACAACCCTCTGTTTGAGAAGCCCAGGATGTCTAACGAAGCCTTCATCATCCAACACTTTGCTGACAAGGTACAGTCACACTCCATGTCCCTTTTATATTACAGTGGAACTTAGCAGGGTTGGACTGAATTCCATTTCAACTCAGTCATTTCAGGAAGCAATTGGAATGTCAGTTTACTTCCTGAAGTGACTACATTTCAATGGAATTCACCTCTGCTCATTTTACATCCAATTTATTCTTAAATTATTTATTATTTATTATTATTTTTTGTTCACCAATGACATACCTCAAATCTGTGGCTTTTGCTTTGAAAATCTGTGTTGTGCCAATACAGGTAGAATATCAGTGCTGGGGCTTTCTAGAGAAGAACAGAGACACTCTGTATGAAGAGCTGATAGACACCATGAGAACCAGTAAGGTATGGACTGACCTCTCCTTCTCGGTGTGTTTCTCAACATGCTGATAGACACCATGAGAACCAGTAAGGTATGGACTGACCTCTCCTTCTCAGTGTGTTTCTCAACATGCTGATAGACACCATGAGAACCAGTAAGGTATGGACTGACCTCTCCTTCTCGGTGTGTTTCTCAACATGCTGATAGACACCATGAGAACCAGTAAGGTATGGACTGACCTCTCCTTCTCAGTGTGTTTCTCAACATGCTGATAGACACCATGAGAACCAGTAAGGTATGGACTGACCTCTCCTTCTCAGTGTGTTTCTCAACATGCTGATAGACACCATGAGAACCAGTAAGGTATGGACTGACCTCTCCTTCTCAGTGTGTTTCTCAACATGCTGATAGACACCATGAGAACCAGTAAGGTATGGACTGACCTCTCCTTCTCGGTGTGTTTCTCAACATGCTAATAGACACCATGAGAACCAGTAAGGTATGGACTGACCTCTCCTTCTCAGTGTGTTTCTCAACATGCTGATAGACACCATGAGAACCAGTAAGGTATGGATTGACCTCTCCTTCTCAGTGTGTTTAAAAAAATTTTTTTTACTCTGTTTAAGTTTTGAACATACATACACACACACACACACACAGACAAGACAAAGCAATATAAATAATATACAATATAAATAATATACAATATAAATAATATACTCAACTAGAATAAAAATACAAATAAATAAATATCTTTAAAGATACTTTAGACAAGTTAAACACACCGGGCAGAAGGCTACAGAGGTTAAAGGGCAATCTATAGTACAGGGACAGAGCAAACACCTCACCATTGTTCCTGTAAACAGTCAAGGGATAAGGGTGGAGAAATGCAACCACTCACAGAGAGTCATGGCCACAGACCGACCATCCACTGGACAAAAAAAAAGTTTACAATGCTTTAAAATAAATTTAAAAAGAATGATTATTCATGTAGGCGTGAACAAAATGTAAAAATAACTGGGAAAAACAAGCTCACACTTCAGTCTCTGCCTGGGCAAGATGAACAAGGCATCTGCGGACCACAATCAATAAGCACATGGACCTTAATGCCCCCCCAGCAAAAACACAGAGAAGCTCCTCCAACCCTTAAGTCACAGACTTATTTTAGTATTAATTGGAATGCCATCAGAGGATGGACTGTTTAAAGTAAGACCAGAATGGAGCCCAAGCCTCATCAAACAGTTTGGGGTTCCCACGTGAATTGAATGACATTTTTTCTAGTTTCAGAGAGCACAACACATCCCTCACCCAATATTTATAAGATGGGGGAGCTGCCATCTTCCAGTTCTGTAGTATTAGCCGTCTAGCTAAAAGAGTTGTATAAGCAACAGTGTCCGACTGGATTCTTGATAGGGGGGTACCCATGGGCAGTACTCCAAAAAGGGCTGTAAGGGGAGACGGATCTATAACAGTGTCATATATATCAGAGAAACATTTAAATATTAATTCCCAGAAACCTGACTGTTTATGACAGCCCCAAAACATATGCAACAGTGTGGTTGGTTCCACCTTACATCTGACACAGGTAGGATCAAAATCAGAGAATATTCTTCCAAGTTTGGCCCCCGACCAGTGGATACGGTGAACCACCTTGAATTGAATGAGGCTGTGTCTAGTGCTAAAAGAGGACGAGTGCACCCTGTGCAGCACAGATTCCCAGGCGTCTTCCCCAAGTTCCTCCCCCAAATCCTTTTCCCATAGAGTCTTTAAAGGCACCAAAGAAGAGTTCTGTAGGTCATGAATGATTGCATATACATCTGAAATTGCGCCTCTAGGAAGCTTGTTCAGCTCCAAGATGCTCTCTATAGCTGTATTCGCAGGCCTATTGGGAAATCCAGGTGTGTTAGCCCTGACAAAGTTTCTAGTCTGGAGATAGCGGAAAAAGTGGGATTGGGGGAGATTGAACTTTTCCTGCAGCTGAGAAAAAGAGGCAAATGTATCATCAAAGAATAATTGGGCTAGCGAGGAAAGGCCTAGTGAGTGCCAAATGCCAAAAGCCCCATCATTCAAAGATTGAGGAAATAAAATGTTCTGATTGATTGGGCCTGATAGAGAAAAGCCTCGGAGGCTAAAGGCTAAACGGAACTGATTCCAAATTTTAAGAGACTGCTTTACACACCTTTTGCCTAGGGACACTGGGAGAGACGAGCACAGCACAGAGGAAAGTGCTGCAGGTTTACACGATTCAGACTCCATCTGGGCCCAGAGTGGTCTAGGGCCAGTAGGATCAGTCTGCAGCCAGTACATAACGGCTCTGAAATTTGCAGCCCAGTAGTATGTCTGAAAATTTGGTAAAGCTAAACCCCCCCAATGACCTAGGCTTCTGTAAATGTTTTCTACCAATCCGTGGTACCTTGCCATCCCAAATAAAATGCATGAATGTTTGTTCCAGTGAAATAAAAAAAGATTGTGGAATAAAAATGGGTAAACATTGAAATAAATATAAACATTTGGGCAACACATTCATTTTAATGACATTAATCCTTCCGATAAGAGAAAGGGGTAGCGAATTCCAAAAAGTAAAAGATTGTTTCAATCTGTCTGCTAGAGCAACAAAGTTTTCCTGAAACAAATTTGAATATTTCCTTGTCACTTTTACTCCCAAGTAAGTGAATTGATCCCGGACAATCCTAAACTGAGAATGCCCAGATCGGATGTGAAATGGCTAGCTAGTTAGCGGTGGTGCTGAGGTAACGGATGTGAAACGGCTAGCTTAGTTAGCGGTGGTGCTGAGGTAACGGATGTGAAATGGCTAGCTAGTTAGCGGTGGTGCTGAGGTAACGGATGTGAAACGGCTAGCTTAGTTAGCGGTGGTGCTGAGGTAACGGATGTGAAATGGCTAGCTAGTTAGCGGTGGTGCGTGCTAATAGTTTTTCAATCGGTGACGTCACTCGCTCTGAGACCTTGGAAGTAGTGGTTTCCCTTGCTCTGCAAGGGCCGCGGCTTTTGCGGAGCGATGGGTAACGATGCTTCGTGGGGTGACTGTTGTTGATGTGTGCAGAGGGTCCCTGGTTCGAGCCCAGGTATGGGCGAGGAGAGGGACGGAAGCTAAACTGTTACACACACTGGACTGTTATGTATGACTCATTCTATTCCCTGACACCTATCAGTTTCCTCTCCTGGCCAACTTCTTCCTGGAGGAGGAGCCAGGCGGAGTGGGCAGTAAAGGCATTAAAGTGAGGCCTGCCCGACCGGGGGTGAAGCCAACCAATAAGAATCTCAGGACCACCGTGGGTGAGAAGGTAGGTGACCAATCATGTTTACATCGCTTAGAAAAGAAACCAATAAACACAAATAGAATTACGATACTTATCATTAAAACAACATATTGTACAGACAATTTTTTTTTTTTTTATTGTCAAATGAAAGTCATTCAGCCGACCACCTTTTTTGCGATTGGTATGTGTAATAGAGCTTGCACCGTGTGTGACAAGTCTGTCTGTATCCTCTCTATGTATGGGGCGGCAGGGTAGCCTAGTGGTTAGAGTGGAGGGGCGGCAGGGTAGCCTAGTGGTTAGAGCGTTGGACTAGTTGGAGGTTGCGAGTTCAAACCCCCGAGCTGACAAGGTACAAATCTGTCGTTCTGCCCCTGAACAGGCAGTTAACCCACTGTTCCTAGGCCGTCATTGAGAATTAGAATTTGTTCTCAACTGACTTGCCTAGTTAAATAAAGGTAAAAAATAAAATAAATAAAAATGTGACACTGTTTCCTTTTAGTTCCGCAGTTCTCTGTACCTGCTGATGGAGACGCTGAACGCCACCACTCCTCACTACGTACGCTGCATCAAGCCCAACGAGGAAAAGATGCCATTCGAGTAAGTAGGCCCGAGCACGGTACCTACTTGATACTCTACGTCCGTCGGGATGAGGTCATTAAAAACCCGAAAACGATCTTCTGCTACTGTAGTCTGTGTTGTCACTGTGCCCTGTCCCATGAGAGATCCGTCTCTTACGAGCTCTGGACTGTATTTGTAGTTTAATATTGCATGATGTGTAAAATGGGGCTTGAAATCTGTGGCAAGACTCCAGTACTTCGGTCTCTTCAAAGGGTTCCTTCTGAAGTCTTTGTGTGTTGGGGGTGTTTCTCAATACGTCATCTTGATATCCCGGAGTGTGTCTCGGGGGGGTGTTTCTCAATACGTCATCTTGATATCCCGGAGTGTGTCTCGGGGGGTGTTTCTCAATACGTCATCTTGATATTCCGGAGTGTGTCTCGGGGGGGTGTTTCTCAATACGTCATCTTGATATTCCGGAGTGTGTCTCGGGGGGGTGTTTCTCAATACGTCATCTTGATATCCCGGAGTGTGTCTCGGGGGGGGGGGGTGTTTCTCAATACGTCATCTTGATATCCCGGAGTGTGTCTCGGGGGGTGTTTCTCAATACGTCATCTTGATATCCCGGAGTGTGTCTTTGTCTCGTCAGGTATGACTCTAAGCGGGTGGTCCAGCAGCTGAGGGCGTGTGGAGTCCTGGAGACCATTCACATCAGCGCTCAGAGCTACCCCTCCAGGTGATCCTAAACCAGCATCCACCCCTCCATACTTCCAACAGTAACACAGCAGTGAAATCTATGGGCCAGTTTCCCCGAGTACAGCTTAATCAGTCCTGGACTGAGTAAGTGCTTTTTAGTCCAGGACTTTTGTCTGTGTCCCGGGAAACCGTCCTTACAAGCTTAACCTTTTGTATTAACTGAACTGTGTTCTGATTGGTCAGGTGGACCTACATAGAGTTCTACAGCCGGAAACCGTCCTTACAAGCTTAACCTTTTGTATTAACTGAACTGTGTTCTGATTGGTCAGGTGGACCTACATAGAGTTCTACAGCCGGTACAGTATACTGATGAGCCAACAGGAGCTGGTTCTCACCGACAAGAAGCAGACTTGTAGGACCGTGCTGCAGAGGCTGATTCAGGTGAGGGTTGAACGTATACAGGAGAAAGGAGTCAACCTTCCCCCCCCCGTCCCCCGTCCCCCTGCTTGCTTTTTATAGCACTCTTCTGATCTGTGTCCTTAACTTTCAGAATATTAGTTGAAAGTCTCCCGTTGACATCGATGAAAAGGCAGATGTGCTTGAAAACACAACGCTGAACTGTCTCCTTGGTGAATCTGTTGAGGCGTATATCCAGGTCCTTCTGTTCTTTTTATATAAAGGTCCTTTTTGCAAACCGCTTTCCCCTCCCAGGACTCCAACCAGTACAAGTTTGGCCGGACCAAGATCTTCTTCCGAGCGGGTCAGGTGGCGTACTTGGAGAAACTGCGATTGGACCGTCTCCGAGGGGCGTGTGTGACCATCCAGAAGCATGTGAGGGGGTGGAGCCACAGGAGGACGTTCCTCCGTATGAGGGAGGCGGCCATCATCCTGCAACAGTACGTCCGCGGACAGAGACGGATACGGTGAGTGTCTTCACAACCACTACAACAGACAGTAGACTGATACGGTGAGTGTCTTCACAACCACTACAACAGACTGTAGACTGATACGGTGAGTGTCTTCACAACCACTACAACAGACTGTAGACTGATACGGTGAGTGTCGTGAATCCACGACGGATGGAATGTATTCAGACCCCTTGACTTTTTCCACATTTTGTTACGTTACAGCCTTATTATAAAATGGGTGAAATCGTTTTTCCCCCTCATCAATCTACACACGATACCCAATAATGACAAAGCAAAAACACATTTTTATACTTTTGCTATTTTTTTTAAAATAAACTGTAATATCACATTTACTTAAGTATTCAGGCCTTTACTCAGTACTTTGTTGAAGCACCTTTGGCAGTGATTATAGTCTTGAGTCTTTTTGGGTTTGACGCTACAAGCTTGGCACACCTGTATTTTTGGGAGTTTCTCCCATTTATTCTCTGCAGATCCTCTCAAGATCTGTCAGGTTGGATGTGGAGCGTCGCTGCATAGATATTTTCAGGTCTCTCCAGAGATGTTCGATCTGGTTGAAGTCCTGACTCTGGCTGGGCCACTCAAGGACATTCAGAGACTGAAGCTACTCCTGCGTTCTCTTGGCTGTGTGCTTAGGGTCGTTGTCCTGATGGAAGTAGAACATTTGCCCCAGTCTGAGGTCCCGAGCGCTCTGGAGCAGGTTTTCATCAAGGATCTCTCAGTACTTTGCTCTGTTCATCTTTCCCTCGATCCTGACTAGTCTCCTAGTCCCTGCCACTGAAAAACATTCCCACAGCATGATGCTGCCACCACCATGCTTGACATGCACTGTCAATTGTGGAACCTTTTTATATAGACAAATCATGTCCTATCAATTGCATTTACCACAGGTGGACTCCAAACAAGTTGTAGAAACATCTCAAGAATGATCATTGGAAACAGGATGCACCTGAGCTCAATTTTGAGTCTCATAGCAAAGGGTCTGAGTTCTTTTGTAAATAAGTGTTTTTCTGTTTATTATTTTTAGTACATGTGCAAAAATGTTTTCACTTTGTGGGGCATTTTGTGTAGATTGATGAAGGACAGATGTTAATCCACTGTAGAATAATGCTGTAACAAAATTTTAGAAAAGGGGGAATGGGTCTGAATAATTTAATGGTACGGTCCTAAACTGTAATGGTACGGTCCTAAACCACACAAAAGCAACACTAGACACTATGGAACACAATACAATGTATGTATCAGATGCTCAACATGCTCTGCTCACTCTTACTGTAATGGTCCGGTCCTAAACTGTAATGGTACGGTCCTAAACTGTAATGGTACGGTCCTAAACCACACAAAAGCAACACTAGACACTATGGAACACAATACAATGTATGTATCAGATGCTCAACATGCTCTGCTCACTCTTACTGTAATGGTCCGGTCCTAAACTGTAATGGTACGGTCCTAAACTGTAATGGTACGGTCCTAAACTGTAATGGTACGGTCCTAAACCACACAAAAGCAACACTAGACACTATGGAACACAATACAATGTATGTATCAGATGCTCAACATGCTCTGCTCACTCTTACTGTAATGGTACGGTCCTAAACTGTAATGGTACGGTCCTAAACTGTAATGGTACGGTCCTAAACCACACAAAAGCAACACTAGACACTATGGAACACAAAGCTTTTACTATCTCATCCTGGAATATACAAGGTCAGAGGTCATCTGGCTTTGGCCTAAAGAGCAGGAACCTGGACTTCTTTAAAGAAAGACAGTCATCCTACAAGAAACATGGTATAGACGAGACAGACCCACTGGCTGGCCTCTAGGTTACAGAGAGCTGGTAGTCCCATCCACTAAACTGCCAGGTGTGAAACGGGGAAGAGACTCAGGGGATATGCTAATCTGGTATAGAGCAGACCTAACCCACTCTATTAAATTAGTCAAAACAGGAACATTTTACATCTGGCTAGACATGATCTCAACAGAGAAACATTTTCTGATGTGTGCTACCTACAACATTTACCCCCAATATAATCCCCATACTTTAACGATGACAGCTTCTCCATCCTAGAGGGGGAGATCAATCATGTCCAGGCCCAGGGACATTTACTAGTGTGTGGCGACCTAATTGCTAGAACCGGTCAAGAACCTGACACACTCAGCACACAGGGGGACAAAAACCTACCTGGAGGTGACAGTACTCTCTCCCCCATATGCCCCCCCTAGACACAACTACGACAACAAAAACGGGTCACAACTCCTGCAGCTCTGTTGCGCACACTGGGTCCGTACATAGTCAATGTTGGGCTTCGAGGAGACTCGTATGATAGATACACCTACAGCTCATCTCTTGGCAGTAGTACTGTAGACTACTTTATCACTGACCTCAACCCAGAGTCTCTGAGCGTTCAGTCAGCCCACTAACACCACTATCAGATCACAGCTAAATCAGTCTACCTGAACAGAGCAATACTCAATCATGAGGCATCAAAGCCAAAGGAACTGCACAATATTAAGAGATGCTAATGTATAGATGGAAGGAAACTAGTGTGGAAACCTACCAAAAAACAATTAGGCAACAACAAATTCAATCCCTTTTAGACAACTTCCTGGACAAAACATTTCACTGTAATAGTGAAGGTGTAAACTTGGCAGTAGAAAGACTAAACTGTATATTTGACCTTTCAGCTTCCCTATCCAATCAAAATATTTAAAGCAGGCAACCTTACAAAATTAACAATAATGACAAATGGTTTGATGCAAAATGCAAAAACCTATCCAACCAAAAACATAGAGACCCAGAGAACCTGAGCCTCGGCCTTCACTATGGTGAATCACTAAAACAATACAGAAATACACTACGGAAAAAGGAGCAGCAGCATGTCAGAGTCCATGGAATCTAACCACTTCTGGGGAAAAATGGAACACACTAAACAAACAACCGAACGAAGAGTTATCTATCCAGAATGTAGATGTGTTGGTAAACCACTTCTTCAATCTTTTTGGCTCTATAACAAAGAACAAACAGAAAAACCAAGATCAATTACGAATCTTAGAATCAACTATTAAAGATGACCAGAACCTCCAATTACACAGGACACAATATAAACCCTCCAACCCAAAAAGGCCTGTGGTGTTGATGTCAATGAAATGATACAGTCCATCAATTGACTATGCTTAAATTTGTATTTCTTTTTTAAATTTTACCCCCTTTTCTCCCCAATTTTGTTAGTCTCTCCCGAACCCGTAAGGTCGAAAGCCACACGTCCTCCGAAACACAACCCAACCAAGCCGCACTGCTTCTTAACACAGAGCGCATCCAACCAACCAGCCGCACCAATGTGTAAGAGGAAGCACCATGCACCTGGCGACCTGGTTAGCGTGCACTGCACCCGGCCCGCCACAGGAGTGGCTCTCCTACCGGTGCGCAATGAGATAAGGATATCCCTACCGGCCAAACCCTCCCTAACCCGGACGACGCTATGCCAATTGTGCGTCGCCCCACGGACCTCCCGGTCGCGGCTGGCTGCGACAGAGCCCGGGCGCGAACCCAGAGTCTCTGGTGGCACTGCGATGCAGTGCCCTAGACCACTGCGCCACCCGTGAGGCCATACTGAAACTCTTTTAACATCATTCTCAGCTCAGACATCTTCCCCAATATTTGGAACCAAGGATTGATAACCCCAATCCACAAAAGATGGTAGTTATCACATGCTGTTAGCTTCTTCTTCTTTTCACCCTTCCTTCTCCTCCTCCTTGGCATTGTGGGAATATTGAGATCCGTATTAGAAGGATCGTGGTCGTCTCTCCCTGTCTCTCCAGTAAATCGGTGACGGCTGCAGCGTTGAAACAGGGCTGGGCTGCTGTGGTCATTCAGAGGTACTGGAGAGGTCATCTCACCAGACAGATCTTTAGAATGGTCCGGTCCTCCTCAATCGTCATCCAAGCCTTCACTAGAGGCTGGATCGCCAGAAAACGCTATAAAAAGGTATTGTGCTGTGTCCTATCTGAAATAAGTGTTGATAGCTACAGCTAAATCAAATCCATCTACCAACTGAGACCGCATTGGGAATTTGACTAAATGTCAGTAGTCTGTTTTTATTAATGCGTCTCTGTGTGTGTCAACTCTCAGATGGTGGAGGTGCAGAAAGCGCTGATCTTACAGAAGTACGCCCGGGCGTGGCTCGCCAGGAGACGCTTCCAGACCCTGCGGCGCCTGGTACACAACGTGCAGCTCTCCTACCGGTGCCAGCAGCTCAGGAAGAAACTGGAGGATCAGGTTAGAACCCCCCCCCCCCAAAAAAAACCAGTACAACACTGACCTGGAAGAGGTGGGGTGGAGTCTTGTTGGAAGAGGTGGGGTGGAGTCTTGTTGGAAGAGGTGGGGTGGAGTCTTGTTGGAAGAGGTGGGGTGGAGTCTTGTTGGAAGAGGTGGGGTTAGTGGGGTGGAGTCTTGGAAGAGGTGGAGTCTATCTTGTGTTGGTGTAACAGAGAACGTACTGTAAACTCACTCCACAGCTAACTTGAAATGGAGCAGATGGTGTTGTTTTCTATAGCTCAATCAGTTCGCACGTTGTGGCGGCGGCGAGGTAGAGGACCCTGGTTCAAGCCCGGTCAGAGGCATGTTCAGGGAGGCAGCGCTATATGCTAAGCTAACACACTGATGCCGGTTGAGACCAGGATCGTATTTTATTTATCCGTTAAGGTAAGTTGACTGAGAACACGTTCTCATTTGCAGCAACGACCTGGGGAATAGTTACAGGGGATGAATGAGCCAATTTGTAATTGGGGATTATTAGGTGACCGTGATGGTTTGAGGGCCAGGTTGGGAATTTAGCCAGGACACTAGGGTTAACACCCCTACTACTCTTACGATAAGTGCCATGGGATCTTTAATGACCTCAGAGAGTCAGGATACCCGTTTAACGTCCCATCCGAAAGACGGCACCCTACCCTGGGGTATTGGGATTTTTTTTTTTAGACCAGAGGGAAGAGTGCCTCCTACTGGCCCTCCAACACCACTTCCAGCATCTGGCCTCCCATCCAGGAACTGACCAGGACCAACCCTGCTTAGCTTCAGAAGCAAGCCAGCAGTGGTATGCAGGGTGGTATGCTGCTGGCAAGGATCTTGTTCTGGTCTCGGTACAACGGGCCTGGGATAAATTTCCTGGTCTGGGTCTTAGTCTCCGCTCATGATCTCTGACTAGACCATAGTGTTTAGTCTTCAACTCGTGTGGTCAAGAAACACCACTGTATAGCGTTACTTTGATGTCTTTCCTTCCAGGGCAAAGAGAACTGTGGGTTGCTCGAGAGGCTGACAAGTCTGGCCGGTGCTCACGCCCAAGGTCTCGACAAGCTGCACAGTCTGGAGGCCCAGCTGGGGAAATCAGCCACTGAGAAGGCTTCGCTGGAGGAGCGAGAGAAGAAGAGCAAGGAGGACGCCGCCAAGACGATCGCCCAGCTTCAACAGGAAAAAGACGGGTTCATCGTGCAAAAACAGGACTTGGAAAAGAAGCTTGCAGATACAGCAACAGAGATGAAAGGTAAAGAGGAAGGAAATTATGGCTCAGATTGTTCTCTCTTTTTAAACCTCGTTTAAAAAAAAAAAAGGTGGTCTGTAGTCTAGTTCAGGATTGCACTGGCGTGTATGATCTTGGTCCACCGAGCTGGATAACACCGTTGCTATGGATTAGGACCGGGCGATATTTCGATCGTGTCGGATATCGGAGATAATTAAGAGCCCTCGTCGATGGTGACGACATCCTATTTCAACTTTACCGGCACCACACCATAAAGAGCGTCAATAAATATGTTATAAACAATTTACAGAATGCAAGAGTAGAGCAAAATGTAAAAAAAAAAATTCTCTCTCTCAATGTCAATGATTTTCGCCATGTAACTGACTCCATTTTAAAAGCCTAATTTTGTATTTTTCGTCCCCTCAATTCGATATGAATATGACTTCAGTTTTTATGCATGCTGGCTGGCATTCTCCCTCCGTGCTACTTCATGATCAAACAACACATGTATCAGACAGTTTGAAAATATTTTGAATAAGCTAGGACATAATAGGCTGATGGTAATAATGAGAGGTAAAACAACCAATAGCAAGAGAGAACAATTGAACAAGCAGTTTTTTATTTTTTTAACAAAGTGTACAGTTGAGCAAAGCTTAGTGTGTTATAGATGCATGTATCCCTCTTCCTTGCCGTTGTGAACCAAAAAAAAACAACCAAAAAACGAATCCTACTAAAGCTAAAGTTACAAAGATTTTTTTGTTTCTTCCCCTATTCTAATAAAGTGGGTAATGTCCTAAAGTTGCAGTTTACAAATGGGAACCATTTTGAAAGTCAGTCTCTCTATCGGCCATTTTCTATCACCGCTTGATTTTGAAGGATAATTATTACAGGTAACAAGTAGTGAAATTGAGCAAACATATGAAGATGGGAAATGTCGAATGAGAAGTCAAAAGACTTCTAAAATAAACTGTGCGTAGAGTAGGCCTATTTCCATAGCCTACTATTAGCAAGGTAGGCTACAACCGATCTACAACTATAGAAGCCTAGACCTACACATTTGAATAAATGAATAATCAGCCAGTTGTGGGGGACAGCAGAGTTATGTGCTCTTCAGCCCGGGCCCTTGATGATTTTACAACCCCCCCCCGTCCGTCCATCCGTCCGTCGAGACACACACACCTCTTTCGTGCCACAGCTCCAACAGAGGCGACTAAAAAAAAAAATTGTTAGCTCCAAAATATATTTAGTCATGAAGCCTCTCGTCCCTCCCGGAGCATGTGAGCTTGCGCTAGCTGTCTTTTAAAAAGGTATTTCTTGCCAATAAGGGGCGATACCATCTTTATATCACCATGTTTTATGGGTACTTAATCACGATTGGACAGAGGTTGACATCACCCAAACCTACAAGTATGGGTCCAGAATATTATCCCCTTATAGTCATTTTATACTGTGTTTCACTTCTTTAATTTCTAGACGGCTTCGATCAAATCAAGACGACTCTGAAAGAAGATCTGGAACGAGAAGAAAGATTGAGGAAGTAAGAGTTGCTTCGTGTACCTATACCGTTTTTTTAAACTTCTGAGCTGAGCCGAGCTAAACCAAGCTAAGCTGTACTGGGCTGGCCTGGTTACTCATCCACCATAGTAGCAGGAACTGTGGGAATATCTGAGCCAGTCCAGTATGGGTCAGGTCCAGTCTAGTATGGGTCAGGTCCAGTCTAGTATGGGTCAGGTCCAGTAATGGTCCAGTACAGTATGGGGTCAGGTCCAGTATGGGGTCAGGTCCAGTATGGGTCAGGTCCAGTATGGGTCAGGTCCAGTATGGGTCAGGTCCAGTATGGGTCAGGTCCAGTATGGGTCAGGTCTAGTATGGTCCAGGTCCAGTATGGGTCAGGTCCAGTAATGGTCCAGTACAGTATGGGTCAGGTCCAGTCCAGTAATGGTCAGGTCCAGTAATGGTCAGGTCCAGTATGGGTCAGGTCTAGTATGGGTCAGGTCCAGTCCAGTAATGGTCAGGTCCAGTAATGGTCAGGTCCAGTAATGGTCAGGTCCAGTATGGGTCAGGTCTAGTATGGGTCAGGTCCAGTCCAGTAATGGTCAGGTCCAGTAATGGTCAGGTCTAGTATGGGTCAGGTCTAGTAATGGTCAGGTCCAGTAATGGTCAGGTCCAGTAATGGTCAGGTCCAGTATGGGTCAGGTCCAGTATATGGGTCAGGTCCAGTATATGGGTCAGGTCCAGTATATGGGTCAGGTCCAGTAATGGTCAGGTCTAGTAATGGTCAGGTCCAGTAATGGTCCAGTACAGTATGGGTCAGGTCTAGTATGGGTCAGGTCCAGTATGGGTCAGGTCCAGTATGGGTCCAGTCCAGTATGGGTCCAGTCCAGTATGGTCCAGTCCAGTATGGGTCAGGTCCAGTATGGTCCAGTCCAGTATGGGTCAGGTCCAGTATGGTCCAGTCCAGTATGGGTCAGGTCCAGTAATGGTCAGGTCTAGTAATGGTCAGGTCTAGTAATGGTCAGGTCTAGTAATGGTCCAGTACAGTATGGGTCAGGTCTAGTATGGGTCAGGTCTAGTATGGGTCAGGTCCAGTATGGGTCAGGTCTAGTATGGGTCAGGTCCAGTAATGGTCCAGTATGGGTCAGGTCTAGTATGGGTCAGGTCCAGTATGGGTCAGGTCCAGTATGGTCCAGTCTAGTATGGGTCAGGTCCAGTATGGGTCAGGTCCAGTATGGTCCAGTCTAGTATGGGTCAGGTCCAGTAATGGTCCAGTACAGTATGGGTCAGGTCTAGTATGGTCCAGTCCAGTATGGTCCAGTCCAGTATGGGTCAGGTCCAGTATGGTCCAGTCCAGTATGGGTCAGGTCCAGTATGGTCCAGTCCAGTATGGGTCAGGTCCAGTATGGTCCAGTCCAGTATGGGTCAGGTCCAGTAATGGTCCAGTACAGTATGGGTCAGGTCTAGTATGGGTCAGGTCCAGTATGGGTCAGGTCCAGTAATGGTCCAGTACAGTATGGGTCAGGTCTAGTGTTGGTCAGGTCCAGTATGGGTCAGGTCCAGTATGGGTCCAGTCCAGTATGGGTCCAGTCCAGTATGGTCCAGTCCAGTATGGGTCAGGTCCAGTATGGTCCAGTCCAGTATGGGTCAGGTCCAGTATGGTCCAGTCCAGTATGGGTCAGGTCCAGTATGGTCCAGTCCAGTATGGTCCAGTCCAGTATGGGTCAGGTCCAATATGGTCCAGTCCAGTATGGGTCAGGTCCAGTATGGTCCAGTCCAGTATGGGTCAGGTCCAGTATGGTCCAGTCCAGTATGGGTCAGGTCCAGTATGGTCCAGTCCAGTATGGGTCTTGTCCAATATGGTCCAGTCCAGTATGGGTCTTGTCCAATATGGTCCAGTCCAGTATGGGTCAGGTCCAGTATGGTCCAGTCCAGTATGGTCCAGTCCAGTATGGGTCAGGTCCAATATGGTCCAGTCCAGTATGGGTCTTGTCCAATATGGTCCAGTACAGTAATGGTCAGGTCCAGTATGGATAAGTACAGTGTTGTTCAGGTCAGGTCCAGTATTGTGAAAAGGACACGATATTTATCTAGTTTAGTTTCTCAGGATTGCAGAGAACAACCTTGACCTGCAGAAGGAGGACCATGAGAAGGAGGTGGAGATTCTGAGGGAGGAGAACAGGAGGCTGAAGGAGGAGAGAGTCCGCCTGCAGAGACAGACGGAGGAGGGGGCGCAGGTCAACACTGATCTACAGGACCAGGTCATACAGCTCACCAAGCACGTCAAGGTGAGGTCATTTGGTCGTATAGCTCACCAAGCACGTCAAGGTGAGGTCATTTGGTCGTATAGCTCACCAAGCATGTCAAGGTGAGGTCATTGGTCGTACTGCTCACCAAGCATGTCAAGGTGAGGTTCAAAGGGTGAAGGATTACTTGACTGATGTATTGATTGATGGATGGATGAATGTATTGATTGGTTGGTTAGTTCATTGATTGATTTTCTTCTTCCAAGGTTATACCTGAGTTACGGAAGGATCTTCATAACCTCCAAACCCAGAGAGATGATCTGGACCGGAGAATGAAGGGGCAGTCAGAAGAAGCGATAGGTACAGTAGGTCTACTCGGTTAATTCACACTACTGTGCCCTATACTGTCCTGGTTACCCATCCACCATAGTTGCTGATGCAGTGGAAAGGACAATGTGAAAAGAAAATATCCGAGCCGGTCCAGTACAGTGTAGGTCAGATCCAGTACAGGGTGGTCCAGTACAGGGTGGTCCAGTACAGGGTGGTCCAGTCCAGGGTGGTCCAGGTCCAGTACAGTGTAGGTCAGGTCCAGTACAGTGTAGGTCAGGTCCAGTACAGGGTGGTCCAGTACAGGGTGGTTCAGGTCCAGTACAGGGTGGTTCAGGTCCAGTACAGGGTGGTTCAGGTCCAGTACAGGGTGGTTCAGGTCCAGTACAGGGTGGTTCAGGTCCAGTACGGGGTGTGTCAGGTCCAGTGTTGTTTAGGTCCAATACAGTGTGGGTCAGGTCCAGTATGGTTCCGGTCCAGTGTGGTTCAGGTACAGTACAGGGTGGTTCAGGTCCAGTATGGTTCAGGTCAGGTACAGTGTGGTTCAGGTCCAGTACAAGGTGGTTCAGCTCCGGTCCAGTACAGGGTGGTTCAGGTCCAGTACAGGGTGGTTCAGGTCGGCATGATAGTGTGAAAAAAGGATGACGTGCTTCCAAAAGATTTTGTTGCCAGGCCGTGATCGTTTTGTTGCCAGGCCGTGATCGTTTTGTCGCCAGGCCGTGATCGTTTTGTGACTCTCTTCCTATAGCTAAGATGAGTGTGATTACAAGACAACTTCTTGGTGGCGTGATGGAAGAGGAGGTCATTTCCAGGTAGTGTAATCTCTATACATATGTAACTATATATTATTCTCTATACATATTTGGGACAATGATAGGTTCAATCCAGTTTACACATGTTTTTTTGTTAAAAGGTTGGCCTCCGATGGGCCAGAACAGATATATGAAGCTGGGGATCTGTTGACGGCTTTTGATGGGCTGCAGAAAGCTACCAGGTCTGACACGTTTGGTTTTACCCCATCCACTCTGGATCTCTACATTAACCTGGTCCCAGATCAGTTTGTGCTGTCTCCACAAATCCCTACTGGTCCCAGATCAGTTTGTGCGGTCTCCACAAAACCCCTACTGGTCACAGATCAGTTTGTGTTGTCTCCACAAATCCCTACTGGTCCCAGATCAGTTTGTGCGGTCTCCACAAATCCCTACTGGTCCCAGATCAGTTTGTGCTGTCTCCACAAACCCCTACTGGTCCCAGATCAGTTTGTGCTGTCTCCACAAACCCCTACTGGTCCCAGATCAGTTTGTGCTGTCTCCACAAACCCCTACTGGTCCCAGATCAGTTTGTGCTGTCTCCACAAACCCCTACTGGTCCCAGATCAGTTTGTGCTGTCTCCACAAACCCCTACTGGTCCCAGATCAGTTTGTGCTGTCTCCACAAACCCCTACTGGTCCCAGATCAGTTTGTGCTGTCTCCACAAATCCCTACTGGTCCCAGATCTGTTTGTGCTGTCTCCACAAACCCCTACTGGTCCCAGATCAGTTTGTGCTGTCTCCACAAATCCCCTACCCGACATAATGTTAGCACTGCTACTACGTGACATAATGTTAGCACTGCTACGTGACATAATGTTAGCACTGCTACTACGTGACATAATGTTAGCACTGCTACTACGTGACATAATGTTAGCACTGCTACTACGTGACATAATGTTAGCACTGCTACTACGTGACATAATGTTAGCACTGCTACGTGACATAATGTTAGCACTGCTACGTGACATAATGTTAGCACTGCTACGTGATATAATGTTAGCACTGCTACGTGACATAATGTTAGCACTGCTACTACGTGACATAATGTTAGCACTGCTACGTGACATAATGTTAGCACTGCTACGTGACATAATGTTAGCACTGCTGCTACGTGACATAATGTTAGCACTGCTACTACGTGACATAATGTTAGCACTGCTACTACGTGACATAATGTTAGCACTGCTACGTGACATAATGTTAGCACTGCTACGTGATATAATGTTAGCACTGCTACTACGTGACATAATGTTAGCACTGCTACGTGACATAATGTTAGCACTGCTACTACGTGACATAATGTTAGCACTGCTACGTGATATAATGTTAGCACTGCTACGTGACATAATGTTAGCACTGCTACGTGACATAATGTTAGCACTGCTACGTGACATAATGTTAGCACTGCTACGTGACATAATGTTAGCACTGCTACGTGACATAATGTTAGCACTGCTACGTGATATAATGTTAGCACTGCTACTACGTGACATAATGTTAGCACTGCTACGTGATATAATGTTAGCACTGCTACGTGATATAATGTTAGCACTGCTACGTGACATAATGTTAGCACTGCTACGTGACATAATGTTAGCACTGCTACGTGACATAATGTTAGCACTGCTACGTGACATAATGTTAGCACTGCTACGTGACATAATGTTAGCACTGCTACGTGACATAATGTTAGCACTGCTACGTGACATAATGTTAGCACTGCTACGTGACATAATGTTAGCACTGCTACGTGATATAATGTTAGCACTGCTACGTGACATAATGTTAGCACTGCTACGTGATATAATGTTAGCACTGCTACGTGATATAATGTTAGCACTGCTACGTGATATAATGTTAGCACTGCTACGTGACATAATGTTAGCACTGCTACTACGTGACATAATGTTAGCACTGCTACTACGTGACATAATGTTAGCACTGCTACGTGACATAATGTTAGCACTGCTACGTGACATAATGTTAGCACTGCTACTACGTGACATAATGTTAGCACTGCTACGTGACATAATGCTAGCACTGCTACGTGACATAATGTTAGCACTGCTACGTGACATAATGTTAGCACTGCTACGTGACATAATGTTAGCACTGCTACGTGACATAATGTTAGCACTGCTACGTGACATAATGTTAGCACTGCTACTGTAAGGATTCACATGGCTGTTCTGCCCCAATGTGAGGAATAAACCTTACTGAGTGTTAAGAAAATAGACATCTCTATTTCACACGGTGATCATTTGACGTCCAAGGCTAGTGAATTAAGGTGTTGTTTGTCTGTCTGACACTGGTTGTTTGTCTGTCTGACACTGGTTGTTTGTCTGTCTGACACTGGTTGTTTGTCTGTCTGACACTGGTTGTTTGTCTGTCTGACACTGGTTGTTGGTCTGTCTGACACTGGTTGTTGGTCTGTCTGACACTGGTTGTGTTTGTGACTGACTGTGTGACTTGTTTGTGACTGTGTGACTTGTTTGTGACTGTGTGTGAGTGTTTTGTCTGTTCGTCTGTCTGCCGGCAGAGTGCTGGAGAGAAAGCAGAAGGAACAGAAAGAGGTCTCCGACAGCCAGATAGAGGGGCTGACGTTCAAGGTGGAACACCTGCAGAACGAAAACAATCAGCTGCAGAAACTCTTCCAAGAAAAAATGTCTGTCAACGACAGCATCGGCCAGGAAGTGACCAGGCTGAACCAGGAAAACATGGTCATACCGGAACTGAAGCAGACGGTGTCAGAGCTACAACGACATAAACAGGAACTGGAGGAGCAACTGGAGGAGCAGACCAGAGGGATGACAGGTAGACACAGTACACTACAACATCACTTCGGCCTCTAGGTTCGGGGTCAGTGTCATTGTTATCCAGTCAACTCAGGAAGTCATTACAATCATTTCTCTTTTTTTTTAAATTTTTTTTTTTAGAACAAATTGAGGAGATATCAAAAAAGCTTCAGATGAATGTTGAAGAGGAAGCCTCCCAACGCAGGTACGGTTGTACATCCTCAAGCCCTGAAATCATATAACAATATTCCATTGTCTACAGATGCTTTTATCCAAAGCGACTTGCGGGACAGTGAGTGCATACATTTACACTGTGTATGTATCAATCCCAACGGGAATTGAACCCACAACCACTATCTCGACATGCTAGCACCACGCCCTTACCAACTGAACCACAATCAAGCCGTCATTACTATTCTGATCTCAACTGACCCCCTAACCTCTCTGTTCAGGCTGTTGGAGCAGCATGAGCAGGTGGAGCGGGAGAAGGAGGAGGTGGAGAGGAGGGTGGAGGAGCTGGAGGAGGTGCTCAGGAGACAGAAGAACACGGAGACCGAGGCCAAGACCAGATTCACTCAGGAGGCATCACGACTCACTGCAGAGAACATGGTGTGTGACTGACTGACTTTGTTTGTGACTGACTGTTTGTTTGTGACTGTTTGTTTGTGACTGTGAGACTGACTGTGAGACTGACTGTGAGACTGACTGTGAGACTGACTGTGAGACTGACTGTGAGACTGACTGACTGTTTGTGTGAGACTGACTGACTGTTTGTGTGAGACTGACTGACTGTTTGTGTGAGACTGACTGACTGTTTGTGTGAGACTGACTGTTTGACTGACTGTTTGTGTTTGAATGACTGTTTGACTGACTGTTTGTGTTTGAATGACTGTTTGACTAACTGTTTGACTGACTGACTGTTTGAATGACTGTTTGAATGACTGTTTGAATGACTGTTTGACTTACTGTTTGTTTGTGACTGTTTGACTGACTGACTGTTTGTTTCTGACTGACTGTTTGACTGACTAACTGTTTGTGTTTGACTGACTGTTTGAATGACTGACTGACTGACTTTGTTTGGGACTGTTTGAATGACTGTTTGTTTGGGACTGTTTGACTGACTGTTTGTGTTTGACTGACTGTTTGTGTTTGACTGACTGTTTGTGTTTGACTGACTGTTTGTGTTTGACTGACTGTTTGTGTTTGACTGACTGTTTGTGTTTGACTGTTTGACTGACTGACTAACTGTTTGTGTTTGACTGACTGTTTGTGTTTGACTGACTGTTTGTGTTTGACTGACTGTTTGTGTTTGACTGTTTGACTGACTGTTTGAATGACTGTGTGTGTAATTCAGTCCTTGTGATATTTACGTTTAATTCCAGGACTTTGAAGAACAGCTCGACATGAAGGATCGGTTGATAAGGAAGCTGCAAAATAAAATCAAGAGTCTTCAAACATCCGAGAAAGGTAACATGATTATGCACTGACAAAGTAAACTTCTGGTACATTCTATCTATCATTTGATATTCAGCTCATTTCCTGTTTCTTTTTGTGGTTTCTTCCTCAGCCAATCAAACGCCAGCGCCCACTATTCCCAAAGAATACCTCGGAATGTTGGAGTACAAGAGGGAGGATGAACCCAAGCTCATTCAATACATAATTCTGGGTAATGAACACGTCACCACTCGTTGGAGTTGACGTCGTTTTTAAAGTATCGCATGACCCCAGAGGTCTACGTGGCCTAAGAAAAATAGATCACACGAACCTGAGAGGATGAACTAACAACTGGTTCTCACTATGAAAGTGTGACATGTCAAACAACAGCAGCAGTATACAGGGTTTGGCTCATGTCTCTAACTGGGTTGTGTTCATTAGGCATCAAATGGAAGAAAGACTGAAACAGGGAGGGACTACCTGCACTTGTCCAATAAGGAATGCCCTAATTTTTTATTTTTTTTTAAATATTGTTTTTGCAAAAATCTTTCCGTTGTGTGTCCTTAACACCACTCGGCTCTTCGTCAGACCTGAAACCCAGGGGGGTGGTGGTGAACATGATCCCCAACATGGCCGCCCAGCTTCTCTTCATGTGTGTCCGTTAATCTGGCCCATGTTTGTAACTGTCCTATGTTTGCAGACCTGAAACCCAGGGGGGTAGTGGTCAACATGATCCCCAACATGGCCGCCCAGCTTCTCTTCATGTGTGTCCGTTAATCTGGCCCATGTTTGTAACTGTCCTATGTTTGCAGACCTGAAACCCAGGGGGGTAGTGGTCAACATGATCCCCAACATGGCCGCCCAGCTTCTCTTCATGTGTGTCCGCCACGCTGACTACCTCAACGACGGAGCAAAGCTCAAGTCCCTCATGAACGCCATAATCAGCGGGGTTAAGAAGGTCATCACGGTAAGCTGAGTCAGCGTTCTATTCTGTTCCTGTTCTGCATTTCACAGTTCTTCATACGACTCAAACTCATAACAGGCCAAAATGTACTGTGGTTCTTTGTGTGTGTGGGTGGGTGTGTGTGGGTGGGTGTGTGTGGTGGTGTGTGGTGGTGTGTGTGTGGTGGTGTGTGTGGTGGTGTGTGGTGGTGTGTGGGGGTGTGTGTGTGGTGTGGTGGTGTGTGTGTGGTGGTGTGTGTGTGTGTGGTGTGGTGGTGTGTGTGTGTGTGGTGGTGTGTGGTGGTGTGTGTGTGTGGTGGTGTGTGTGTGTGGTGTGTGTGTGTGTGGTGGTGTGTGGTGGTGTGTGTGTGGTGTGGTGGTGTGTGTGTGGTGGGGTGTGTGTGTGTGGTGGGGTGTGTGTGTGTGGTGGGGTGTGTGTGTGGTGGTGTGTGTGTGTGGTGGTGGTGTGTGGTGGTGGTGTGTGTGTGGTGGTGTGTGTGTGAGTGTGTGTTCTTCTTTTGTCCCTGGGGGAATGAAAGACCTTGTTTACATATCAAATGAGGATCTTATCAGGATTTGTTTGTTGTTTTTTTATGTTGTTGTCATTTGTTTACCTGTCTCAGGATCACCAAGCAGACTTTGAATTGCTGTCGTTCTGGCTCTCGAACATGTACCACATGCTCAACTGTCTGAAGCAGTACAGTGGAGAGGAGGTACTCTACTATTTAATACAGCACACCATCAAGGGGTTCTATCCACAGATAATGTACCAGTCCATATGTTGTTTCATATTTACGTAGTAATACTCTGACCTAAAGATCTGTTGTTGTTGTTATTATTATAAAATGTTCATTTTTATCCGGCGTTTTCCACAGGAGTTTATGAAACAGAACACTCCGCGTCAGAAGAAGAACTGCTTGCAGAACTTTGACCTGTCTGAACACAGACAGATCTTCAGTGATCTGGCCATCCGTATCTACCACCAGTTTATATCTGTTATGGAGAAGGCTCTTATGCCTATGATCGGTAGGTTACTCTCATAAGATAACAACTTGTCTGAACACAGACAGATCTTCAGTGATCTGGCCATCCGTATCTACCACCAGTTTATATCTGTTATGGAGAAGGCTCTTATGCCTATGATCGGTAGGTTACTCTCATAAGATAACAACTTGTCTGAACACAGACAGATCTTCAGTGATCTGGCCATCCGTATCTACCACCAGTTTATATCTGTTATGGAGAAGGCTCTTATGCCTATGATCGGTAGGTTACTCTCATAAGATAACAACTTGTCTGAACACAGACAGATCTTCAGTGATCTGGCCATCCGTATCTACCACCAGTTTATATCTGTTATGGAGAAGGCTCTTATGCCTATGATCGGTAGGTTACTCTCATAAGATAACAACTTGTCTGAACACAGACAGATCTTCAGTGATCTGGCCATCCGTATCTACCACCAGTTTATATCTGTTATGGAGAAGGCTCTTATGCCTATGATCGGTAGGTTACTCTCATAAGATAACAACATGATGTACAGTACCAGTCAAAATAGTTTGGACACACCTACTCATTCCAGGGTTTTTTCTTAATTTTTTTACTATTTTCTACATTTTAAAATAATAGTGAAGATATCAAAACTATGAAATAACACATGGAATCATGTAGTAACCCCCCAAAAAAGTGTTAAACAAATCAAATCATATTTTAGATTCTTCAAAGTAGCCACCCTTTGCCTTGATGACAGCTTTGCACACTCTTGGCATTCCTACAGGTAGTAGGAGGGTGTTTGTCTCACTAAGCGCAAACCAGATGGGATGGCATATCGCTGCAGAATGCTGTGGTAGCCATGCTGGATAAGTGTGCCTTTAATTCTAAATAAATCGCTGACCGTGTCACCACCAAAGCGCCCTCACACCTCCTCCTCCTCCTCCATGCTTCACGGTGGGAACCACACATGCAGAGATCATCTGTTCACCTACTCTGCATCTCACAAAGACACGGCGGTTGGAACCAAAAATCTCTAATTTGGACTCATCAGACCGAAGGACATGTTTCCACCAATCTAATGTCCATTGCTCGTGTTTCTTGGTCCAAGCAAGTCTCTTCTTCTTATTGGTGTCCTTTAGCAGTGGTTTCTTTGCAGCAGTTTGACCATGAAGGCCTGATTCACGCAGTCTCCTCTGAACAGTTGAAAGAAATTCCACAAATTAACTTTTAACAAGGCACACCTGTTAATTTAAATGTATTTCAAATCCAATTAAATGAAATAGCCCTTCTTACATCAGCTGATATCTCAAAGTGCTGTACAGAAACCCAGCCTAAAACCCCAAACAGCAAGCAATGCAGGTATAGAAGCACGGTGGCTAGGAAAAACTCCCTAGAAAGGCCAGAACCTAGGAAGAAACCTAGAACCAGGCTATGAGGGGTGGCCAGTCCTCTTCTGGCTGTGCCGGGTGGAGATTATAACAGAACATGGCCAAGATGTTCAAATGTTCATAGATGACCAACATGGTCAAATAATAGTGAACAGGTCAGGGTTCCATAGCCGCAGGCAGAACAGTTGAAACTGGAGCAGCAGCACGGCCAGGTGGACTAGGGACAACAAAGAGTCATCATGTCAGGTAGTCCTGAGGCATGGTCCTACGGCCCATGTCCTCCGAGAGAAAGAAAGAGAATAAGAGAGCGCATACTTAAATTCACACAGGACACCGGATATAACAGACTGACCCTAGCCCCCCGACACACAAACTACTGCAGCGTAAATACTGGAGGCTGAGACAGGAGGGGTGGGGAGACACTGTGGCCCCAGGACAGGGCCAAACAGACAGGATATAACCCCATCCCCTTTGCCAAAGCACAGCCCCCACACCATTAGAGGGATATCTTCAACCGGCAACTTACCATCCTGAGACAAGGCCGAGTATAGCCCACAAAGATCTCCGCCACGGCACAACCCAAGGGGGGGCACCAACCCAGACAGGAAGACCACGTCAGTGACTCAACCCTACTCAAGTGACGCACCCCTCCTAGGGACGGCATGGAAGAGCACCAGTAAGCCAGTGACACAGCCCCTGTAATAGGGTTTGAGGCAGCGAGTCCCAGTGGAGAGAGGGGAACCGGCCAGGCAGAGACAGCACCTCATGAAGCTGGTTGAAGGAATGCAAAGCTGTCAAGGCAAAGGGGGGCAACTTTGAAGAATATAAAATGTATTATGATTTGTTTAACACTTTTTTGGGTTACTACATGATTCCATAGTTTTGATGTCTTCACTATTATTCTACAATGGTACTGTACATTGATATGATTTTTTATTTGATTTATTTAACCTTTATTTAACTAGGCAAGTCAGTTGAGAACAAATTCTAATTCTCAATGACGGCCTAGGAACAGTGGGTTAACTGCCTGCTCAGGGGCAGAACGACAGATTTGTACCTTGCCAGCTCGGAGGATAAGATCTTGCAACCTTCCGGTTAATAGTCCAACGCTATAACCACTAGGCTACCTGCAGTCCCTCCACTCTAACCACTAGGCTACCTGCAGTCCCTCCACTCTAACCACTAGACTACCTGCCGCCCCTCCACTCTAACCACTAGGCTACCTGCAGTCCCTCCACTCTAACCACTAGGCTACCTGCCGCCCCTCCACTCTAACCACTAGGCTACCTGCCGCCCCTCCACTCTAACCACTTGACTACCTGCCACCCCCCCACTCTAACCACTAGGCTACCCTGCCGCCCCTCCACTCTAACCACTAGGCTACCTGCCGCCCCTCCACTCTAACCACTAGGATACCCTGCCGCCCCTCCACTCTAACCACTAGGCTACCTGCCGCCCCTCCACTCTAACCACTTGACTACCTGCCGCCCCTCCACTCTAACCACTAGGATACCTGCCGCCCCTCCACTCTAACTACTAGGTTACCTGCCGCCCCTCCACTCTAACCACTAGGCTACCTGCCGCCCCTCCACTCTAACCACTAGACTACCTGCCGCCCCTCCACTCTAACCACTAGGATACCTGCCATCCCTCCACTCTAACCACTAGGCTACCTGCCGCCCCTCCACTCTAACCACTAGGCTACCTGTCATCCCTCCACTCTAACCACTAGGCTACCCTGATACATACATTGATAGTCACTTTCCATTAAATATTTGTAGAAATCCAAGAAAGTATTGTTATATAAAGGTTAAAAATGTCAATATAGGTTTTCACACATGCATACAGTACCTGTTGTACATAAGGAGTGTGTGTCTGTTTCCTCCAGTTCCTGGTATGCTGGAGCATGAGAGTCTCCAGGGAATCTCTAGTATGAAGCCTACAGGTTTCCGTAAGCGTTCCAGCAGCATCTATGAGGACCAGGAGGTCTACACCATCTCTTCTCTCCTCCAGCAGCTCAGTCTGTACCACAGCACTATGAGTCAGCACGGCATGGAGGAGGTGCTGGTCAGACAGGTAGGAGGAGGGGCTGGTCAGACAGGTAGGACGGGGGGGTCACTCAGGGTCTGGTCAGACAGGTAGGAGGAGGGGCTGGTCAGACAGGTAGGACGGGGGGGTCACTCAGGGTCTGGTCAGACAGGTAGGAGAGGGGGGGATCAGACAGGTAGGGGGGGATCAGAGGGGCTGGTCAGATGGGGGGGGGGGGGGGTCAGACAAGTAAGGGGAATCAGACCGATAGGAAGGGGGGGGGGGGCAAACAGGTAGGAGGAGGGTGGGCAGACGGGCAGGACGAGGGGAGGGGGGGCAGACGGGTAGGACGAGGGGAGGGGGGGCAGACGGGTAGGACGAGGGGAGGGGGGTCAGACGGGTAGGACGAGGGGAGGGGGGGCAGACAGGTAGGAGGAGGGTCACTCAGGGTCTGGTCAGACAGGTGGGGGGGGGGGGCAGTGTGTGTGTGTCCTGGGGGCTGTAGGGGAAAGGAGTAAACTCCCTCTTGGGATCAATTGTGGGGTTGCACAGGTATCGATTCTTGGACCTCTATGATTTTCAGGTTCTATTTGCATCTACCTGTGTTTGTGTCTGACCCTGTGTTGTCCAACATCTACCTGTGTTTGTGTCTGACCCTGTTGTCCAACATCTACCTGTGTTTGTGTCTGACCCTGTCTTGTCCAACATCTACCTGTGTTTGTGTCTGACCCTGTGTTGTCCAACATCTACCTGTGTTTGTGTCTGACCCTGTGTTGTCCAACATCTACCTGTGTTTGTGTCTGACCCTGTTTGTCCAACATCTACCTGTGTTTATGTCTGACCCTGTCTTGTCCAACATCTACCTGTGTTTGTGTCTGACCCTGTGTTGTCCAACATCTACCTGTGTTTGTGTCTGACCCTGTCTTGTCCAACATCTACCTGTGTTTGTGTCTGACCCTGTCTTGTCCAACATCTACCTGTGTTTGTGTCTGACCCTGTCTTGTCCAACATCTACCTGTGTTTGTCTGACCCTGTGTTGTCCCAACAGGCTTTGAAACAGACTTTCTTCCTGGTGGGTGCGGCCACACTCAACAACATCCTGCTACGCAAAGACATGTGCTCCTGTAGGAAGGGCATGCAGATCAGGTAGGGGTGTGTGTGTGTGATGAACAAGAAGAAACAGAGGAAGAGATGGGAAGTTAAATCCTCCCCAGCAAACAGTGAAAGTTCCTACAACGTATGTTAAACGTAACACATGTTTCAGGTACCTGTCTATATGCTACTGTAGGTAACGTAGCAACATGTTTCAGGTACCTGTCTGTATTCTACTGTAGGTAACGTAGCAACATGTTTCAGGTACCTGTCTGTATGCTACTGTAGGTAACGTAGCAACATGTTTCAGGTACCTGTCTGTATTCTACTGTAGGTAACGTAGCAACATGTTTCAGGTACCTGTCTGTATGCTACTGTAGGTAACATAGCAACATGTTTCAGGTACCTGTCTGTATGCTACTGTAGGTAACATAGCAACATGTTTCAGGTACCTGTCTGTATGCTACTGTAGGTAACGTAGCAACATGTTTCAGGTACCTGTCTGTATGCTACTGTAGGTAACGTAGCAACATGTTTCAGGTACCTGTCTGTATGCTACTGTAGGTAACGTAGCAACATGTTTCAGGTACCTGTCTGTATGCTACTGTAGGTAACGTAGCAACATGTTTTGGGTACCTGTCTGTATGCTACTGTAGGTAACGTAGCAACATGTTTCAGGTACCTGTCTGTATGCTACTGTAGGTAACGTAGCAACATGTTTCAGGTACCTGTCTGTATGCTACTGTAGGTAACGTAGCAACATGTTTCAGGTACCTGTCTGTATGCTACTGTAGGTAACGTAGCAACATGTTTCAGGTACCTGTCTGTATGCTACTGTAGGTAACGTAGCAACATGTTTCAGGTACCTGTCTGTATGCTACTGTAGGTAACGTAGCGACATGTTTCAGGTGTAACATCCAGGTACCTGTCTGTATGCTACTGTAGGTAACGTAGCAACATGTTTCAGGTACCTGTCTGTATGCTACTGTAGGTAACATAGCAACATGTTTCAGGTACCTGTCTGTATGCTACTGTAGGTAACGTAGCGACATGTTTCAGGTGTAACATCCAGGTACCTGTCTGTATGCTACTGTAGGTAACGTAGCGACATGTTTCAGGTGTAACATCCAGGTACCTGTCTGTATGCTACTGTAGGTAACATAGCAACATGTTTCAGGTAACTGTCTGTATGCTACTGTAGGTAACATAGCAACATGTTTCAGGTACCTGTCTGTATACTACTGTAGGTAACATAGCAACATGTTTCAGGTACCTGTCTGTAGGTAACGTAGCAACATGTTTCAGGTATCTGTCTGTATGCTACTGTAGGTAACGTAGCAACATGTTTCAGGTGTAACATCCAGGTACCTGTCTGTATGCTACTGTAGGTAACGTAGCGACATGTTTCAGGAACCTGTCTGTATGCTACTGTAGGTAACGTAGCAACATGTTTCAGGTGTAACATCCAGGTACCTGTCTGTATGCTACTGTAGGTAACATAGCAACATGTTTCAGGTACCTGTCTGTATGCTACTGTAGGTAACATAGCGACATGTTTCAGGTACCTGTCTGTATGCTACTGTAGGTAACATAGCGACATGTTTCAGGTACCTGTCTGTATGCTACTGTAGGTAACATAGCGACATGTTTCAGGTACCTACCTGTCTGTATGCTACTGTAGGTAACGTAGCGACATGTTTCAGGTACCTGTCTGTATGCTACTGTAGGTAACATAGCAACATGTTTCAGGTACCTGTCTGTATGCTACTGTAGGTAACATAGCAACATGTTTCAGGTACCTGTCTGTATGCTACTGTAGGTAACATAGCAACATGTTTCAGGTACCTGTCTGTATGTTACTGTAGGTAACATAGCAACATGTTTCAGGTACCTGTCTGTATGTTACTGTAGGTAACATAGCAACATGTTTCAGGTACCTGTCTGTATGCTACTGTAGGTAACATAGCAACATGTTTCAGGTGTAACATCCAGGTACCTGTCTGTATGCTACTGTAGGTAACGTAGCAACATGTTTCAGGTACCTGTCTGTATGCTACTGTAGGTAACGTAGCAACATGTTTCAGGTACCTGTCTGTATGCTACTGTAGGTAACATAGCAACATGTTTCAGGTACCTGTCTGTATGCTACTGTAGGTAACATAGCGACATGTTTCAGGTACCTGTCTGTATGCTACTGTAGGTAACGTAGCAACATGTTTCAGGTACCTGTCTGTATACTACTGTAGGTAACGTAGCGACATGTTTCAGGTACCTGTCTGTATGTTACTGTAGGTAACATAGCAACATGTTTCAGGTACCTGTCTGTATGTTACTGTAGGTAACATAGCAACATGTTTCAGGTACCTGTCTGTATGCTACTGTAGGTAACATAGCAACATGTTTCAGGTGTAACATCCAGGTACCTGTCTGTATGCTACTGTAGGTAACGTAGCAACATGTTTCAGGTACCTGTCTGTATGCTACTGTAGGTAACGTAGCAACATGTTTCAGGTACCTGTCTGTATGCTACTGTAGGTAACATAGCAACATGTTTCAGGTACCTGTCTGTATGCTACTGTAGGTAACATAGCGACATGTTTCAGGTACCTGTCTGTATGCTACTGTAGGTAACGTAGCAACATGTTTCAGGTACCTGTCTGTATACTACTGTAGGTAACGTAGCGACATGTTTCAGGTACCTGTCTGTATACTACTGTAGGTAACGTAGCGACATGTTTCAGGTACCTGTCTGTATGTTACTGTAGGTAACATAGCAACATGTTTCAGGTACCTGTCTGTATGCTACTGTAGGTAACATAGCAACATGTTTCAGGTACCTGTCTGTATGCTACTGTAGGTAACATAGCAACATGTTTCAGGTACCTGTCTGTATGCTACTGTAGGTAACATAGCAACATGTTTCAGGTACCTGTCTGTATGTTACTGTAGGTAACATAGCAACATGTTTCAGGTACCTGTCTGTATGCTACTGTAGGTAACATAGCAACATGTTTCAGGTGTAACATCCAGGTACCTGTCTGTATACTACTGTAGGTAACGTAGAAACATGTTTCAGGTACCTGTCTGTATGCTACTGTAGGTAACGTAGCAACATGTTTCCAGGTGTAACGTCCAGTTACCTGTTTGTTTTCCAGGTGATTGGAACCAGTGACCTTTCGTTTACTGTCCGAACGCCCCCTAACCGCTAGGCTACCTGTTTTGCAGGTGTAACATCAGTTACCTAGAGGAGTGGCTGAAGGAGAAGGACCTCGTGCAGGGTACCAGTGCCATGGAAACTCTGAAGCCTCTGTGTCAGGCTGCCTGGCTACTGCAGGTCAACAAGACCACTGATGACGACGCCAAGGAAATCATAGAACAATGCTCTGAACTCAACACTGTACAGGTACTGAAGGACGATGTACTACAGGGTTCTCCAACTAGCGGCCTGCGGGGGACAGTAAACACTGTAAAAGCACCAGGAAATCAGCACTAAGTGATTTTAATTTAGGAAATCAGTTCTCAACTATTCCCACACGTAATAGAGAGATGTGATTGTATACACATGTAAGGAAGGTTTGAAATGATTTTAGTCAGATATATCTGTTTGTTTGTGTATTTCTTGCGGTCAATTTGCAGTCTGTAAATTTATTAGTAATTATGTTCCGGTCCCCTGACGATCCGCTCAAGAAAGGATCGTCCCGCGGCTGAATCTAGCTGATGTTTCTTCCTGTACTACATTACCCATAATGCTTTGACAAGAAGCTAACAAAATGTTGTACCCCTATCCTTACAGATACTTAACACGGGCAGTACTTTAGATTTACTGTTTTTTGTGAATATTACTCGGTGTCACTGACAGAACCTTGTTTATTGTCCTGTTCTAGATTGTCAAGATTCTGAATTCTTACACTCCCATTGATGATTTTGTTCTAGATTGTCAAGATTCTGAATTCTTACACTCCCATTGATGATTTTGAGAAAAGGGTGGCACCGTCCTTTGTCCGCAAAGTTCAGGTAAGGTGTAAATGTGCATCCCGATCTCGATCACGTGACAAGGATCATTATTTTAATCACAGCAGTTCCAGTATATGGAAATTCAAGACGATCCAAAACCAGTTCCATGAACTAAATTTAAGAAATGAATGTATTTCCCTTGTCCTCAGGGTTTGCTCCAGGACCGTGAGGGGGGATCCTCCCAGTTGATGTTAGATACCCAGTATCGTTTCCAGGTCACCTTCCCCTTCACCCCGTCCTCTCAGGCCCTGGAGCTACTACAACTGCCATCCAGCCTCAGACTGGGCTTCATCACCAGGATCTAACCCCTGACCTCTGGGGGAGGCGGTAGCCTTGACTTTAGAGAAGCGGTCCATTAACCTAAAGGTTGCTGGTTTGAATCCCAGGGATGACGGGGTGAAAACCTGGCAGGAGTGAGGTGCCACTGTCTACCAGCATCTCGGGTGCGACCAACTACCATTGTAGCCAAATAGCCTTTTAAAAATGATTTAGTGTCCGATAATACAGTTTGAAATAAATATTACTCTGACGTCTGATGAATTTTGTGACGTAAATGCAGATGCTGTTGCAGAGCTAAATGCTTGGAGAGTACAGTGAGAAACGTTACTTCTCAGCTGGATGAGATGGGAAATGCACTTCTGCAGAAAACAGTTTAAAGTTCAATAAGTTCAATATCAAACTGCTGTTTTTTTTTTTGTAGTAAATTAAAATATGTCAAATACTCAATGTTTTGGAGTAACATGCACGGTACATCAAATGTCTTTTTTTGTTTTGTTTTCAAATATATATATTTTGTAAATCATACTGTAGAAGTATTTTTGTATCTTAAATAATATACCGAACAAAAATATAAACGGAAACATGCAACAATTTCAGAGATTTTACGGAGTTACAGTTTTATATAAGGAAATCACTCAATTGAAATAAATTCATTAGGTGCCTAATCTATGGATTTCACATGACTGGGAATACAGATATACATCTGTTGGTCTCAGATACCTTAAAAAAGGTAGGGGCGTGGATCAGAAAACCAGTCAGTATCTGGTGTGGATCAGAAAACCAGTCAGTATCTGGTGTGGATCAGAAAACCAGTCAGTATCTGGTGTGGATCAGAACACCAGTCAGTATCTGGTGTGACCACCATTTGTCTCATGCAGCGCGACACATCTCCTTCACATAGAGTTGATCAGGCTGTTGATTGTGGCCTGTGGAATGTTGTCCCCACTCCTCTTCAATGGCTGCATACACCCTACCGACATGGGGCCGTGCATTATCAAATCAAATGTATATACAGTGCCTTGCGAAAGTATTCGGCCCCCTTGAACTTTGCGACCTTTTGCCACATTTCAGGCTTCAAACATAAAGATATAAAACTGTATTTTTTGTGAAGGGGAGGGGTCAGGAGACACTGGCCCCATCCGAGGACACCCCCAGACAGGGCCAAACAGGAAGGATATAACCCCACCCACTTTGCCAAAGCACAGCCCCCACACCACTAGAGGGATATCTTCAACCAGCAATTTACCATCCTGAGACAAGGCCGAGTATAGCCCACAAAGATCTCTGCCACAGCACAACCCAAGGTGGGGCGCCAACCCAGACAGGAAGCTCACGTCAGTGACTAAACCCAATCAAATGACGCACCCCTCCTAGGGACGGCATGGAAGAGCACCAGTAAGCCAGTGACTCAGCCCCTGTAATAGGGTTAGAGGCAGAGAATCCCAGTGGAAAGAGGGGAACCGGCCAGGCAGAGACAGCAAGGGCGGTTCGTTGCTCCAGAGCCTTTCCGTTCACCTTCCCACTCCTGGGCCAGACTACACTCAATGATATGACCCACTGAAGAGATGAGTCCTCAGTAAAGACTTAAAGGTTGAGACAGAGTCTGCTTCTCTCACATGGGTAGGCAGACCATTCCATAAAAATGGAGCTCTATAGGAGAAAGCCCTGCCTCCAGCTGTTTGCTTAGAAATTCTAGGGACAAATAGGAGGCCTGCGTCTTGTGACCGTAGCGTACGTGTAGGTATGTACGGCAGGACCAAATCAGAGAGATAGGTAGGAGCAAGCCCATGTAATGCTTTGTAGGTTAGCAGTAAAACCTTGAAATCAGCCCTTGCCTTGACAGGAAGCCAGTGTAGGGAGGCTAGCACTGGAGTAATATGATCAAATGTTCATGCTGAAACATGAGGTTATGGTGGTTGGATGAATGGCATGACAATGGGCCTCAGGATCTCGTCACGGTATCTCTGTGCATTCAAATTGCCATCGATTTAAAATCATTATCCGTAGCTATTGCCTTGCCCATACCATAACCCCACCACCACCATAGGGCACTCTGTTCACAATGTTGCCATCAGTAAACCACTCATCCACACAACGCCATACATGCTGTCTGTCTGCCATCTGCCCGGTACAGTTGAAACCACGATTCATCCTTCGAGAGAACACTTCTCCAGCCAGTGGCCATTGAAGGTAAGCATTTCCCCACTGAAGTCTGTGATGACACCGAACTGCAGTCAGGTCAAGACCCTGGTGAGGACGACGAGCAGATCAGCTTCTCTGAGACGGTTTCTGCAGAAAGTCTTCAGTTGTGCCACAGTTTCATCAGCTGTCCTGGTGGCTGGTCTCAGACAAACCCACAGTTTCATCAGCTGTCCTGGTGGCTGGTCTCAGACAAACCCACAGTTTCATCAGCTGTCCTGGTGGCTGGTCTCAGACAAACCCACAGTTTCATCAGCTGTCCTGGTGGCTGGTCTCAGACAAACCCACAGTTTCATCAGCTGTCCTGGTGGCTGGTCTCAGACAAACCCACAGTTTCATCAGCTGTCCTGGTGGCTGGTCTCAGACAAACCCACAGTTTCATCAGCTGTCCTGGTGGCTGGTCTCAGACAAACCCACAGTTTCATCAGCTGTCCTGGTGGCTGGTTTCAGACAAACCCACAGTTTCATCAGCTGTCCTGGTGGCTGGTTTCAGACGATCCCACAGTTTCACCAGCATCCACCAGGGATGTAAACAAATTGGTTCACATAATTTTAAAGAAATATGCTTTTTTGAGAGAAATAAGTGCGTTGGGAACATTTCTGGGATTTTTTTAAATTTCAGTTCATGAAACAACCCTTTGTTGTGTTTATATATATTAGTTCTGAAATGATTCATACCCGTTGACTTCTTCCACATTTTGTTGTGTTACAGCCTAAATTCAAAGTTGATTAAATTGAGTGTTTTTCTTACCCATCTATACACAATACCCCATAATGAAGTGAAAACATATTTTTAGACATTTTTTGCAAATTGATAAATGTAATACAGAAATATTGAATTTACATACAGTAAGTATTTACACCCCTGAGTCATGTTTTTTTTTTTTTTTTTTAAATATATATATATATATATATATATATATATAACATAATTCAACTTTGACATTGTGGGGTATTGTGTCGGCCAGTGACGACAATATCTAAATGTAATCCATTTTAAATTCGGGCTGTAACAACAATGTAAAGGGGAAAAGTCAAGGGGTGTGAACACTTCCTGAAGGCTCTGTAAATACATGTGCCTAAAATGAATTACATGCGAATAAAATGATGTATTAGTTGATTTCTGTTTTTTTTTTTTGTAAGGATTTCTTACACATATGCAAACGTGTACACTTTAGACCTACATGATCGCATCAGTGTTGACCATGTCTAGAATGTTTTATACTATGGTTGAGGGAAAAACAATTCTCTCTCTTTTTTTGCGTCAAATTGTGTTTGATCATATAAGTAGCTATTGCGCACGTGATGGATCTAGTCTACATAGCGTCGATGGCAGCCTCCCTCTCGAAAACTGAGAAAGCATCTTTTCTCTGACGTCATGAGAGCTGCATCAGCTGTGAGCCCCGCGTCCTTAGCTTGCAAAATATACTCTCTCTCCTTTTTTTTTTTGCTGCCCGCATCTGCTCTGACAACGGGAATATATATGATATTTTCCACAAACCCTGAAATGGCTACACAGGAGGTACAACCGAATGAGACTCTCACCAACCTAAAAGCGGAATCGGACACGTTGAAAACGAAGCTCGAGGACGAAAGAGCGAAGCTGCATGATGTTGAACGTGAGTGGTGCTGAAAATGAGACGAGAGGGAAGGCCCCGCGAATCAAAACACTGCCTTCCGAATAGTACTGCATGCAAAATGTAAACACGACCATATCAGAATATAGATATAGATATACTAGGCCTATATTGTGAATTTGTCATATTGCTATTATCAGAGCACTGACTCGGTCACACGAAGAAAATAGATAATTCTTCATTCATTTGTAAACGGTTATTATATTTGAAGCCACTTGCTCGCCTATGTATTAATATCACTCGGGATTTGTTCAAATGACAAGATGCATTTCCGGCTGCAATTAGACATATAGCCTAGGCTTTGGTGGAATTTACTCCTCTATTTGCTATTTCTTTTCTCACTCAAAAGCACCGTTTTATTATAGCCGAGAGGGTGCTTAAAACATTATTCATCCTTGATTTATGCTTTAGTTTGTCGACCTCGTTGAGATCAGAGAGATTAATTTTAACATCTCTAACCGTTTACTGCGGTTTAATATGTATCCCCAACCCGGTGGGATGTTTTAATGCTAGAACACATTTAAGACCCTGCTCAGCTCATGGTATGATAACACCATAAGCAAACATCGGATATTCGTCCCTATAACAACAGTAGACTAACGTCGGATATTCGTCCCTATAACAACAGTAGACTAACGTCGGATTTTCGTCCCTATAACAACAGTACACAAACGTCGGATATTGCTTGGTGTCTGTAACTAACCACTCTAACTAACCACTCCATAGATTGATCCCTTCAACAGTGCACTAATGTCTGATATTGGTCCACAACTAACCACTTTTAACATCAGTACACTAACATAGGATCTTAGTCCCTACTACAGTACAGTAACGTAGGATCTTGGTCCCTACTACAGTATAGTAATGTAGGATCTTGGTCCCTACATCAGTAACGTAGGATCTTGGTCCCTACTACAGTACGGTAACGTAGCATCTTGGTCCCTACAACAGTACAGTAATGTAGGATCTTGGTCCCTACTACAGTAATGTTGGATCTTGGTCCCTACTACAGTAATGTAGGATCTTGGTCCCTACTACAGCAATGTTGGATCTTGGTCCCTTCTACAGTAATGTTGGATCTTGGTCCCTACTACAGTAATGTAGGATCTTGGTCCCCACTACAGTAATGTAGGATCTTGGTCCCCACTACAGTAATGTTGGATCTTGGTCCCTACTACAGTAATGTTGACATCTTGGTCCCTACTACAGTAATGTTGGATCTTGGTCCCTACTACAGTAATGTTGGATCTTGGTCCCTACTACAGTAATGTTGGATCTTGGTCCCTACTACAGTAATGTTGGATCTTGGTCCCTACTACAGTAATGTTGGATCTTGGTCCCTACTACAGTAATGTTGGATCTTGGTCCCTACTACAGTAATGTTGGATCTTGGTCCCTACTACAGTAATGTTGGATCTTGGTCCCTACTACAGTAACGTAGGATCTTGGTCCCTACTACAGTACGGTAACGTAGGATCTTGGTCCCTACTACAGTAATGTTGGATCTTGGTCGCTACTACAGTAATGTTGGATCTTGGTCCCTACTACAGTAATGTAGGATCTTGGTCCCTACTACAGTAATGTTGGATCTTGGTCCCTACTACAGTAATGTTGGATCTTGGTCCCTACTACAGTAATGTAGGATCTTGGTCCCCACTACAGTAATGTAGGATCTTGGTCCCCACTACAGTAATGTTGGATCTTGGTCCCTACTACAGTAATGTTGACATCTTGGTCCCTACTACAGTAATGTTGGATCTTGGTCCCTACTACAGTAATGTTGGATCTTGGTCCCTACTACAGTAATGTTGGATCTTGGTCCCTACTACAGTAATGTTGGATCTTGGTCCCTACTACAGTAACGTAGGATCTTGGTCCCTACTACAGTACGGTAACGTAGGATCTTGGTCCCTACTACAGTAATGTTGGATCTTGGTCGCTACTACAGTAATGTTGGATCTTGGTCCCTACTACAGTAATGTAGGATCTTGGTCCCTACTACAGCAATGTTGGATCTTGGTCCCTTCTACAGTAATGTTGGATCTTGGTCCCTACTACAGTAATGTAGGATCTTGGTCCCCACTACAGTAATGTAGGATCTTGGTCCCCACTACAGTAATGTTGGATCTTGGTCCCTACTACAGTAATGTTGACATCTTGGTCCCTACTACAGTAATGTTGGATCTTGGTCCCTACTACAGTAATGTTGGATCTTGGTCCCTACTACAGTAATGTTGGATCTTGGTCCCTACTACAGTAATGTTGACATCTTGGTCCCTACTACAGTAATGTTGGATCTTGGTCCCTACTACAGTAATGTTGGATCTTGGTCCCTACTACAGTAACGTAGGATCTTGGTCCCTACTACAGTAATGTTGGATCTTGGTCCCTACTCCAGTAATGTTGGATCTTGGTCCCTACTCCAGTAATGTTGGATCTTGGTCCCTACTACAGTAACGTAGGATCTTGGTCCCTACTACAGTAATGTTGGATCTTGGTCCCTACTACAGTAATGTTGGATCTTGGTCCCTACTACAGTAACGTAGGATCTTGGTCCCTACTACAGTAACGTAGGATCTTGGTCCCTACTACAGTAACGTAGGATCTTGGTCCCTACTACAGTAATGTTGGATCTTGGTCCCTACTACAGTAACGTAGGATCTTGGTCCCTACTACAGTAATGTTGGATCTTGGTCCCTACTCCAGTAATGTTGGATCTTGGTCCCTACTACAGTAATGTTGGATCTTGGTCCCTACTACAGTAACGTAGGATCTTGGTCCCTACTACAGTAATGTTGGATCTTGGTCCCTACTACAGTAATGTTGGATCTTGGTCCCTACTACAGTAACGTAGGATCTTGGTCCCTACTACAGTAATGTTGGATCTTGGTCCCTACTACAGTAATGTTGGATCTTGATCCCTACTACAGTAATGTTGGATCTTGGTCCCTACTACAGTAATGTTGGATCTTGGTCCCTACTCCAGTAATGTTGGATCTTGGTCCCTACTACAGTAATGTTGGATCTTGGTCCCTACTACAGTAACGTAGGATCTTGGTCCCTACTACAGTAATGTTGGATCTTGGTCCCTACTACAGTAACGTAGGATCTTGGTCCCTACTACAGTAATGTTGGATCTTGGTCCCTACTACAGTAATGTTGGATCTTGGTCCCTACTACAGTAATGTTGGATCTTGGTCCCTACTACAGTAATGTTGGATCTTGGTCCCTACTACAGTAATGTTGGATCTTGGTCCCTACTACAGTAATGTTGGATCTTGGTCCCTACTACAGTAATGTTGGATCTTGGTCCCTACTACAGTAACGTAGGATCTTGGTCCCTACTACAGTAATGTAGGATCTTGGTCCCTACTACAGTAATGTTGGATCTTGGTCCCTACTACAGTAACGTAGGATCTTGGTCCCTACTACAGTAACGTAGGATCTTGGTCCCTACTACAGTAACGTAGGATCTTGGTCCCTACTACAGTAATGTTGGATCTTGGTCCCTACTACAGTAACGTAGGATCTTGATCCCTACTACAGTAATGTTGGATCTTGGTCCCTACTACAGTAATGTTGGATCTTGATCCCTACTACAGTAACGTAGGATCTCGGTCCCTACTACAGTAATGTTGGATCTTGGTCCCTACTACAGTAATGTTGGATCTTGGTCCCTACTACAGTAACGTAGGATCTTGGTCCCTACTACAGTAATGTTGGATCTTGATCCCTACTACAGTAATGTTGGATCTTGGTCCCTACTACAGTAATGTTGGATCTTGGTCCCTACTACAGTAATGTTGGATCTTGGTCCCTACTACAGTAATGTTGGATCTTGGTCCCTACTACAGTAACGTAGGATCTTGGTCCCTACTATCAATCAATCAATCAAATTTATTTTATATAGCCCTTCGTACATCAGCTGATATCTCAAAGTGCTGTACAGAAACCCAGCCTAAAACCCCAAACAGCAAGCAATGCAGGTGAAGAAGCACGGTGGCTAGGAGAAACTCCCTAGAAAGGCCAAAACCTAGGAAGAAACCTAGAGAGGAACCAGGCTATGTGGGGTGGCCAGTCCTCTTCTGGCTGTGCCGGGTGGAGATTATAACAAAACATGGTCAAGATGTTCAAATGTTCATAAATGACCAGCATGGTCAAATAATAATAAGGCAGAATAGTTGAAACTGGAGCAGCAGCACAGTCAGGTGGACTGGGGACAGCAAGGAGTCATCATGTCAGGTATTCCTGGGGCATGGTCCTAGGGCTCAGGTCCTCCGAGAGATCTACTACAGTAATGTTGGATCTTGGTCCCTACTACAGTAATGTTGGATCTTGGTCCCTACTACAGTAATGTTGGATCTTGGTCCCTACTACAGTAACGTAGGATCTTGGTCCCTACTACAGTAATGTAGGATCTTGGTCCCTACTCCAGTAACGTAGGATCTTGGTCCCTACTACAGTAATGTTGGATCTTGGTCCCTACTACATTAATGTTGGATCTTGGTCCCTACTACATTAATGTTGGATCTTGGTCCCTACTACAGTAACGTAGGATCTTGGTCCCTACTACAGTAATGTTGGATCTTGGTCCCTACTACAGTAATGTTGGATCTTGGTCCCTACTACAGTAATGTTGGATCTTGGTCCCTACTACAGTAATGTTGGATCTTGGTCCCTACTACAGTAATGTTGGATCTTGGTCCCTACTACAGTAATGTTGGATCTTGGTCCCTACTACAGTAATGTTGGATCTTGGTCCCTACTACAGTAATGTTGGATCTTGGTCCCTACTCCAGTACAGTGTCGTGTCTTTGGCATCATTCATTTGAAGACTGTTTTTTTAATCAAATCAATTCTCTGTAATTATTATTACGTGATTAAACTAATCATGTAAATGTAATTAACTAGGAAGTCGGGGCACCAAGGAAAATCTTCAGATTACATAGTTATAATTTTCCTAATATAACTCTTCAAATAGTCTTCTAATGAATGAATTATTCGTTATCTCACGTTAGTCTCATTCCAAACGTCGTAAATTGTTGGTTATCTGCACGAACCCAGCCTTCACTATGAATCATCCATACACCAATTTATTTTCTTAGTCATTTATTTACTAACTAACTAATTAATCACAGAAATGCATAAACAAACAGTAGATTTGTTACAAGGAAATGATAACGGAGTTTCCCTGGTGGGATAAACCGGCATCGCGGCTTGGTGCACAAAAGGGAAGTGGGGGTCGACTGAGAAGGGCGGGTATTACACAAGTCACTACACAGTTGATAATTATAATAATTGAAATGCTAATCCTTTGCACATGAACGCTCACTCATTCGGGAATCATTGCAATCAATATATATATTTACGCTCAGTGTGACGTCAGAGATCTCTGTTGGAATCGTTCGTCTTTCTGTTGGAAAGTTCATCCGAACTTCTCTCTCCTTCCCTGGGGTCCTTCGTAGTTAGAATGGATACCTCAGAGTCCCATTCAGAAATGTTCTTATAGATTAGATGTTTCGGCGGTTGTCGGTCTTCACAGTCAGTCGACATAAATTCTAGCTGCAGACTAGTAATTAGTATAGAAGATTTGCTCTTATTCTGTCGGTATCGATAGTTTGAGAGTTTCAACAACCATTACAACCTTAGCTTCTACTAAGGTTTTTTTGTGGTCTCTACTCAACCTTCGCTCCCTCAGTTGACCGAGGCAGGCATGGTCTGAAGAGGATTTCTTCAGGTGGGGTTTTAATTTGGAACAGTAGAAGAGGGCTGTCCCATAACGCCAGATCAATGTCTGTGCTCATGGTGGTGGGCCAATGACTTAGTTCAACTTTGAAGGGAAGACAATTCTCTCACATTAATGGTTCAACACCATCTTACATAATTTCACAAATGGTTTCATCTTTACTCATTCATTTTATACAATAATTAGATGCAAACCTCATAACGGAGGCTCCTGTATAAACAGAGTTATGGTAATGTGGCCGTATTGTCTTTCCTGAGGTCACAATCATAAAACAAAATGGCCCGGGTCGTAGCTGGTTTCTCCACCGACCGTTTACACATTCTCCAAAACATGGACATTGTTCAGTTCTCAAGTTCTGTGAGGTAGAATAAGTTTCTTTGTTCTACTGTGTAACCCTCTCTCTATACTGCCTGGCCCTAAGGAGAGTCTCCTCATGGAATTCACAACCTGAGATAACAGAACCTGGGTGTAGAGGGAGGAGAGAGTTGGTGAGAGAGAGGGGGAGGGTACTCGCTATACCCAAAGAGGGCCACGTCATGACAGTAGTAAAGTTGAATATTGGTTCCTACTCCCTACATAGGATCTTGGTCCCTACTACAGTAACATAGGATCTTGGTCCCTACTACAGTAACATAGGATCTTGGTCCCTACTACAGTACAGTACAGTAACATAGGATCTTGGTCCCTACTACAGTACAGTACAGTAACATAGGATCTTGGTCCCTACTACAGTACAGTAACATAGGATCTTGGTCCCTACTACAGTAACATAGGTTCTTGGTCCCTACTACAGTAACATAGGATCTTGGTCCCTACTCCCTACTACAGTACAGTAACATAGGATCTTGGTCCCTACTACAGTACAGTACAGTAACATAGGATCTTGGTCCCTACTACAGTACAGTACAGTAACATAGGATCTTGGTCCCTACTACAGTAACGTAGGATCTTGGTCCCTACTACAGTAACATAGGATCTTGGTCCCTACTACAGTAACATAGGATCTTGGTCCCTACTACAGTACAGTAACATAGGATCTTGGTCCCTACTACAGTACAGTAACATAGGATCTTGGTCCCTACTACAGTACAGTAACGTAGGATCTTGGTCCCTACTACAGTACAGTAACGCAACATAGGATCTTGGTCCCTACTACAGGACAGTACAGTAACATAGGATCTTGGTCCCTACTACAGTACAGTACAGTAACATAGGATCTTGGTCCCTACTACAGTACAGTAACATAGGATCTTGGTCCCTACTACAGTACAGTAACATAGGATCTTGGTCCCTACTACAGTACAGTAACATAGGATCTTGGTCCCTACTACAGGACAGTACAGTAACATAGGATCTTGGTCCCTACTACAGGACAGTACAGTAACATAGGATCTTGGTCCCTACTACAGTACAGTACAGTAACATAGGATCTTGGTCCCTACTACAGTAATGTAGGATCTTGGTCCCTACTACAGGACAGTACAGTAACATAGGATCTTGGTCCCTACTACAGTACAGTACAGTAACATAGGATCTTGGTCCCTACTACAGTAATGTAGGATCTTGGTCCCTACTACAGTAACGCAGGATCTTGGTCCCTACTACAGGACAGTACAGTAACATAGGATCTTGGTCCCTACTACAGTACACCAGGTGGCAGAGAAGGTGGATGGACTGGGCCAGTTTATCATGAAGACCCGGCGTACTCTGAAGGGACATGGAAACAAAGTTCTCTGCATGGACTGGTGTAAGGACAAGAGGAGGATCGTCAGCTCATCACAGGTGAGTATTAGATTATTGGGTAGGTTTCTGAAGACCTAAAAGATGCATTCATGCAGTCACAGCTCTTGATATATGGACGGTCGCTGTCCATGGTCCTGGAATGAATGGTTAAAAAAAATATTTTCTATCATATTGACAAGATAGTCGAGTGACCGCTCTAACAATGGAAATACATGTCTTCAAAGATGGAAGGCAGGCGGGAGGAGTCGAGATAAGGTGGGACCATTCTAACCAATGTGAGGGCAGATGTGCATGTGAATAACAGGCACAACTCGTTTTTTTTTTCAAAAGTGGCCGAAATGCCACATGCGTCCACTTTATATCAGTGCATTCGTAATAACCTAACCATTATGAAACTTATATTCAATCAAATTAGCCTCGCATAGCAAATGAGCAATAAAAAAAAAATATTGCTGACCAAATTTCGACACTCCGTACAAAAATTCCTCACTTTGTGGTCTTATTTTTCGTGCACAGATTTTCGTCGGAATAAACCTCTCTCGCTTCGACCTCTTCCTCTCTTATTGTAAAGCTCATCATCGCTAAATTTTGAGGTTCGGGAAAAGCTCCTAAAACAGATGTGTGCATATATTTCAGTAGTCACATCTGAGATACTGACGGTCGCTGTCCATGGTGCTGAGTTTAAAATAATATGCACTGCTTTCAGTAGTGATCACATTTGTAACATTTTGTTGGAAATGTAAAGAGTCTTAGGCCTGTGTGTCACTTCTAATGTTTGTTTCCTAATCTAACTTCTTTTCAGGATGGAAAAGTGATTGTATGGGATGCCTTCACCACTAACAAGGTAGGGAACCTTCTTCTTTTTTTCCTCTGTCCAGAAAGGCTTTAGAGTTGACAAAATGCTTGGCGAGATAGCAAGACTTCTGCAGTTATTTCATCTGATTTTGGATGAATGAGAACATTTTGTGCATCCCAAATGGAACCTTATTCCCCACATCAAATCAAATCAAATGTGTTTATAAAGCCCTTCGTACATCAGCTGATATCTCAAAGTGCTGTACAGAAAGCCAGCCTAAAACCCCAAAACAGCAAGCAATGCAGGTGTAGAAGCACGGTGGCTAGGAAAAACTCCCTATGTTGCACTACTGACCGGTGCCCTATGGACCTGTAGCGGTGCCCAGGGTGGCCAGTGCCCTATGGACCTGTAGCGGTGCCCAGGGTGGCCAGTGCCCTATGGACCTGTAGCGGTGCCCAGGGTGGCCAGTGCCCTATGGACCTGTAGTGGTGCCCAGGGTGGCCAGTGCCCTATGGACCTGTAGCGGTGCCCAGGGTGGCCAGTGCCCTATGGACCTGTAGCGGTGGCCAGTGCCCTGTGTGGCCCTGTGTGGCCACGGCCACCTTTTGAAATCTGATTGGCCACCACAGTGCCCCCCCACCCCCAAAGAAAATCTGAGATCTGATGCGTCATCTCTGAATATATTGATCATTTTCCCCCAGACTCATCAATCTCACAGGAGAAAACATCAGAGCGAGTGAAACAGCGTCTCTCTGTCTCCGTATGTGTTGCCCATGTATTTGATGCTGTCAGGCCAAAAAGAGTATGACATGTCATTATTTTTGGCCAGACAGCGTTAGATACATGGGCTATATATGGATGGGCACGTTATTATAGACACCTTCTGAATGTCATGGTATTATAGACACCCCTGAATGTCACAGTATTATAGACACCCCTGAATGTCACGGTATTATAGACACCTTCTGAATGTCACGGTATTATAGACACCTTCTGAATGTCATGGTATTATAGACACCTGGATGTCCTGGTATTATAGACACCCCTAAATGTCACGGAAATGCTGATTGTTCCTTTTATAATGTGGTGTCCTCTAGGAGCATGCAGTGACCATGCCGTGCACCTGGGTGATGGCCTGTGCCTACGCCCCCTCTGGATGTGCAGTGGCCTGTGGGTAAGTCCCCCCCTGCTCCACCCACACGCTCCATTTTCCCACTGTGCACTTTTGGGTCTTGGCCCGGTTACTGTGAAGCGCTGTCACAACTGTTGACGTTATAAGAGAGTTTAAAAATAAAATGTGATGGATTGATTGTGTTTCAGGGGTCTGGACAACAAGTGCTCTGTGTACCCTCTTTCGTTGGACAAGAATGAGAACCTGGCAGCGAAGAAGAAGTCTGTCGCCATGCACACCAACTACTTATCTGCCTGTAGCTTCACCAACTCAGACATGCAGGTTAGAGAAGACATTTTTCTTATTCTGATGTAAGTATTTTTTTGTTGTACCATTTGTATATTTTGTTACAGTCTTTAACAAGGTTTGTATTCGCTCCTTTCTATAAATTGTTGAATTACTTGATTGCTTCAAAATCAGTTTAAAAGAAAAACCCACTGATATGCCGTGTCATAATTTGAACCAGTTTCACACATCAGGAAAATAATCCTGCAGCAACAGAAAATGTGAATTGTTATATGGATTATAATTAATGGATTGTTTTTGGTAGGGATTCCTACATTTTTCGTTTGGGCAAATCAAATCTGACATTTTAAAGTGGAAATTACAAACTTTAGAAGCCTTTTTAAACCTCAAAATCACTACACATTTGCATTTCCTGATGTACAGGAATGTTTCTGCAACAACAGGATGATCAAATTAGGATGAGGCATCTGAATTTCTACTACTTTCCCATGGCAGATGAGTAATGGGAAATCACTGCACTCTATACCAGACCTGGAAAGAACTGCCATTCTTGTTTAATAATTCACAACATTCTAATGTTCCCCATTGGCTGTGTTTAGTCACATGCTTTAGCCTCGGGCCAAGACTCTTCTATTTATGGGTCAGTGTCATAGAATTCTGAATCTGAATTCTGAACAGCCAAAGTTATGACAATGGCTTCCCTCTGACCTTACTACTTGTAGGAGTGTAGTTGTACTTTGCTCTCTAAGGGCTGGTTTCCCTGACATATTCAATATAGAGTATTTTTGTCCTGAAATGAGCCTAATATAGGTCTGGGAAACCAGTCCCATGTGTACATTACGGGGTGAATCCTAACCTTCACTTAAATCACATTTTCACTTCGTCTCGCATTGACATTTAATGAATGACTAAGTGGCTGTTCGTTTTCACCCCTATATGAGAACGCGTAATATGTTGTGATCCCAAGATGCAGTTTGTGATGAACCCCCTTTTGTGTTCCAGATCCTGACGTCGAGCGGAGACGGAACCTGTGCATTATGGGATGTGGAGAGCGGTCAGCTGTTGCAGAGTTTCCATGGACACACCGCTGATGTTCTTTGTCTGGACCTGGCTCCTTCTGAGACCGGCAACACCTTCGTCTCTGGGGTGAGGAGAAGACTAGGAGCATTTCACTATATTGTCCCACAATAGAGAAATTGTGAATAAACAACCTGACCTCCTCCTAAGCATTGTCTTTTACCTTTTTAACTTTTCAAACAAACATTTTTATTCAGAGAGAGCGGGAGATTTGAAATGATTAGTGAAGAAATCGTGGCAGGCTTGAGATTCAAACTCCTGTTTGTGTGGTCCAGAATGCAAAGATACTGTGTTACATTTGACATAATGTGGATATTTTTTCATTTAACCTTTTATTTAACCAGGAAAAGCCACTTGGAAGTTAAACCCTATTTTGGGTTTAAACCTTTCAAAACAATTTAGCAATAATTAATGAATTCCTTAATCTTCTTCTGTGTGTCTAAACACAGGGCTGTGACAAGAAGGCCAATGTATGGGACATGCGCTCAGGCCAGTGCATTCAGTCCTTTGAAACCCACGAATCAGACATCAACAGTGTCAGGTAAGGAGATACGAATGAATTCCAAGGGACTTAGAGACACACTGTGTTAATACCCCTGTATTAATCATAAGTGAGCCCCAGGCGACTGCAGTTGAAAACTAGCTGGCACTGTCCCTGTAAAACTAAGCTAATCTCCATTTTGTATGGTTCGTTATATATTACCTGGCGTTTGTCTCCTTCCTTGGCATCAGGTACTACCCCAGTGGAGATGCATTTGCCTCAGGCTCTGATGATGCGACAGTAAGTTGTCATCAATGTCATTTACTGCTTGATCACATGTTGATGCTGCCTTTCAATGTCAAAGATCATGAAGTACTTTGACATTGAATGTTTTTAACCCGTTTGCAAAAAAAACAACACAAAAAAATCTAGTTATTAATGCATGTTTTTTGTGTTTCAGTGTCGTCTCTATGACCTGAGAGCAGACAGAGAAGTGGCCATTTATTCCAAAGAGAGCATCATATTTGGTGCCTCCAGTGTTGACTTCTCTCTCAGTGGTAAGATACTGTATTCATGAACTTCATCTAGTACACGTGCTTTTACCTCTCTACACTTTAGTGATTCCATGTCACTAACTAATCTACACTTTAGTGATTCCATGTCACTAACCAGTCTACACTTTAGGGATTCCATGTCACTAACCAGTCTACACTTTAGGGATTCCATGTCACTAACCAGTCTACACTTTTTAGTGATTCCATGTCACTAACCAGTCTACACTTTAGTGATTCTATGTCACTAACCAGTCTACACTTTAGTGATTCCATGTCACTAACCAGTCTAAATTTAGTGATTCCATGTCATTACCAGTCTACCCTTTAGTGATTCCATGTCACTAACCAATCTACACTTTAGTGATTCCATGTCACTAACCAGTCTAAATTTAGTGATTCCATGTCACTAACCAGTCTACACATTAGTGATTCCATGTCACTAACCAGTCTACACTTTAGTGATTCCATGTCACTAACCAGTCTACACTTTAGTGATTCCATGTCACTAACCAGTCTACACTTTAGTGATTCCATGTCACTAACTAATCTACACTTTAGTGATTCCATGTCACTAACCAGTCTACACTTTAGTGATTCCATGTCACTAACTAATCTACACTTTAGTGATTCCATGTCACTAACCAGTCTACACTTTAGTGATTCCATGTCACTAACTAATCTACACTTTAGTGATTCCATGTCACTAACCAGTCTACACTTTAGTGATTCCATGTCACTAACCAGTCTACACTTTAGTGATTCCATGTCACTAACCAGTCTACACTTTAGTGATTCCATGTCACTAACTAATCTACACTTTAGTGATTCCATGTCACTAACCAGTCTACACTTTAGTGATTCCATGTCACTAACTAATCTACACTTTAGTGATTCCATGTCACTAACCAGTCTACACTTTAGTGATTCCATGTCACTAACCAGTCTACACTTTAGTGATTCCATGTCACTAACTAATCTACACTTTAGTGATTCCATGTCACTAACCAGTCTACACTTTAGTGATTCCATGTCACTAACCAGTCTACACTTTAGTGATTCCATGTCACTAACCAGTCTACACTTTAGTGATTCCATGTCACTAACCAGTCTACACTTTAGTGATTCCATGTCACTAACCAGTCTACACTTTAGTGATTCCATGTCACTAACCAGTCTACACTTTAGTGATTCCATGTCACTAACCAGTCTACACTTTAGTGATTCCATGTCACTAACCAGTCTACACTTTAGTGATTCCATGTCACTAACCAGTCTACACTTTAGTGATTCCATGTCACTAACCAGTCTACACTTTAGTGATTCCATGTCACTAACCAGTCTACACTTTAGTGATTCCATGTCACTAACCAGTCTACACTTTAGTGATTCCATGTCACTAACCAGTCTACACTTTAGTGATTCCATGTCACTAACCAGTCTACACTTTAGTGATTCCATGTCACTAACTAATCTACACTTTAGTGATTCCATGTCACTAACCAGTCTACACTTTAGTGATTCCATGTCACTAACCAGTCTACACTTTAGTGATTCCATGTCACTAACCAGTCTACACTTTAGTGATTCCATGTCACTAACCAGTCTACACTTTAGTGATTCCATGTCACTAACCAGTCTACACTTTAGTGATTCCATGTCACTAACTAATCTACACTTTAGTGATTCCATGTCACTAACCAGTCTACACTTTAGTGATTCCATGTCACTAACCAGTCTACACTTTAGTGATTCCATGTCACTAACCAGTCTACACTTTAGTGATTCCATGTCACTAACCAGTCTACACTTTAGTGATTCCATGTCACTAACCAGTCTACACTTTAGTGATTCCATGTCACTAACTAATCTACACTTTAGTGATTCCATGTCACTAACCAGTCTACACTTTAGTGATTCCATGTCACTAACCAGTCTACACTTTAGTGATTCCATGTCACTAACCAGTCTACACTTTAGTGATTCCATGTCACTAACCAGTCTACACTTTAGTGATTCCATGTCACTAACCAGTCTACACTTTAGTGATCCATGTCACTAAGCTGAATATGAACAGCGTACTGTCACATTAACCTTCTATTCAGAAACGATGTATTGCATCTACGTTGTTGAAAGAGGACATGTATTTTCATTCTTCAGGCCGGCTACTGTTCGGTGGCTACAACGACTACACCATCAACGTGTGGGATGTCTTGAAGGGGACGAGGGTGTCCATCCTGTTTGGACACGAGAACCGTGTCAGCACTCTGCGTCTGTCTCCCGACGGAACGGCCTTCTGCACGGGGTCATGGGACCACACGCTCAGGGTGAGGGATAGGAGTTATCACCTGGATTATATTCCCAAAAGACTAATTATTAGTATTGCCTATCTATCCATCCATCCAATCTATCGTATCATTCTATTCTTCTATCCATCCGGGGTTTCCCTGGTGTCCATCCTCTCCATTTGTTTTTCTAGAGAACAGCATCATGGTCTCTTTTTATGGTGAAGTAAGTTTATGTTTCTATTTTTTTTTTTAATTTTCAGATCTGGGCTTAAAGAAAAGGACACAGAAGAGGAACAACTAACCTCAATGGTAGATAGATGGGATCCAGTTGTAAACTAAGAGACAGACGTGTTCCACTCGGCTTGAATACAATCCGAGGTTCAGATTCAGATGAACATAGATACAGTGGTAAAGGGCAGACATTGTCTTACTGTAGTGGTGTGTCAGGGTACATTTGAACCGTGGTCTTGGACAAGTTAACAGTCATTATCAAACAAAACAAAACAAAAAACCCGCAAAATGATACACTTTTTTTTTTTACGAGCTTTAATAACGTATCACATTAAGTATTTTAGATCGCGCAAGGTCAATATATCTTAATGAAATTCATAATCACACACAGAATGATGATATAGCTACTCTAGTCTTAAGCAGATGGTCCAAAGAGAACTAGTGTGAAGTGGATGGTGATCAATAACAAAGTTGGAAATGAATCTAGTGGTGAATATACAGAGAGTAAAAGATTTAGAGGAAGAATGTCTTCAATAACCTAATGTATAAGATGTAGTATGATGCCATGTTTAGATTTGAGATATGATGGAAAAACAGTTCATACATTTGGAACCAAACCCTCAAGAGTCACTAAGTCATCTTGGTTGATGCCAGGACAAATCCTCTTGGTTGATGCCAGGACAAATCCTCTTGGTTGATGCCAGGACAAATCCTCTTGGTTGATGCCAGGACAAATCCTCTTGGTTGATGCCAGGACAAATCCTCTTGGTTGATGCCACATTTTCCATTCTAATACTTGACCCTTCGAGTTCCTTTCCACCTGTGGATTTCACTTACTGCTTGAGATGTTCACATGACAAACACTAGATAATATCTAGCTGACGTGAATATACGACCTTTTGTGAATACCTACTTATTTAAATTCTTAGACTTATGTATTCCTGTTCATGTAATTATTCTGATGATTGTAATTTGATAATTTATTGTAATTATTATATTGTAGTTTAGTGTATATACAAAGTTACATGATACAATAAACTATTCACCTATACCACACAAAAGTAATAAAATTAATTTGGACTATCAATTTTGTGTTTATTTCTGCTGTTGTGGTTGTCATATTTGGAATTTCTGTGATTTTAAGTTAAAAAATAAATAATTCTAAGCAAAAATATGTTTTTAACATATATCTCAATATGACAATGATGTCGATGATGATTGGATTTATTTTGTAACATATTTACCAGAGGTGGGACCAAGTCACTACCACAGGAGACACAAGCAAGTCACAAGGTCTAAGTCCACGTTGTTCATTCTTAAGAGCAAGTCGAGTCGATTCACAAGTCTTAAATTCAAATCTATACATGCAATGACTTGTCAACTACAAATTGAGACCTTGGAACTATAAGGTTCTGACATTTTTTTCTAGTCAAAAAGGATTTAGTCACATATATAATAGATATTTAAATGGTTCTTTATATGTCTGTGAAGTAAGAATTTAGAAAAAGTTCATTTTAAGTGGGGGAAGAAAAAAAAGAAAAACTAGAACGTTCTATCACCATTGACCCGTTAGAACTTGGTGCTATAAGGTTATATCCGCAATCCAATCACAAGCCTGAACAAATACAGACGGACCAATCAGAACACATGTCTTTGCTATCTCCCTCTAAGTATGGTCTAGGTCAGGGTTTCTCAAACTCGGTCTTGGGGCCCCCTCACTGGGTGCAAGTTTTGGTTTAGGGCAACAACAAAACTAAAAGTACACCCAGGTGGAGCCCAAGGACCAAGGAGTTTGAGAAATCCTGGTCTAGGCTAGTCTAGCCAGCAATAATGTAAAGCAAGCCACAACAACAACAACAACAACAAAACACTGTCAGAAATGTTGTTCAGCGATGTTCAGCGATGACAGTAATTTGTCTGATGATCGTAATACATTTCTTAATGTATTTGATGACGTGTTCTGACTATCTATTGGTAAAATAGTGTTAGTCTAGCATGTATACGTATTCAAAAACATATTCAAATTATTTGTCCCTGATCATAACTCCTGAGTGGCGCAGTGGTCTAAGGCACTGCATCTCAGTGCAAGAGGCGTCACTACAGTACCTGGTTCAAATCCAGGCTGCATCACATCCGTGGCTGTGATTGGGAGTCCCGTAGGGCGGCGCACAATTGGCCCAGCGTCTTACGGGTTTCGCCGGGGTAGGCTGTCATTGTAAAAATGACTAGTTAAATAAAGATTATATTTTATATATTATTTATATATATATTATATTTAAAAAGAAAAATAACAGATCAGCTGCTGGTCATTCTGAAATAACCTCTGTCTCGAGTTCCTCTCTCCAGGCTGACGCATGACAGTCTGGCCCCTGGTAGATACACATGCAACGACAACTAAAAGTCCTTCTACCCAACCAGAAGCAGATTATTCTCCCTCTTCAGTCCTCTTAAAAACTGAACATGTTTAATTCAGAAGTGTCAGAACATTATGGCTGAACCCGGATTGACGTTTGTGTTTTAGCTAACCTTATATAATTAATTAATTAATGACTTATGAAAGAAGAATTCACTACAAAACACTTTGATGCTCAATATCTCAGAACCATTCTTTGTGCTGATTTAACCTTATAGTCACACTGTCACGAAATATTTGTCTATTTATTGTGGGTACCAGACAGCCATTTTCATTATTTTGTCGACAACACATGTTGTTTATGTATTACTTACATTGTAACAATAAATTCCAAATGCAAGCTTCATAATAAGTAAATCATCCATTTCAAGACATTTTGACATACCAAAAGACCAGTAGGACGATGCTAGTAATTGTTGCTTGATGCCCCATTGCTGGTGAGTTTGCAAACTAAACAGTTTATATTTTTGATCACCACATCTTGTTGGGAGCTGCATATGATTGTATATCAATCCTCTCTCCCTACACTTTGACATTTACGCTGCACCCGAGTTTAAAGCTGTAGAGCAAATCAGCAATTGGTTCGCTAGTGAGGACAGCTCATAATAATGGCTGGAATGGAGTCAATGGAGTGGCATCAAAAACAGGGTTTTCATGGGTTTGATAACATTCCATTCCATTATACTCCATTCCAGGCATTATTATGAGCCATTCTCCCCTCAGCAGCCTCCACTGCTGTAGCCTATTAAAATATGTATGGGGGAAAAAAATGTGTATTAACGATTTTTCCCAGTCGGCGCTTGTTTTTTTTCCGAGCTCCCACTTGTCTTGAATACACTGAATTCGGGGCTTTCGAGTTCACAGTTGTTTTGAACGCAGCATACTAGCTAGATGTCGTCACAGATGAATGAGAAAACCAAGTCTATGGTTAAAAGTCTATTTTCTGTCATCGCCGAGGGAATATAATAATAATACATTTAATTTGTAAAGCATTTTTCTCAACACCCAAGGTCCAAAAAATATAAATGAATACAAATGATCCAAAACACAGAACAGGTGTCGTCCGATCCGGTCGACAGGGGAACAGAATTAGCAGCGGTCCTTCACAGCTTTTATGAACAGCATGGTCTTGGGCTGTGCCTTAAGGATAGAGACTCTGCAGCCCTAATACTGTCTGGATACCGTATTTTTTTAGCTAACATTCCCAGTTATTTTGAACGCGGAATAAATCCAAACTCTCGCGGTATTTCAATGGTAAAAATTGTCCGTATGTGTATTCAATCTAGTTGACTATATGATCAAGAAAGCATAGGTAGATAATAACAATCATTTCTCCCACCTTCTATCCATTTGCTCTACAACATGTATTTAACTACAACTGCTTAATGTGTTTCTCGACGAAAAATTAAACCGCAGTTAATTTGGAATTATCCGTGGTTACTGAAAAAAACTATATAGCAGAGTACCATGAAGAAATTCTGGTGACATGATCAGGCTGCCACTTGATAAATAAAAACAATCGCTCGTGTCAATAATCTCACGTCGGCTATACGTGTGCTCCAGCCAACGTATAGCCAGCCGTCTATCTGCCCACACTGTATCTTCAAGCGGATGGCTCGAGCTAAAGTGCCAATTACCAGAGAGGGCACACTAGAGGGCACACTAGCTACATAACTCAACATTCTTTGTGAGAAAACCATCAGTATAGTTTAATGTGATGGAAACCCATTTAACTTGCATTTTTTGAAATAAATACATGGGAATTTAAACGCAAAAGGTATTTTGTATGTGTACCACGTCGTCACGCACAGCCTTTTATTAGCAACCAGAGTATATGAGCGGAGTTGAGCGGTCGGAAATCACGCTCATCACTCACGGAGCACTGCTGCTCAGGGCACTCCACATACTTTCTCAGGACTCCGCTAAAAACCGCTCTGTGCTCACAGGAAAACAACAGCAGGAAAACAACAGCCTCTCCAAATTCGCTCCATTCATTAAAATCACAATTTAACCAACACCCTTTATTTTTGTGACTACCTGGACGTTTGGTTTTGAAGTATTGCAACCGAACCACATGATTTGAAAAGTATTTTTTTATAAACATGAAATGGTGAATGTAAGAAGCGCTCATATCAAATAGGCTACATGTCATATTAAACAGCATATAAACACTAAATAGGTCAGGCGCCAGACAGGGAGACTAAGAAGGAACGAAAATGAATTATTTAGGCAGTATTATTTCAAAGCTATAGCCTACAAAGAAATACATTGTGAATAATTTGCGAGTGCGACACAATAGGCCCGTAGGGACATAAAGCGCTCAGCATTTAAACAACCCTTCGCTGTATTGAATCATTATTATAGTCTATAACTTTCGCATGTGACTGTGACTTACTTAGAATTAAATACAAATTCAATTAAAAATGCCTTATTAGGCTCAGTCTACAGTGCCTTTGAATTCATTTTTAGAAACTGGTAGAAACACCAGTTTGGCTCAGTCTACAGTGCCTTTTGAGTTAATTTTATTAACCGCAGTTTGGCCAGTCTGGGGCTTCAGGCTCATATGATGGTTCCTGGAGAGCCGGACAGCAGTGAAGAATATCCTCTCCAGACGTGCAGAGCCACTGGGGATGCTCAACACCCTTTAGGCCTCTCTTGCCAGGCTGGCCAGAGATGCAGAGCCACTGGGGATGCGCAACACCCTTTAGGCCTCTCTTGCCAGGCTGGCCAGAGATGCAGAGCCACTGGGGATGCTCAACACCCTTTAGGCCTCTCTTGCCAGGCTGGCCAGAGATGCAGAGCTTTTTTTCTCCCTCTAAGGTTTTTAGGCAAAATGACCCAATCAAAATGGCAGGCCTATTGTATGGATAATAGAACAAAATTGAACAAAACTTTTGAAAGCAGATGCTATCTTTTTTTAAATACTTTGCTACAATGACACACGTAGTTATCTACCCACCTCGTTCCTTTCTTTTAGCATATGCACATAGTAAGTATACCATCATGCTTTCAGGATACGTGTCTTTTCAGATTCCACAATGATTCTTTAGTTGTGGACATTACATCACCACACTCCATCTTTGTAAGTCACCTTGATTTTGCACCATTGTGTTTTTATCAGTAAACATGTAAAGCGAACTCCAAGACAGTAGCTAAAGTAAAAGGGCTATAGCAGTACACAAGTAGACTACAGATGCATGCTGGGCCGGGCATGCCCTGAGCTCGTGAAGTGAGCGCTACTGGAGCAGGCGAGAAGACCGACGCTCCAGCCTTTGGGCACGCGCCACTCCCCACTCTGCTCGGCTAACGTTACTCTGTCTACAACAAGTCCATTTGATGGAACATCTCTGGTGGGAAAATACGCATATTGTTTTTATGCAGGTTTGAAGAATATTCGCATGAAAATCTGTCACCTATTTGGATGAAAACCCATATTTTGTTGATAACATAGCTGGCGCTAATAGTGGAATGATAAGTGTTTTCACAGTGTTACAGCAAGAGGCGAGATTGGCAATCTCTGTGATATTCGCCTACTGATTTCTGCCGCCTGCGTGACATCTGTTGTCAAACTGGGAAAGCTGTTTTGTTCCACTAGCTTCAAACAGCTATAGAGATATTTTGGTGGCGATTTAGATACAATGATTCCCTACACTATTCAGTGCTTGTTTTCTCACAAACTGAAATTGTGCAAACAGTGTAGAATTTTAGTAACCAGTGCGATTAGTAAGGTGCGATTTCCACTAGATAACACAGCCACAAAGTCAGAAACAGCTTTACCAGTTTGATATGTATTTGAATTGGATTTATTTCACCTTTATTTAACCAGGTGGGCTAGTTGAGAACACCTTTATTTAACCAGGTAGGCCAGTTGAGAACACCTTTATTTAACCAGGTAGGCTAGTTGAGAACACCTTTATTTAACCAGGTAGGCTAGTTGAGAACACCTTTATTTAACCAGGTAGGCTAGTTGAGAACACCTTTATTTAACCAGGTAGACTAGTTGAGAACACCTTTATTTAACCAGGTAGACTAGTTGAGAACACCTTTATTTAACCAGGTAGGCTAGTTGAGAACACCTTTATTTAACCAGGTAGGCTAGTTGAGAACACCTTTATTTAACCAGGTAGGCTAGTTGAGAACACCTTTATTTAACCAGGTAGGCCAGTTGAGAACACCTTTATTTAACCAGGTAGGCTAGTTGAGAACACCTTTATTTAACCAGGTAGGCTAGTTGAGAACACCTTTATTTAACCAGGTAGGCTAGTTGAGAACACCTTTATTTAACCAGGTAGACTAGTTGAGAACACCTTTATTTAACCAGGTAGACTAGTTGAGAACACCTTTATTTAACCAGGTAGGCTAGTTGAGAACACCTTTATTTAACCAGGTAGGCTAGTTGAGAACACCTTTATTTAACCAGGTAGGCTAGTTGAGAACACCTTTATTTAACCAGGTAGGCCAGTTGAGAACACCTTTATTTAACCAGGTAGGCTAGTTGAGAACACCTTTATTTAACCAGGTAGGCTAGTTGAGAACACCTTTATTTAACCAGGTAGGCTAGTTGAGAACACCTTTATTCAACCAGGTAGGCTAGTTGAGAACACCTTTATTTAACCAGGTAGGCTAGTTGAGAACACCTTTATTTAACCAGGTAGGCTAGTTGAGAACACCTTTATTTAACCAGGTAGGCTAGTTGAGAACACCTTTATTTAACCAGGTAGGCTAGTTGAGAACACCTTTATTTAACCAGGTAGACTAGTTGAGAACACCTTTATTTAACCAGGTAGGCTAGTTGAGAACACCTTTATTTAACCAGGTAGACTAGTTGAGAACACCTTTATTTAACCAGGTAGGCTAGTTGAGAACACCTTTATTTAACCAGGTAGGCTAGTTGAGAACACCTTTATTTAACCAGGTAGGCTAGTTGAGAACACCTTTATTTAACCAGGTAGGCTAGTTGAGAACACCTTTATTTAACCAGGTAGGCTAGTTGAGAACACCTTTATTTAACCAGGTAGGCTAGTTGAGAACACCTTTATTTAACCAGGTAGGCTAGTTGAGAACACCTTTATTTAACCAGGTAGGCTAGTTGAGAACACCTTTATTTAACCAGGTAGGCTAGTTGAGAACACCTTTATTTAACCAGGTAGGCTAGTTGAGAACACCTTTATTTAACCAGGTAGGCTAGTTGAGAACACCTTTATTTAACCAGGTAGGCTAGTTGAGAACACCTTTATTTAACCAGGTAGGCTAGTTGAGAACACCTTTATTTAACCAGGTAGAATAGTTGAGAACACCTTTATTTAACCAGGTAGGCTAGTTGAGAACAAGTTCTCATTTACAAATGCGACCTGGCCAAGATAAAGCAAAGCAGTGCGACACAAACAACAACACAGAGTTACACATGGAGTAAAACAAAACATACAGTCAATAACACAATAGAGAAAAATCTACACACAGTGTGTGCAAATGGAGTAAGGAGGTAAAGGCAATAAATATCATTGTGTTCTATATGATAACCACTGGAGTTATTTCCGACAATAACGTCCTCCCAGTTATATGGATGTCATATTGTACAATTTGTGTCTCCTCTTTTTATGGTCATGGATCCAGCTTTGGTCGAACTAACGTCATATTTGACATTCCGTAGCAGATTTAGGCGGCAGGTTATGAGAATCAGGTTAAGCTTATGAAAAGGCTATGGATTAGCTAACCACCCCCCCCCCCCATAATACTTTTGACAATAGCTGGATCCCTTTTAGCCAGGACCTCTTTTTCATAAACCTAGATTACATGGTTACAGTCAAGACAAGGTTGTTTATTTTATTGATCTGTTGTCAGTGTCAGGAGAGCAGGCCTAGGCTACCATCGTATTAAAACAGATTCAGCTCATTTCTCCGGTCATATAAAGTGTAGAATGGCATGGAATGTTTATCAAAGGCAACATTTTCCAGTGCAAAGGTAAACAATAACATTAGGAATAGTAGATGATAGAGGCATTACAGTCCTTTGTTATAAAGGTGCATTTTTTGTGGAGAAAAATAGCTTCCCAAAAAAAACTTTAAACTCACACGACACATGCTAATTTCTAGACTACAAGCTATATACAGTACCAGTCAAACGTTTGGACACACCTACTCATTCAAGGGTTTTTCAGGCCTTCATGGTCGAATTTCTGCAAATAAACCACTTCTAAAGGACACCAATAATAATAATAAGAGACTTGTTCGGGCCAAGAAACACGAGCAATGGACATTAGACCGGTGGAAAATTGTCCTTTGGTCTGATGACTCCAAATTTGATATTCTTGGCTCCAACCGCCGTGTCTCTGTGAGATGCAGAGTAGGTGAACGGATGATCTCTGCATGTGTGGTTCCCACCGTGAAGCATGGAGGAGGTTTGATGGTGTGCTTTGCTGGTGACACTGCCAGTGATTTATTTAGAATTCAAGGCACACAACCAGCATGGCTTCCACAGCATTCTGCAGCGATACACCATCCCATCTGGTTTGCGCTTAATGGGACTATCATTTGTTTTTCAACAGGACAATGACCCAAAACACACCTCCAGGCTGTGTAAGGGCTATTTGACCAAGAAGGAGAGTGATGGAGTGCTGCATCAGATGACCTGGCCTCCACAATCACCCGACCTCAACCCAATTGAGATGGTTTGGGATGAGTTGGACCGCAGAGTGAAGAAAAAGTAGCCAACAAGTGCTCAGCATATGTGGGAACTCCTTCAAGACTGTTGCAAAAGCATTCCTCATGAAGCTGGTTGAGAGAATGCCAAGAGTGTGCAAAGCTGTCGTCAAGGCGACGAGTGGCTACTTTGAACGAATCTAAAATATATTTTGATTTGTTTAACACTTTTTTGGTTACTACATGATTCCATATGTGTTATTTCATAGTTTTTATGTCTTCACTATTATTCTACAATGTAGAAAATTGTGAAAATCAAGAAAAACCCTTGAATGAGTAGGTGTCCAAATTTTTGACTGGTACTGTATACTGAAAAAAAATAAACCACTCAGGAACATTCAATGACATCTTGCTAAGCAACTACACTGTAGATTTGGCCTTGTGTTTTAGGTTATTGTCCTGCTGAAAGGTGAATTTGTCCTGCTGAAAGGTGAATTTGTATCCCGGTGTCTGTTGGAAAGCAGACTGAACCAGATTTTCCTCTTGAGATTTTGTGCTTAGCTCCATTCCATTTATTTTTATCCTGAAAAACTCCTTAGTCTTTGCCGATGACAAGCATACTCATAACATGATTCAGCCACCATCATGCTTGAAAATATGAAGAGTGGTACTCAGTGATGTGTTGCGTTGGATTTTCCCCAAACATGATGCTTGTATTCTGGACATGAAGTTAATTTCTTTGCCACAACCTATTATGAGACTTGTTAAGCATATTTTTTATTCCTGAACTTGCTGTACATAGTCCATCTGTAAATAGCCTACCCAATCTACCTACCTCATCCCCATATTGTTTTTATTTACTTTTCTGCTCTTTTGCACACCAGTATTTCTACCTGAACATTATCATCTGCTCATCTATTACTCCAGTGTTCATTTGCTAAATTGTAATTACTTTGCTACAATGGCCTATTTATTGTCTAACCTCCTCACGCCATTTGCACACACTGTATATAGACCTTTTTTTTCTATTGTGTTATTGACTGAACGCTTGTTTATTCCATGTGTAACTCTGTGTTGTTGTTTGTGTCGCACTGCTTTGCTTTATCTTGGTCCAGGTCACAGTTGTAAATGAGAACTTGTTCTCAGCTGGCCTACCTGGTTAAATAAAGGTGAAATAAATAATTATTATTATTATTTGAAAATTAGTCTTGCAAAAGGTTGTTGACTCCCAAGACATTTGAACTTTTCATTTGTAATTCATTTGTAAAACAAAATTAAAAACATAATTCCAATTTGACATTATTGTGTGTGACAAAATATCAATTTAATCAAATGTAAATTCAGGCTGTAACACTAAATGTGGAAAAAGCCAAGAGTCGTGAATACTTTCTGAAGGCCCTCTTTTGTAATACTGAGTGACCGACAGAAAGGGAACTGATGTCACTGTATAACTTTAGACCGCCCCCTCGCCCATACCCGGGCGCGAACCTCTGCACACATCAACAACAGTCACCCACGAAGCATCGTTACCCATCGCTCCACAAAAGCCACGGCCCTTGCAGAGCAAAGGGGGAACCACTACTTCAAGGTCTCAGAGTGACGTCACCGATTGAAACGCTATTTAGCGCGCACCGCTAACTAAGCTAGCCGTTTCACATCCGTTACATATGTTATACTGAGTGACCGACAGAAAGGGAACTAATATCACTGTATGTTACACTTAGTGACCGACAGAAAGGGGAACTGATATCACTGTATGTTATACCGAGTGACCGACAGAGAACTGATATCACTGTATGTTATACTGAGTGACCGACAGAAAGGGAACTGATATCACTGTATGTTATACTGAGTGACCGACAGAGAGAGAACTGATATCACTGTATGTTATACTGAGTGACCGACAGAAAGGGAACTGATATCAACACTCCTACTCTGTGCCATTGTGGATTGGTGCTACAGGAAAATAATTATGTGGAAATGACGTGCCAGTACAATTATGGATATTACTGTATGTAAGGATGTTAACATGGTGCTTTCAGCCTTTCAGAAACAAAGAAAGTCTTATAACAGAGCGTACTGGTCTATGTGCTCATCATTCAATGGGCTCAGTTCAAGTCTCACTTGTTCACTTAAAGAATGCTTTCCTTGTTCAGAATTATCTTGAAAAACTTTTAGCAATTTTTTTGATTTTCAAGCAGCATGCACTTGGCAATAAATCAACCCCTCCCAAAAAACACCACAATAAGAATGTGAAATTAGATTGATAAAAGGAAAAGTCCCTATGCAGCTGAATCCATGTCATGTCCTATATATGGTCACTGCTGCGGATGATAAATCGAGTCAAAAGACATTGGACGCGAAGCTGTTCTCCAGAAGTTTCCAGAGTTGCGCAATGAAATCTCGCTTGACATTCAGAAAAGAAAAGACAAGTTGTTCTGTGCCTTCGGACAGCTTTACTACAACTTTTCTTCGGATTTCTTCCAATAGAATTACAGAACTGTCTCTCGTTTGTTACCTAGAAATAGCATACAACTGTCTGTAACGTGGAATGTTTGTGCCTCGGTGGATGTAAGATCCAGCGTCTAGATCACTGAGTTCTGTGTATGCGTATCGGATGTATGCGCCTAGATCACCGTGTTGTGTGTGTTAGTAGGGACTAGTGGAACACATCTGGAGAGGAAACAGTGAACTAAAAAGCTTGCTGGTAGCATATTTCACTTTTTTTTTTTTATTGGGGGGGGGGGGGGGGGGGATTGTCAGGACTCAGGACAGGAAGTAGGATGATGAGGGAGGGAGGTGGAGGTGGTTGTCTGGGACTCCCAGGGATGTTACGAGTTTTCTTGTTGGGGACTTGTGCTCTTACGGTCCTGAGCTCTGCAGGCTTGGTGTTCCTTCTGGTGCAACACATGCACCTGTCAGCCCACCTGGCCCGGTTGGATCTACAGCTCCAGGTGCTCTCAGAGACTTCTGGCGCCGTGCTGCATCATTCTGCAGCAGTATCCCTCCGGGCCAGCGGGGACCCTGGAGAGGAAGCTTCCCACAGGACCAGCATGGACCCTGGAGAGGAGACTGATAGGTTGCAGGTGCTCTCAGAGGAATCAGGGTTGCAGACATCACCCCACAGGACGAGCAGGGAAGACCCAGGCAGAGAGGAGGCAGAAAGGGAGCTGCAGCATGGCCGACCCCGCAATAAGAGGAGCCAGGCTGGGAAACACCAGACGAAGCGACAGCAGAAACGTGACGACAGGGACATGATGATAATGATGACATACTCTATGGTCCCGGTAAGAATCCTCAGAAATATTTACTACATGAATTAGAGACAGTATGTTATGTGTCTACTAAGTGAGTTGTAGTAGGTTATTTTTGATTTATTTTTTACCTTTATTTAACTAGGCAAGTCAGTTAAGAACAAATTCTTATTTACAATGACGGCCTAGGAACAGTGGGTTAACTGCCTTGTTCAGGGGGCAGAACGACATATTTGTACCTTGTCAGCTCGGGGGATTCGATCTTGCAACTTTTCGGTTACTAGTCCAACCACTAGGCTACCTGCCGCCCCTCCACTCTAACCACTAGGCTACCTACCGTCCCTCCACTCTAACCACTAGGCTACCTGCCGCCCCTTCACTCTAACCACTAGGCTACCTGCCGTCCCTCCACTCTAACCACTAGGCTACCCTGCCGCCCCTTTCACTCTAACCACTAGGCTACCTGCCGCCCCTCCACTCTAACCACTAGGCTACCCTACCGCCCCTTTCACTCTAACCACTAGGCTACCTGCCTCCCCTTCCACTCTAACCACTAGACTACCTGCCGCCCCAGTTAGATAGTTATTGTAGGTTATTTTTGTAATTTAGTGACTGGATATATTTTCATACTACTTTCTCGTACTGATCCCCCGCGGTGGGAATTGAACCCAACAAAGACCCTGGTGTTGCAAGTGCTGAGCCACATTGGATCATACCATCAGTTATGTGGTATGTAGAGTATAAACTGGAACAAGACTCTGTTACAGTTTAAGACAAGACCAGCTGGGACTTTCACAAGTTTTTTTTTCTTATGCATGTAGATCATCATTTATGATTACACAACGTTAAGTTACTGTAGAGTTTGTTTCGAGGAAGGAAGATTCAATCTGGAATAGTTTAGTATTCTCACTCTCCATATGTTCAGAGTCATTTCCTCTTTTCAGTCTTCTGGGATTAGCAGAAATGTCCTTCCCGTGCCAGGAATCATCTCGTTGGAAGTCTGTGGATATATGATTAAGAGGAGGAAAACTGAGCATGCGTCTGAAATATATCCTATTCCCTGTATAGTGCACTACTTTTAGAAAAGGTTATATAGGACCCTGGTCTAAAGTAGTGCACTATATAGGGAATAGGGTTCTATAGGTCTGTGATCTAAAGTAGTGCACTATATATAGGGAATAGGGTTCTATAGGGCCCTTGTCTAAAGTAGTGCACTATATATAGGGAATAGGGTTCTATAGGGCTCTGGTCTAAAGTAGTGCACTATATAGGGAATAGGGTTCTATAGGGCTCTGGTCTAAAGTAGTGCACTATATAGGGAATAGGGTTCTATAGGGCCCTGGTCTAAAGTAGTGCACTATATAGGGAATAGGGTTCTATAGGGCTCTGGTCTAAGGTAGTGCATTATATATAGGGAATAGGGTTCTATAGGGCCCTTGTCTAAAGTAGTGCACTATATATAGGGAATAGGGTTCTATAGGGCTCTGGTCTAAAGTAGTGCACTATATAGGGAATAGGGTTCTATAGGGCTCTGGTCTAAAGTAGTGCACTATATATAGGGAATAGGGTTCTATAAGGCTCTGGTCTAAAGTAGTGCACTATGAATAGGGTTCTATAGGGCTCTGGTCTAAAGTAGTGCACTATATAGGGAATAGGGTTCTATAGGGCCCTGGTCTAAAGTAGTGCACTATATAGGGAATAGGGTTCTATAGGGCTCTGGTCTAAAGTAGTGCACTATATAGGGAATAGGGTTCTATAGGGCTCTGGTCTAAAGTAGTGCACTATATAGGGAATAGGGTTCTATAAGGCCCAGATCTAAAGTAGTGCATTATATAGGGAATAGGGTTCTATAGGGCTCTGGTCTAAAGTAGTGCACTATATATAGGGAATAGGGTTCTATAGGGCTCTGGTCTAAAGTAGTGCACTATATAGGGAATAGGGTTCCATTTGGTACTCTACCAAACTCATCCTATCCTCTGGGCTAGAACCACAAAGGGACCCACTTGGCTGGAGAAATGGCACACTTCCTGAGTGACACAGGAAATGAACATCAAACCCCCACTGAACAGTGGAAAGAAAGAAGAAACAACTGGTTGTATTTTTAGATGCATGATTCATCTAGTTTCTCTAAACTGGAGCTAACGGTTAAGTTGCTGTTATTGATCTAGAGGCGAAAGAAACGCACGCCTATTTAGGCTGGCGGAGTGGACCACTTAGAAATATAAACGAGAGCCGCACGCTCTAGGAGCTCAGATGCAACAAAAATATGTATGTCCAACGTTTCGACAGACCAGCTGTCTTCATCAGGGTGTAATGACAAACACTGTGGGGTGACTCATTCATATCGTGTCAAAAGACACTCGCAGGTGTCTGTAATCATGGCCGGGGGTGGCCTGATATCATTGGTTAGATCTCATATATTAAAATAGCATACAAATAAACATAAATGGATAGCGTACGATCATAGATACAATTTCGCTACGTAAAGCCTACAAAACATTTACAAAATCACAATAATCACAAGAATGTCTTCAGATCTGGAACGAATTGCAAAAATCGTTGAAGTTGGAGACTTTTATCTCCCTCACCAACTTCAAACATCTGCTATCTGAGCACCTAACCGATCGCTGCAGCTGTACATAGTCTATCGGTAAATAGCCCACCCATTTTTACCTACCTCATCCCCATACTGTTTATATTTATTTACTTTTCTGCTCTTTTGCACACCAGTATCTCTACCTGTACATGACCATCTGATCATTTATCACTCCAGTGTTAATCTGCTAAATTGTAATTATTCGCCTACCTCCTCATGCCTTTTGCACACAATGTATATAGACTCTTTTTTTAAATGAATAAAAATAAAAAATTATACTGTGTTATGGACTTGTTAATTGTTTATTCCATGTGTAACTCTGTGTTGTCTATTCACACTGCTGTGCTTCATCTTGGCCAGGTCGCAGTTGTAAATGAGAACGTGTTCTCAACTAGCCTACCTGGTTAAATAAAGGTGTTCTCAACTAGCCTACCTGGTTAAATAAAGGTGTTCTCAACTAGCCTACCTGGTTAAATAAAGGTGAAATAAAAAATAAAGATCAAAGACTACGTTGAGACCGAAGGGAGCAAGGGTCTTTAAATGAAAGATCCAAGCTGTAGTGTCCTTTAAGTTGCTGTTATTGTCACCCGTTTCCCTTCACTTGTGTCTTTCAGATCAAGGTCCTGTTGGAACTATGTAACAGCACAAAAGACATGTGTTTAACAGGTGTGTTGTTGAAATAGCTCTTCTAATATCTAGGGTACACAGACAGGTAAGAAAAACACATTCGTTTTTTTTTTTGAAAACTACAATTATTAAAATAAAAAAAACATTAGCAACAGCCTTAATACAGACAGTGCCTCATTGAAACGCTGTATGTTGCCTATTGCACAATGAAAAGGACATGAACACAAAAAGGTACATTCCTAACCATTCATTCCATCCTACATTACAGGCTCACCAGGACCTCCAGGTAAATCAATCAAGAACACTTTGCATCAATCAAAGCATGACAAAAGGGGAAAGGGGGATACCTAGTCAGTTGTAAAGGGGGGATACCTAGTCAGTTGTAAAGGGGAAAGGGGGGATACCTAGTCAGTTGTAAAGGGGAAAGGGGGATACCTAGTCAGTTGTAAAGGGAAAGGGGGGATACCTAGTCAGTTGTAAAGGGAAAGGGGGATACCTAGTCAGTTGTCCAACTGAAAGCCTTCAACTGAAATGTGTCTTCTGCATTTAACCCAAACCCCCTCTGAATCAGAGGTGAAGGGGGGGGGGCTGCCTTAATCGACATCTACGTCTTCGGCGCCCCGGGGAACAGTGGGTTAACTGCCTTGTTCAGGGCCCGGGGAACAGCGGGTTAACTAACTTGCTCAGGGGGCAAAACGATAGATTTTGTACCATGTCAGCTCGGGGATTTGATCCAGCAACCTTTCGGTTATTGGCCCAATGTTCTAAAAAAAAAAAAAATGTTTTTAAATGCATCTAGTCATACATGTAGTTATCGATGATCATACAGGATGGTATCTGTTCAAGGCACTCCAGGTGTGGATGGGAAGCCAGGAGTCAATGCTACAGAAGGCATATCAGGACCACCTGGACCTGCAGGGAGACGAGGGAAAAAAGGTCAGACACTGTTGGTGGTATGTGATTTTTTTTAAATTGGAGTACTTGTAATTAATTATATTCCAGCCATTACAATGATTCCATCTTCCAATTCAAAGTGACACCAGCCTCCACTGGTACAGACCTAACGAAACTACATAATTTAAAGAAATCAGTAAAAAAAAAAAAAATCCATCCATAACTATCATGATGACCCCTTGCCTGTCCAGGTCCCCCTGGAGAGAGAGGGGAGCCTGGGGTGAAAGGAGACGTGGGAGACCCTGGACCTCCAGGACTGAAGGACGACACCTCCAATGACATCATCATAGAGGGTAAAAGAGGGTAGAGTTCTCATTCTCTGAAAAATCCATCTTACTAGCTCACCCTACTAGTTCATCTTACTAGCTCACATGACTAGTTCATCTTACTAGAATACCCTACTAGTTAATCTTACTAGATCACCCTACTAGTTCATCTTACTAGATCCCCCTACTAGTTCATCTTACTAGATCACCCTACTAGTTCATCTTACTAGATCACCCTACTAGTTCATCTTACTAGCTCACCCTACTAGCTCACCCTACTAGCTCACCCTACTAGTTCATCTTACTAGATCACCCTACTAGTTCATCTTACTAGAGCCCCCTACTAGTTCATCTTACTAGCTCACATGACTAGTTCATCTTACTAGCTCACATGACTAGTTCATCTTACTAGCTCACCCTACTAGATCCCCTTACTAGTTCATCTTACTAGTTCATCTTACTAGCTCACCCTACTAGCTCACCCTACTAGTTCATCTTACTAGCTCACCCTACTAGTTCATCTTACTAGATTACCCTGCTAGTTCATCTTACTAGCTCACCCTACTAGATCACCCTACTAGTTCATCTTACTAGATCACCCTACTAGATCACCCTACTAGTTCATCTTACTAGCTCACCCTGCTAGTTCATCTTACTAGCTCACCCTGCTAGTTCATCTTACTAGATCACCCTACTAGCTCATCCTACTAGATCACCCTACTAGATCACCCTACTAGTTCATCTTACTAGCTCACCCTGCTAGTTCATCTTACTAGATCACCCTACTAGTTCATCTTACTAGCTCACCCTGCTAGTTCATCTTACTAGATCACCCTACTAGTTCATCTTACTAGCTCACCCTGCTAGTTCATCTTACTAGATCACCCTACTAGTTCATCTTACTAGCTCACCCTGCTAGTTCATCTTACTAGATCACCCTACTAGTTCATCTTACTAGCTCACCCTGCTAGTTCATCTTACTAGATCACCCTACTAGTTCATCTTACTAGCTCACCCTGCTAGTTCATCTTACTAGATCACCCTACTAGTTCATCTTACTAGATCACCCTACTAGTTCATCTTACTAGCTCACCCTGCTAGTTCATCTTACTAGATCACCCTACTAGTTCATCTTACTAGCTCACCCTGCTAGTTCATCTTACTAGCTCACCCTGCTAGTTCATCTTACTAGCTCACCCTGCTAGTTCATCTTACTAGCTCACCCTGCTAGTTCATCTTACTAGCTCACCCTGCTAGTTCATCTTACTAGATCACCCTACTAGTTCATCTTACTAGATCACCCTACTAGTTCATCTTACTAGATCACCCTGCTAGTTCATCTTACTAGATCACCCTGCTAGTTCATCTTACTAGATCACCCTGCTAGTTCATCTTACTAGCTCACCCTGCTAGTTCATCTTACTAGCTCACCCTGCTAGTTCATCTTACTAGATCACCCTGCTAGTTCATCTTACTAGCTCACCCTGCTAGTTCATCTTACTAGATCACCCTGCTAGTTCATCTTACTAGCTCACCCTGCTAGTTCATCTTACTAGCTCACCCTGCTAGTTCATCTTACTAGCTCACCCTGCTAGTTCATCTTACTAGCTCACCCTGCTAGTTCATCTTACTAGCTCACCCTGCTAGTTCATCTTACTAGCTCACCCTGCTAGTTCATCTTACTAGCTCACCCTGCTAGTTCATCTTACTAGCTCACCCTACTAGTTCATCTTACTAGCTCACCCTGCTAGTTCATCTTACTAGCTCACCCTGCTAGTTCATCTTACTAGATCACCCTGCTAGTTCATCTTACTAGCTCACCCTGCTAGTTCATCTTACTAGATCACCCTGCTAGTTCATCTTACTAGCTCACCCTGCTAGTTCATCTTACTAGATCACCCTGCTAGTTCATCTTACTAGCTCACCCTGCTAGTTCATCTTACTAGCTCACCCTGCTAGTTCATCTTACTAGCTCACCCTGCTAGTTCATCTTACTAGATCACCCTGCTAGTTCATCTTACTAGCTCACCCTGCTAGTTCATCTTACTAGATCACCCTACTAGTTCATCTTACTAGCTCACCCTGCTAGTTCATCTTACTAGATCCCCCTACTAGTTAATCTTACTAGCTCACCCTGCTAGTTCATCTTACTAGATCACCCTGCTAGTTCATCTTACTAGATCACCCTGCTAGTTCATCTTACTAGCTCACCCTGCTAGTTCATCTTACTAGATCACCCTGCTAGTTCATCTTACTAGATCACCCTGCTAGTTCATCTTACTAGATCACCCTGCTAGTTCATCTTACTAGATCCCCCTACTAGTTCATCTTACTAGATCATCCTCAACTACATTTGAGCTACTAAACACTGATTTTGCAGATAGTTACAATTGATGTTTTACTTGCAGTGATCATAATTGTATTACATACTGTAAATGTTTTTCTGAGAAGCTTGTTCAGATCCTGTTCTTCTGGTTGTGTTTGAAGGGCCTCCGGGTCCAAGGGGCCCTCCTGGCCCTGCCGGTCCCCCTGGTCTACCTGGCCCCCCAGCGACCTTAGAGGACCCAGAACCCTCTAGAAATAGGACCATGAGAGCACAGTTGTTAGAGAACACCTGTTACCATCAAGACAACATGTCTGACTCTCTGGGTGAGTATGCGGTTCAGAGATTCCACCAACAATGACATGCATTCATCCTCACTGTAAAACACTGTTCCATTTTTCTCTACACTCTTAGGTACAGAGAATACAGCCACAAGCAGTGACACCTTAAATGTAACCAACGCAGAGACCGTTAATAGAACCATCAGGGCACACATCCATCAAGCCAACATGTCTTCGGGTGAGCATACTGTCCTGGCAGAGATTCCACCAACAACAACAACTCAGAATCACCATGTATGAACATAAGTTTATTCCTCAGTGTAAAAAACAACAACACTGTTGCATCTCTCTCCCCTTAGAGTCAGCGAATCTAGCCGCAAGTAATGACACGTTGAATGTAACTGACACCGAGAACGAGGAATTAAATAACCGACAAATGACATACACAAGGATTGTGGAAGAAGGACCTTTGAATGCAACTCACACCGAGATTGTGGAAGAAGGACATTTGACCGCAACTCACACCGAGATTGTGGAAGAAGGACATTTGACCGCAACTCACACCGAGATTGTGGAAGAAGGACATTTGACCGCAACTCACACCGAGATTGTGGAAGAAGGACCTTTGAATGCAACTCACACCGAGATTGTGGAAGAAGGACCTTTGAATGCAACTCACACCGAGATTGTGGAAGAAGGACCTTTGACCGCAACTCACACCGAGATTGTGGAAGAAGGACCTTTGAATGCAACTCACACCGAGATTGTGGAAGAAGGACCTTTGACCGCAACTCACACCGAGATTGTGGAAGAAGGACCTTTGAATGCAACTCACACCGAGATTGTGGAAGAAGGACCTTTGAATGCAACTCACACCGAGATTGTGGAAGAAGGACCTTTGAACGCAACTCACACCGAGATTGTGGAAGAAGGACCTTTGAATGCAACTCACACCGAGATTGTGGAAGAAGGACCTTTGAATGCAACTCACACCGAGATTGTGGAAGAAGGACCTTTGAACACAACTCACACCGAGATTGTGGAAGAAGGACATTTGAACACAACTGAGATTGTGGAAGAAGGACATTTGAACACAACTGAGATTGTGGAAGAAGGACATTTGAACACAACTCACACCGAGATTGTGGAAGAAGGACCTTTGAATGCAACCGAGATTGTGGAAGAAGGACCCTTGAACACAACTGAGATTGTGGAAGAAGGACATTTGAACACAACTCACACCGAGATTGTGGAAGAAGGACCTTTGAATGCAACCGAGATTGTGGAAGAAGGACCCTTGAACACAACTGAGATTGTGGAAGAAGGACATTTGAACACAACTCACATCGAGATTGTGGAAGAAGGACCTTTGAATGCAACCGAGATTGTGGAAGAAGGACCCTTGAACACAACTGAGATTGTGGAAGAAGGACATTTGAACACAACTCACACCGAGATTGTGGAAGAAGGACATTTTAACATAACTCACACCGAGATTGTGGAAGAAGGACCTTTGAATGCAACTCACACCGAGATTGTGGAAGAAGGACCTTTGAACATAACTGAGATTGTGGAAGAAGGACATTTGAATGCAACTCACACCGAGATTGTGGAAGAAGGACCCTTGAACATAACTGAGATTGTGGAAGAAGCAGCATTTAGGAAAACTGGTATGAAACTATTTAAATCTATAAAGGGGTTGAATTAGGAAGGTGAAGGAATTAAAATTGTCTTCATAATTGACTGTATCTTCCCTATTCCCCCCCAATGACACCTTGAATGTAACCGACAGAGGATGCAAAAGAAGAACCTGTTTGGAAAGCTGGTATCAAAACTATTTGTTCATAGGCAACACTGGGGGTTCAGTTGGGATGTTGAAGGTAGATTATTGTTCTTCATAATTGGTTGCATTTTGTCAACAGAAGGCCTTAAAGTCTTCACTGTTCCCTCCAATGTAACCACAGCATTTAAAGGCACAGTTTTGGAAGCTTAGTTTGTACCACTGTACTAGATCTTCCACCTTTACTCGTGAGCGCCCCCTAGTGGAAACTGTTGCTGAGTGAAATTATTTCAAACATTGTCATTATTTAATTTCCATGTTTCTCTTTCGTATCCATAGAATACATTATCAAAACCATAACGTGCTTTCCAAACGTCACTAAAATGGAAACCACATTTGGAGTTTGGATGCAAGATGCAGCCCGGGTGAACGATAACCACATTTGGATGGCTGAACACTTTTCAGGTACAGTGCTTTTGGCAAGTCGTAAAGGAAATACCAGTAATATTGAGGAACCGTGTTTTTATAAATCGGGAAAACTCAAGGCCAAAGAAATAAATCAGCTGGTACAATACATCAAGTGTATATAAGTTGCAACAATGAATCCATTTCCAGCAGAAAGATACTGTGTGTGCGATTTTACATTTGGCTTTCAGGTCGAGTCTTGCAGGAGTACAAGAGCATTGCATCATTTCCTAACAGCAGGTCTATTGACATGAGGAAGTTCTACCAGGGTTGTGGCCACAGCATCTACAATGGGTCTGTTTACTATCACAATGCAGGAACCTCGAAAGTTGTCAAGTAAGTGTTTATTCGCTGCAGTTTAAAGCAACACGTATATTATCAGATATTATTTTTGTTTAAAATCTTGTACATGATTCTAAGTGTTTTATCCATTCTCAATATTTTGCTTTTACAAGGGATAACCTGAAGACCAGGAGATTACAGACACTGGCCATTGAGAATGCTCTTTACCACAATCGAACCTATCTCTTCCACAACTCCAAGACGTACTTTAAGTTTGCTGTGGACGAGAACGGACTGTGGCTTATATATGCTTCAGCTATCAGTGGAACCGTGATGGTGGCCAAGTTAAACCACGAGAGGTTTTCTGTGTTGTCTGTGGTCAGCACGTCCTATCCTGTACCAAACGCTGGGAATGCCTTTGTTGCATGTGGAGTTCTGTATATGACTGACACCAAAGACACAAAAGTCACACATGCCTTTGACTTAATGAAAGAGAAACCTTTGAATGTGAGTTTGGATCTCAGATCAGCCAATGGAATTATGGCCATGTTGTCATATTATCCCGAAAATCAACTTTTGTACATGTGGGACAACAGCTATGTAAAAATATGCAAGGCTTATTTTACTTTGGATCAAAAAAGTCTAGTCAAATGTTATGGTCGTAAATAAATCTTACGATCGTAAATAAATCTTATGATCGTGGGAGACATTCTGCCTAGGAGAATACAGTCAGTCACAAGTAGTGACACCTTGAATGTAACCAATGCAGAGAAGGTTCTATTAAGAATCAGAGCACACACCCATCAAGCCAACACCCATCAAGCCAACGCCCATCAAGCCAACGCCCATCAAGCCAACGGCCATCAAGCCAACGCCCATTAAGCCAACGCCCAACAAGCCAACGCCCATCAAGCCAACGCCCATCAAGCCAACGCCCATCAAGCCAACACCCATCAAGCCAACGCCCATCAAGCCAACGCCCATCAAGCCAACGCCCATCAAGCCAACGGCCATTAAGCCAACGCCCATCAAGCCAACGCCCATCAAGCCAACGCCCATCAAGCCAACACCCATCAAGCCAACGCCCATCAAGCCAACACCCAACAAGCCAACATGTCTATGACTGTCCTGGCAGAGTCTTCTAATTTTTTAAGAATTTGAGTGTCATAAAATAATAATTTTTGTACAATATTTTTCATCAATATTTTTCTTCTTCTCATTCATTTTGTACAATTACCAATAAAAAAAACATGTTTTCTTTTCATATTTTACAGTAATTCTCTATCTGATCCTCAATTCAATCAACTGTAAATCCAGCCCTCATTCCCTTTCAAAGTTTGATAATGCAACACACTACATACACTAAAGCCTGACCTCAAAACAAATAGAAAACAAATTAATTCTGTAACAACGCGAACGGAACAAAACAGCGGTACCAAGTAGGCTTAGTAAACAGAATATCAGATTAATAAAGACATGACACAATCTATATTTAGGCCAGTGATATTAACAGTAAACAGAATATCAGATCAATAAAGACATGACACAACCTATATTTAGGCCAGTGATATTAACAGTAAACAGAATATCAGATCAATAAAGACATGACACAATCTATATTTAGGCCAGTGATATTAACAGAATATCAGATCAATAAAGACATGACACAATCTATATTTAGGCCAGTGATATTAACAGAATATCAGATCAATAAAGACATGACACAATCTATATTTAGGCCAGTGATATTAACAGAATATCAGATCAATAAAGACATGACACAATCTATATTTAGGCCAGTGATATTAACAGAATATCAGATCAATAAAGACATGACACAATCTATATTTAGGCCAGTGATATTAACAGTAAACAGAATATCAGATCAATAAAGACATGACACAATCTATATTTAGGCCAGTGATATTAACAGAATATCAGATCAATAAAGACATAACACAATCTATATTTAGGCCAGTGATATTAACAGTAAACAGAATATCAGATCAATAAAGACATGACACAATCTATATTTAGGCCAGTGATATTAACAGTAAACAGAATATCAGATCAATAAAGACATGACACAATCTATATTTAGGCCAGTGATATTAACAGTAAACAGAATATCAGATCAATAAAGACATGACACAATCTATATTTAGGCCAGTGATATTAACAGAATATCAGATCAATAAAGACATGACACAATCTATATTTAGGCCAGTGATATTAACAGTAAACAGAATATCAGATCAATAAAGACATGACACAATCTATATTTAGGCCAGTGATATTAACAGAATATCAGATCAATAAAGACATGACACAATCTATATTTAGGCCAGTGATATTAACAGAATATCAGATCAATAAAGACATGACACAATCTATATTTAGGCCAGTGATATTAACAGAATATCAGATCAATAAAGACATGACACAATCTATATTTAGGCCAGTGATATTAACAGTAAACAGAATATCAGATCAATAAAGACATGACACAATCTATATTTAGGCCAGTGATATTAACAGAATATCAGATCAATAAAGACATGACACAATCTATATTTAGGCCAGTGATATTAACAGAATATCAGATCAATAAAGACATGACACAATCTATATTTAGGCCAGTGATATTAACAGTAAACAGAATATCAGATCAATAAAGACATGACACAATCTATATTTGGGCCAGTGATATTAACAGAATATCAGATCAATAAAGACATGACACAATCTATATTTAGGCCAGTGATATTAACAGTAAACAGAATATCAGATCAATAAAGACATGACACAATCTATATTTGGGCTAGTTAAAAACACATCAGTAAACAAAAGGTGAATGTAGACCCAAATAACCAAAACATAGCCTACAGCCTACTACGGTGAGATGTATCCTGTGGCGGTCTTGCCAAACAAATAGGCCTAAAAAAGTATTAATAATAATAATACATACATTTTTAAAAATCATTCAAAATCACAGCGGAAGCCAACCACGAAGAAAATAAAAAAATATGGGACTACCAACCACAGCCGGATGTGATACAGCCTGGATTTGAACCAGGGACTGTAGTGACACCTTTCGCACTGAGATGCAGTGTCTTAGACGTAGCGGAGATACAGATTTTGCGCCAACCTGGCACTCAATTATTTTAACTTTTTCCCTAGTTTTATACAGGGACATAAAACTAACACGGAGGGGGCTCAGCCCTCTTTTTGCACACTCGTGGTGCCGGGACCTATGGGGGGTGGGGGTCTAGGCCATCCTTAAATTGGAGAATTTTGCGCTATTATTCTTAATTCTATGTATTAAAAAAATGTTGTATATTTTTCTCCATACCTCTTGCTTGAGCTGTCTGTATCCTCCTGACTGGTGGCTATTTTTTTAAATTAACAAAATATGATCAATATTGAAAGGACTGTGAGTCTTATTCAGTACATTTTCGTTGGTGGTTGCTTTTCTAAAGTCTACCAACCATGTCAGCTAAAATAGTTATACACGCTAGCTACTCTTAACTGGATTGAAAGCCTGAAATGGATTACTATCTAGTTATGAGGTTGGGAAACCTTATCTGGCCTGTAATTATACACGTGTGGAGTCTAACGAATCAGCAAGTCTGGAAGTTCCTAGTTCCGAATTGCAGTGTAAACGCGGTATGAGTTGAAGCGGTTTACCCCCATTATATCTGGACGGTGACACATTGGTATGAATGACATCGTTGACCTGCTAATAAACCTACACAGTCGCAGTGACTCGACCAAATTGTGCTCCGGGAAGAAACTTGTCAAGCCTTGTTTTGGTTCCATCGTGCTTCGTGTACAATTCAAAAAGGTAAGGTTTGGTTTTCTAGCAAACTATATATTGGTAAGCCATATTGTGCGTCTCTTAAACATGTCACATAGCTGACCAGTTGGTTGACATGTTTTAGTTATGTTTGACCGGATAACTAAGTTAGCTAAATGACCTTTAATCCGGAATGCTCACATGTTTTTCTGTCGCTAGCCGTGTTTCCTACATAAAATAAATGAACTAGTTGCCCCCACTGGCTTCCAAGTCCGGCCTCGGACTTCCAGCTATAAGGGTGTTATTTTTGTATTTTCACGTTTGTATAATAACTTGTAAGTCACGTAGCTGAAGACCACTACTTGTTGACGGGTGAACCTGAATAACTAGTTCGTTATATTGTTAGTGAGGAGTTTAGTTCCGTCAGATTTTTACGTGACTTTGCTAAATCAACTATCTAAATATGTCCTAGGTATCTACAGTACCTAACAATTGCCCGGGTTGATTCATGCTGGTTAGTAGTTAATCCTGTTTTATCTGTGTTGATTTGCTAGACATTGATTGACTAAAGTATGTCCTGTACATGCACATCGGCCGTGAGGATATTCTTGAATTCAGCACACAGAGGTAACGACACTTTGTAATCTTAATTAATTGTCATAGATAGTAATAGTAACATAACCTCGTCTCTAGCTAAACATGTTTTATTTTAAACAGGACGTCCTGTTGAATTACTTTAATACATTTTGGGAGTGAGAATTGTGTGCAATGTCACAAATGTAGCGCACAGCTAGCTGTATTTCCGTAATGCCAGATGTTGATGTTGACATTGTAAACAACACCTTAGGCTACGTGATAATTAATGATTTCCGGGAAAGGCTGATCTAATGATTGGCTGATGGAGGAGGGGAAACGAGGCATAGAATTTGAATGAATCATTCTATATCTATGGAACGGGGAAGTTGGCCTGACCTAATATATATGAATCATGGCCATCCAGAAATAAAAAATGGATTATGATAACATAGGCCTAAACATTTGGTTGCATGGTGTTTCTGTTGTACAGGACTGTCTTGTTCTCGTATTCAACTGTATGCTTTGAGCAGACCTGGTTCTTGTGAAGCTCACCTACCTCCCAGAGTCCGAGTCAGATCCTTCCATGAAACAGCAGTGTGTTTCGTTGCTAAAGATGGAACAACCAAGGATGGATCCAGCGACAGGGGAAAGGTAAACACATCTGTTTGCCCGCTTTACAGAATTAATCACCCCGTGGTGACTAGACCCAGATCTGTTTGTGCTGTCTCGCCAACTCTTATGGTCATTGCTAAACTTGACATAACAACGTGGCAAGACGGCTTGTTCCCAGATCTGTTTATGCTAAGTGGTGACATCTTTAATAGAACGATTGAGTTGAAATGGAATTGGGTCCCCATCTCTGGTGGTGACAAGACACAATAATAGACTTTGAAATAAATACACAGTGCTTTTTTTTTTTTTTTTTCAAGCAGTGACAACGACATAGCTTCCTATCTGTGGCTACATTGCATTCACGATAGTGTGTCTCTCTCTCTCTCTATTGTGTTCGTCATATGCAGAAGAACCTCAGTGAGGGAAAAAGACTTCCGGGCTCTTCTGGTGGATCAGGGAAGGGGGGTAACCAGCTGCACTGTCCCAAATGTGGAGACCCATGTACACATGTGGAGACCTTTGTATGTGAGTACCTTTTTTAAAAAGATACGATGTTCACACAGGCTGTATTTTTTTTAGTTGTAGAAAAAGCAGTGGTAATAACGATTGACTTGTCACACAGTCACTACTATTGTATGAAATCAGAGATGGAAAAAGGAAACATTTCGATGTTGTTGTTTGTTTTGTTGTTGTTGTTCAGCATCAACACGTTTTGTAAAGTGTGAGAAATGCCATCACTTCTTCGTGGTGCTCTCTGAGACGGACTCTAAGAAGGGTCTGAAAACAGAAGCAGAGTCGCCCGTTGAGGCTGTCAACATGGCCTTCACACAGAAACCTCCCCCGCCACCCAAAAAGGTACGTGCACCAATGACCATAAAGAGGAACTGGTTCTTGTTTCTCCTGTTTTTTTGTTGTTGATGTGGTGGTTATCGTCAAACAGGAATTACTATGGTGATGCTGCAGGTATACCTGGAGCTATAATGCATTCCCTACATTTTTTTGGGGGGGGGGGGGGGGCACTGAGCAAGTTTCAGGTCTACAACTTCAACGTTGTGAAAATTCTGTACAACTTCCAGAGTAAGTTTACTGTGAACACTGAGACTGTACCTGCTTTAAGTTAGTTTTACTGTAAACACTGAGGCTGTACCCTCTTTAAGTTACAGTTTTAACAGTGGCCAAGTCGGATACTGTGGCTATATGATCATAATGTAGGCCTACCATCAAGAACAATGGAGAAAATGCATCCCATAACATTTTACATTATATAAACAAATGTTGAAGTAGGCTATAGGATCACACCGGTAATAGATCCGTTGTTATATTACTTGTGAGGCACATCTGAGTGAGCAGACATTTAAAATAATTAGCTTTTTATTTTACTGGGCTGATGGTGCCTGTATCTGAGGGTCCGTCTCAGCGGAGGGAGAGAGCAGCAGACTGAGGGAGAGAGCAGCAGACTGAGGGAGAGAGCAGCAGACTGAGGGAGAGAGCAGCAGACTGAGGGAGAGAGCAGCAGACTGAGGGAGAGAGCAGCAGACTGAGGGAGAGAGCAGCAGACTGAGGGAGAGAGCAGCAGACTGAGGGAGAGAGCAGCAGACTGAGGGAGAGAGCAGCAGACTGAGGGAGAGAGCAGCAGACTGAGGGTCCGTCTCTCAACATCCCTCCATTCTCATTGACCAAAAGGGGTCACCGTCTTACAGCTGATGGCGAAACTCGAGTCGCACCTGTCGTGACTTGACTATAACATTAGTCTGAAGAGAGTTGATTAGCTAAATAACAAACTATGTTTAATTTTTACCCAATTTTTTTATTTTTATTAATCATGTAACAATTAACTCATTAGGATCTGGGGCACCACAAGCAGTTTTTAAAGAGATACCATCTCCCGAATTAAACTCTAAAAAAGGTCTTTACCTATCACATCCTTTAACAGTCATCTTATTAATCCTCATCATTCTGAACAGTCGAAACCTACATACCTCAATTACCTCGTACCTCTGCACATCGATTTAGTACTGAGCATTCAGAGGGTGAGACAGCATGTGAGGGAGACAGAGGGTCAAAAACAGCCGGTCCAGAACAAGGTAAGACGTCCTGTGAAACATTTTCAGGGTTCCATAGCCCCAGGTAGAACAGTTGAAAGTGGAGCAGCAGCACGACAAGGTAGCACATCTGGTGAACAGGCCAGGGTTCCATAGCCCCAGGTAGAACTGTTGAAAATTAATCGGCAGCACTGGAGAGGACAGCCAGAGGCATGGTCCTAGGGCTCTCGTCCTCCGGGAGGGGAGAATTAGATGGCGCGTTCTTAAGATCACACAGGACACCAGATAAGACACGAGAATTACACCAGATATAACAGACTGCTGCAGCATAGAGACTGAGACAGGAGGAGGTCGGGGAACACTGTGGCCCCGTCCGACGATACCCCCGGACAGGGCCAACCAGGCAGGATATAACCCCACCCACTTTACTAAAGCATAGTTCCCACACCACTAGAGGGATATCAACAGACCACCAACTTACTCCCCTGAGACAAGGTTGAGTATAGCCCACGAAGATATCCTCTACCGCACGAGCCCGAGGGGACACAAAACCGGACAGGAAGATCAAGTCAGTAACTCAAGCCTAGCACGACGTGACGCAGCCCTGGTAGAGCATCAGTAAGCCAGTGACTCAGCCCCTGTTATATGGCCCGAGGCAGAGAATCCCAGTGGAGAGAGGGGAGCCGGCCAGGCAGTAACAGCAAGGGCGGTTCGTCACTTCAGTGCCTTTCCGTTCACCTTCGCACCTCTCTCCCAGACTACACTCAATCATAGGACCTACTGAAGAGATGAGTCTTTGGCCTTTCGGCCTGCTTATTGGGACCGTGGTGTGCATGTAGGTATGTACGGTAGGACCAAATCGGAGAGATGGGTAGGAGCAAGTCCATGTAACGCTTTGTAGGTTAGCAGTAAAAACTTGAAATCAGCCCTTGCCTTAACAGGAAGCCAGTGTAGAGAGGCACTGGAGTAATATGATCACATTTTTTGGTTCTAGTCAAGATTCTAGCAGCCGTGTTTTGCACTAACTGAAGTTTATTTAGTGCTTTATCCGGGTAGCCGGAAAGTAGAGCATTGCAGTAGTCTAATCTAGAAGTGACAAAAACATGGATGATCTTTTCTGCATCGTTTATGGACAAAAAGTTTCCTGTTTTGGCAATTTAACGAAAATTGAAGAAAAAAACGACCCTTTGAAACAGTCTTGATATGTTTGTCAAAAGAGAGATCAGGGTCCAGAGTAACGCCGAGGTCCTTCACGGTTTTATTTGAGACGACCGTACACCCATCTGACAGCACATCTCTCTGTTTCCTTGGGACCTAGAACAAGCGTCTCTGTTTTCTTGGGACCTAGAACAAGCGTCTCTGTTTCCTTGGGACCTAGAACAAGCGTCTCTGTTTCCTTGGGACCTAGAACAAGCGTCTCTGTTTTCTTGGGACCTAGAACAAGCGTCTCTGTTTTCTTGGGACCTAGAACAAGCGTCTCTGTTTTCTTGGGACCTAGAACAAGCGTCTCTGTTTCCTTGGGACCTAGAACAAGCGTCTCTGTTTCCTTGGGACCTAGAACAAGCGTCTCTGTTTCCTTGGGACCTAGAACAAGCGTCTCTGTTTTCTTGGGACCTAGAACAAGCGTCTCTGTTTCCTTGGGACCTAGAACAAGCGTCTCTGTTTCCTTGGGACCTAGAACAAGCGTCTCTGTTTTCTTGGGACCTAGAACAAGCGTCTCTGTTTTCTTGGGACCTAGAACAAGCGTCTCTGTTTTCTTGGGACCTAGAACAAGCGTCTCTGTTTTCTTGGGACCTAGAACAAGCGTCTCTGTTTTCTTGGGACCTGTTTTGTCCAGAGTTCAAAAGTAAAACGTGCCACCATCCACTTCCTTATTTCTGTAATAAACAGCCTTCTATTTTTTTTTTCAATTAAATATTTTATATCTTTAACTCTGCATTGTTGGAAAAGGACCCGTAAGTAAACATTTCACTGTTAGTCTACACCTGTTGTTTATGAAACATATAGAATTTGTTTGGGGAGTGGGGGGGGGGGGAAATTGATAATGCACCGTAAGATTTGTCATGAGCTTGAAAACTTTACTTAAAGCCTGGAGATGCAGTATAATGCATTATGAAACAGTTCCTTTTATTGATAGACTTGTTTGAACACGTTATAAAAGGTCTTTATCGTAAATGTCAACGACACTGTCTTTCAGATCTATGCCTACCTGGACAGGTACGTAGTGGGTCAGTCGTATGCTAAGAAGGTGCTGGCGGTAGCTGTGTATAATCACTACAAGAGAATCTACAACAACATCCCTGCTGGGAGCAGACAGGTGGAGGTGGAGAAACAGGCCTCGCTCACACCACGAGGTCAGTAGTTCAGTCTACCGTTAGTTAGAAACAGGCCTCGGTCACACCACGAGGTCAGTAGTTCAGTCTACCGTTAGTTAGAAACAGGCCTCGGTCACACCACGAGGTCAGTAGTACAGTCTACTGTTAGTTAGAAACAGGCCTCACACCACGAGGTCAGTAGTACAGTCTACCGTTAGTTAGAAACAGGCCTCGCTCACTCCACGAGGTCAGTAGTTCAGTCTACTGTTAGTTAGAAACAGGCCTCACACCACGAGGTCAGTAGTACAGTCTACCGTTAGTTAGAAACAGGCCTCACACCACGAGGTCAGTAGTACAGTCTACCGTTAGTTAGAAACAGGCCTCACTCCACGAGGTCAGTAGTACAGTCTACTGTTAGTTAGAAACAGGCCTCACACCACGAGGTCAGTAGTACAGTCTACTGTTAGTTAGAAACAGGCCTCGCTCACTCCACGAGGTCAGTAGTACAGTCTACTGTTAGTTAGAAACAGGCCTCGGTCACTCCACGAGGTCAGTAGTACAGTCTACTGTTAGTTAGAAACAGGCCTCGGTCACTCCACGAGGTCAGTAGTACAGTCTACCGTTAGTTAGAAACAGGCCTCACACCACGAGGTCAGTAGTACAGTCTACCGTTAGTTAGAAACAGGCCTCACACCACGAGGTTAGTAGTACAGTCTACCGTTAGTTAGAAACATGCCTCGCTCACACCACGAGGTCAGTAGTACAGTCTACTGTTAGTTAGAAACATGCCTCGCTCACACCACGAGGTCAGTAGTACAGTCTACTGTTAGTTAGAAACAGGCCTCGCTCACTCCACGAGGTCAGTAGTACAGTCTACTGTTAGTTAGAAACAGGCCTCGCTCACTCCACGAGGTCAGTAGTACAGTCTACCGTTAGTTAGAAACAGGCCTCACACCACGAGGTCAGTAGTACAGTCTACCATTAGTTAGAAACATGCCTCGCTCACTCCGAGGTCAGTAGTAAAGTCTACTGTTAGTTAGAAACAGGCCTCGCTCACACCACGAGGTCAGTAGTACAGTCTGCCATTAGTTAGAAACATGCCTCACACCACGAGGTCAGTAGTACAGTCTACCATTAGTTAGAAACATGCCTCACACCACGAGGTCAGTAGTACAGTCTACCATTAGTTAGAAACATGCCTCACACCACGAGGTCAGTAGTACAGTCTACTGTTAGTTAGAAACAGGCCTCACACCACGAGGTCAGTAGTACAGTCTACCGTTAGTTAGAAACAGGCCTCACACCACGAGGTCAGTAGTACAGTCTACTGTTAGTTAGAAACAGGCCTCGGTCACTCCACGAGGTCAGTAGTACAGTCTACTGTTAGTTAGAAACAGGCCTCGGTCACTCCACGAGGTCAGTAGTACAGTCTACCGTTAGTTAGAAACAGGCCTCACACCACGAGGTCAGTAGTACAGTCTACCGTTAGTTAGAAACAGGCCTCACACCACGAGGTTAGTAGTACAGTCTACCGTTAGTTAGAAACATGCCTCGCTCACACCACGAGGTCAGTAGTACAGTCTACTGTTAGTTAGAAACATGCCTCGCTCACACCACGAGGTCAGTAGTACAGTCTACTGTTAGTTAGAAACAGGCCTCGCTCACTCCACGAGGTCAGTAGTACAGTCTACTGTTAGTTAGAAACAGGCCTCGCTCACTCCACGAGGTCAGTAGTACAGTCTACTGTTAGTTAGAAACAGGCCTCGCTCACTCCACGAGGTCAGTAGTACAGTCTACCGTTAGTTAGAAACAGGCCTCACACCACGAGGTCAGTAGTACAGTCTACCATTAGTTAGAAACATGCCTCGCTCACTCCGAGGTCAGTAGTACAGTCTACTGTTAGTTAGAAACAGGCCTCGCTCACACCACGAGGTCAGTAGTACAGTCTGCCATTAGTTAGAAACATGCCTCACACCACGAGGTCAGTAGTACAGTCTACCATTAGTTAGAAACATGCCTCACACCACGAGGTCAGTAGTACAGTCTACCATTAGTTAGAAACATGCCTCACAGCACGAGGTCAGTAGTACAGTCTACTGTTAGTTAGAAACAGGCCTCACACCACGAGGTCATTAGTACAGTCTACCGTTAGTTAGAAACAGGCCTCGGTCACACCACGAGGTCAGTAGTACAGTCTACTGTTAGTTAGAAACAGGCCTCGCTCACACCACGAGGTCAGTAGTACAGTCTACTGTTAGTTAGAAACAGGCCTCGCTCCACGAGGTCAGTAGTACAGTCTACTGTTAGTTAGAAACAGGCCTCGCTCACACCACGAGGTCAGTAGTACAGTCTACCGTTAGTTAGAAACAGGCCTCGCTCACACCACGAGGTCATTAGTACAGTCTACTGTTAGTTAGAAACAGGCCTCGCTCACACCACGAGGTCAGTAGTACAGTCTACCGTTAGTTAGAAACAGGCCTCGCTCACTCCGAGGTCAGTAGTACAGTCTACTGTTAGTTAGAAACAGGCCTCACACCACGAGGTCAGTAGTACAGTCTACCGTTAGTTAGAAACAGGCCTCACACCACGAGGTCAGTAGTACAGTCTACCGTTAGTTAGAAACATGCCTCACACCACGAGGTCAGTAGTACAGTCTACTGTTAGTTAGAAACAGGCCTCACACCACAAGGTCAGTAGTACAGTCTACCGTTAGTTAGAAACAGGCCTCACACCACGAGGTCAGTAGTACAGTCTACCGTTAGTTAGAAACAGGCCTCACACCACGAGGTCAGTAGTACAGTCTACTGTTCGTTAGAAACAGGCCTCACACCACAAGGTCAGTATAGACTACTGGTAGTTACCATTATAAAACCCATGTACTGTTAACTGTAGTAGTTCTGACACCACGAGGTCAGTGTAGTCTGTTAGCTGTAGTAGATCTGGCACCACGAGGTCAGCAGAGTTCAGTCAGCTAAAGGCCTTTGTTTAAAATGTTAGTAATATTTAGCCTCGGCTTCCAGGAAACGTAGACTGGACAAAAATGAAGTTGGCTTACTTCCAGAATAGTAGAATTTCAGTAGGCAACAAAGACCCAACCACTGTTTTCTAGAATGTGCTGAAACACCTGTTCAGTCCTGTTTATATCAGTCACCTCAAGGTGCTCTCGTTTAGTATAATTTGGCATTTGTTCAATGATTTTGCTTTTTACACCCACATTTCACAGTTTTAAATGGATTTTTAATGGATTTAACAAGGTGATGATATAACAACAACAACAGTGGGATCTGATTCCTCCTTGCAGAACTGTAGTGATGATGTGTAAATCTGGCTGTGATCACGTTGATTTGGAGTACTTTGTCATCCTCTGTAGAGCTAGAGATGAGAAGACGGGAGGATGAGTACAGGTTCACCAGTAAGTGATTTGATTGGTCCTCCTTACATGGTGTCGTATGATTTACAATTTTTTTTTTCATTTTTTTTTTTCAAGAATTACACAAATGCTGAAGTTTTACAGATGAACTTCTCTTGTTGTTAATGACTTATTGTTTTCAGGGTGTGTTAGATGATAACTTGATTTCAATTAGTCAACTAATCATCACTAATCCTTTGACTAATTTAATCAGTTGTGGCAGTTTCGGGTTAAAACAAAAAATGTGACACTTCTGGGTGGGGGGGGGGGGGGGGGGGGGGGGGGGCATGCTCTACCAACTGAGCCAAACAGGAAGCCCATATTAAGTATTTGAAAGGATGTTGAATACACAGTGGCTCCCAGTAGAGCAGAACACATGTATTTTTAGATTGAACTTTGACCTATTGCAGCGATGCAGCACCACAGATACTGATACTTCACATTATAACTAGAGGGCCTAGATGATGTAATATCATGCCTGAGGTGGAAAATCAATACCAGGGACCTCTGACGTCAATCTTAAATGAATCACTCTTTATTATCAGCAAGGTGGGCGGCAGGTAGCCTAGTGGATAGAGCGTTGGGCCAGTAACCAATCAAATCCCCGAGCTGACAAGGTGGAACAGTGGGTTAACTGTCGTTCTGCCCCCCCCCCCCCCCCCCCCCCCCCCCAACAAGGCAGTTAACCCCACTGTTCCCCGGTAGGCTGTCATTATAAATAAGAATTTGTTCTTAACTGACTTGCTTAGTTAAATGAAGGTTCAATTAAAAGGTTACAACAAACTCTGCACACTGTACAGGTTTATCAGAAACTCCGCTGGGGCGGTCCCAACAGTTGCCTTATATACGGCTATACCATCAGGTACAAGTTATATTTGCATGATTTAGCATAATTCATTCATTACCGGTGACTCGCACATGTGACTGACCAATACCTCACGAGGCTGCTTTCTCTCTCTCCCAAGTTGAGACCTTGAAACTGAGATACCTTGGTTGTTCCCATAGCAACATTCTGGGCGTAGTGCCAAGTTGAGGATTCCTCCATACACGATCAGTCAGTCACCTGCATGAACCCATCTGATTGGTTATTAGAAAAGTAGCGTTGATTTGATTCACAAACACAACACTTCCTGTTCCTTTCTGTTGTTGTGTACTTGTAGAATAAGTTGACAAAACATTAGGAACGCCTTACTAATATTGAGTTGCCACCCCCCCCTTTTGGCCTCAGAACAGCCTCAATTCGTCAGGGCATGGGACTCTACAAGGTGTTGAGTGTTTCACAGGGACGCTGGCCCATGTTGACTCCCAATGCTTCCCACAGTTGTGTCAAGTTGTCTGGATGTCCTTTGGGTGGTGGACCATTCTTGATACACACGGGTAAACTGTTGAGCGTGGAAAAACCCAGCAGCGTTGCAGTTCTTGACCCAAACCGGTGTGCCTGGCACCTACTACCATACGCTTCAATCGTTTGTCTTGCCCGTTCACCCTCTGAATGACACACGCACACAATCCATGTCTCAATGCTTAAAAATCCTTCTTTAACCCCGTCTCCTCCCCTTCATCTACACTGATTGAAGTGGATTTTACAGGTGACATCAATAAGGGATCATAGCTTTCACCTGGATTCACCTGGTCAGTCTGTTATGGAAAGATCAGGTGTTCTTAATATTTTGTACACTGAGTATACAAGTAATACAGTAGAGATGTGTAGTACAACACAAGTTGCCAGGTCACAGTAGGCCGACATTGCATATCCTGTTTGGAAAAGGGATGTTTTTGTGCCAGGTCATTACCATGAGAGATGGGGAAACCCAAAAATGTGTTTTTGCCCTCTCGCCAACTCCTTATGGAATCAGTCCTTGTCAAGCTTGTTTGGCATGACTGATAAGGACCACAATGGAGTTGATATTTGGCAAGAGCACAAACAGATCCTGGGACCAGGCTAGAATTCACCACTGTCCTGCTGCCAAATCATCTGAACCCAAATATACAATATGACAGTTTTTGTTTACATTGTAGAACTACTTCAGATAGCAGGGATCAGTCCCCATGGCAACGCTCTGGGAGCCTCCATGCAGCAGCAGGCTCCTCGGGAGAAGAGGGGCGGGGACGTGTTAGACTCCACCCACACTGACATCAAACTGGAGAAGAGCAACATCGTGCTGTTAGGCCCAACCGGATCAGGTTACTCAACAATTTTATTTGTCCAAAAACAACTTACTGTTGTGAAATATATCATTTTCTCATGTCCATAAAAAAATATTCCTCACTATATTTCCCAGGCAAGACATTGTTGGCCCAGACTCTGGCCAAGTGTCTAGATGTACCTTTTGCCATCTGTGATTGTACCACCCTGACCCAGGCTGGCTACGTGGGGGAGGACATCGAGTCTGTTATCGCCAAGCTGCTACAGGATGCCAACTACTCTGTGGATAAAGCACAGCAAGGTGGGTGGCTCATAAACACTGGTTTCTGCATCTTCAGGACTTCAATAGTTCCATAATGCTTTTCATGTACAGTACTTTGTAAGTTGTGAGTAGTCTGATGCAGGGATTATATTCAGGGTTTTTTATTTATTTTTTTGTGGATGAGAATTCACTTGTGGTTCAAAAAACCTTATTATGAAAGTTGATCTTAATCACACATGTACAAAATGTATAATAATGACCACCAATATAATTCACCAATACAATATAATACACCAATACAATATAATACACCAATACAATATAATACACCAATATAATATAATACACCAATACAATATAATACACCAATATAATATAATACACCAATACAATATAATACACCAATACAATATAATACACCAATACAATATAATACACCAATACAATATAATACACCAATATAATATAATACACCAATATAATATAATATAATACACCAATACAATATAATATAATACACCAATACAATATAATATAATACACCAATATAATATAATACACCAATATAATATAATACACCAATATACAATATAATATAATACACCAATATAATATAATACACCAATACAATATAATACACCAATACAATATAATACACCAATACAATATAATACACCAATACAATATAATACACCAATATAATATAATACACCAATATAATATAATACACCAATATAATATAATACACCAATATAATATAATACACCAATATAATACACCAATACAATATAATACACCAATATAATACACCAATATAATACACCAATATAATATAATACACCAATATAATATAATACACCAATATAATATAATACACCAATATAATATAATACACCAATATAATATAATACACCAATATAATATAATACACCAATATAATATAATACACCAATATAATATAATACACCAATACAATACACCAATATAATGACCACCAATATAATATAATACACCAATACAATATAATACACCAATACAATATAATACACCAATACAATATAATACACCAATATAATATAATACACCAATATAATATAATGACCACCAATATAATATAATACACCAATACAATATAATACACCAATATAATATAATACACCAATATAATATAATACACCAATACAATATAATACACCAATACAATATAATACACCAATACAATATAATACACCAATATAATATAATACACCAATATAATATAATACACCAATATAATATAATACACCAATACAATATAATACACCAATACAATATAATACACCAATACAATATAATACACCAATACAATATAATACACCAATACAATATAATACACCAATACAATATAATATAATACACCAATATAATATAATACACCAATATAATATAATACACCAATATAATATAATACACCAATATAATACACCAATACAATATAATATAATACACCAATATAATACACCAATATAATACACCAATATAATACACCAATACAAAACCCTCCCGGGGCGGCAGGGTAGCCTAGTGGTTAGAGCGTTGGACTAGTAACCGGAAGGTTGCGAGTTCAAACCCCCGAGCTGACAAGGTACAAATCTGTCGTTCTGCCCCTGAACAGGCAGTTAACCCACTGTTCCCAGGCCGTCATTGAAAATAAGAATTTGTTCTTAACTGACTTGCCTGGTTAAATAAAGGTAAAAAAAAAATAAAAATAAAAAAAAAAAAAAAAAAAAAAAAAAATATAATACACCAATACAATATAATACACCAATACAATATAATACACCAATACAATATAATACACCAATACAATATAATACACCAATACAATATAATACACCAATACAATATAATACACCAATACAATATAATACACCAATACAATATAATACACCAATACAATATAATATAATACACCAATACAATATAATACACCAATACAATATAATATAATACACCAATATAATATAATATAATACACCAATATAATATAATACACCAATACAATATAATATAATACACCAATATAATATAATACACCAATACAATATAATACACCAATACAATATAATACACCAATACAATATAATACACCAATACAATATAATATAATACACCAATATAATATAATACACCAATACAATATAATACACCAATACAATATAATACACCAATACAATATAATACACCAATATAATATAATACACCAATATAATATAATACACCAATATAATGACCACCAATACAATATAATACACCAATATAATGACCACCAATATAATACACCAATATAATATAATACACCAATATAATATAATACACCAATATAATGACCACCAATACAATATAATACACCAATATAATATAATACACCAATACAATATAATACACCAATACAATATAATACACCAATACAATATAATACAATATAATACACCAATACAATATAATACACCAATATAATGACCACCAATACAATATAATACACTAATATAATACACCAATATAATATAATACACCAATATAATGACCACCAATACAATATAATACACCAATACAATATAATACACCAATACAATATAATACACCAATACAATATAATACACCAATACAATATAATACACCAATATAATACACCAATACAATATAATACACCAATATAATATAATGACCACCATCTCACTGAAGATGTGGTTTCCATGTACAGACGTTGTGTTTCTGGGACATGTACAGACGTTGTGTTTCTGGGACATGTACAGACGTTGTGTTTCTGGGACATGTACAGACGTTGTGTTTCTGGGACATGTACAGACGTTGTGTTTCTGGGACATGTACAGACGTTGTGTTTCTGGGACATGTACAGACGTTGTGTTTCTGGGACATGTACAGAGCCTTCAAAAGGTATTCCTTGACTTTTTCTTGTTACAGCCTGAATTTTAAAATGGATTCAATTTAGATTGTGTGTCACTGGCCTACCCACAATACCCCCGTAATGTAATAATGACTACCTCATCTTTGTACCACACACACACACAGACACACACAATTATCTTTGCGGTCCCTCAGTCGAGCAGTGAATTTCAAACACAGATTCAACCACAAAGACTCTGCGAGGTTTTCAAATGCCTCGCGAAGAAGGGCACCTATTGGTAGATGGGTTGAAATAAAAAGTAGTCATTGAATATCCCTTTTAAGCATGGTGAAGTTATTAATTACACTTTGGATGGTGTATCAATACACCCAGTCACTACAAAGATACAGGTGTCCTTCCTAACTCAGTTGCCGGAGAGGAAGGAAACCGCTCAGGGATTTCACCAGGAGGCCAATGGGGACTTTTTAAAACCGTTACTGAGTTCAATGGCCGTGATAGAAAACTGAGGGTGTCATCAGCAAGGACTGGGGAGTTTTTATTATTATAAAAACATAAAAGTAGGATAAAAATAAATGGAATAGAGCTAAGCACAGGCAGAATCCTAGAGGAAAACCTGGTTGTCTGCTTTCCACCAGACACTGGGAGACGAACTCCCCTTTCAGCAGGACAATAACCTAAAATCCAAGGCCACATCGACAGTGGAGTTGCTTCCCAAGACGACATTGAGTGGCCTAGTTAGTTTAGACGTAAATCAGTTGTAAAATCTATGGCAAGACTTGAACAGGGTTGTCTATCAATGATCAGCAACCAACTTCACAGAGTTGAAAGAATTGAACTAATAATGTGCAAATATTGTACAATCCATGTGTGCAAAGCTCTTAGATTCACCCAGAAAGCCTCACCGCTGTAATCACTGCCAAATGGGATTCTAACATGTAATGAATCAGGGGTGTGAATACTTATGTAAATGTATTTTATTTTCAATATATATTCAAAGATTTCTAAAAACATGTTTTCACTTATGTCATTATGGGGTAGATCGGTGAGGAGAAAAAAAATATATATATATATTTAAACATATATTTAAACATATATTTAAACCATTTTGAATTCAGGCTGTAACACAACAAAATGTTGAATCAAGTCAAGGGGTATGAATACTTTCTGAAGGCACTGAAAGTAATTTTACCTACCTTTAGTTGAATGTAAACATCTCCCTGTCCAGGCATTGTGTTTCTGGATGAGGTGGATAAGATCGGCAGTGTTCCTGGGATCCACCAGCTCAGAGACGTAGGAGGAGAAGGTGTACAGCAGGCCAGTACTCAACACAACTCGACTTTTATTATCCCAAGCTTGGGAAAGTCATTTGGTCAACTTTTACAGGAGTGTCCAGACATACAACAAAACATTAAGAACGCCTGCTCTTTCCATGACATAGACTGACCAGGTGAATCCAGGTGAAAGCTATGATCCCTTATTGATGTCACTTGTTAATTCCACTTCAATCAGTGTAGATGAAGGGGAGGAGACATGTAGATGAAGGGGAGGAGACATGTAGATGAAGGGGAGGAGACATGTAGATGAAGGGGAGGAGACATGTAGATGAAGGGGAGGAGACAGGTTAAATACTTAAAAAAAATGTTTTTTAAGTTTTGAGACAATTGTTTAATTTAACTTTTATTTTAACTAGGCCAAGTCAGTTAAGAACAAATTCTTATTTACAATGACGGCCTACTGGGGAACAGTGGGTTAACTGCCTTGTTCAGGGGCAAAACAACAGATTTTTACCTTGTCATCTCAGGGATTCAATCGAGCAACCTTTCAGTTACTGGCCCAACGCTCTAACCACTAGGCTACCTGCCACCCTCGTAGATTGTGTGTGTGTGTGCAATTCAGAGGGGGAATGGGCAAGATAAAAGATTGAAGTTCCTTTTTGAACAGGGTGTGGTAGTAGATGCCAGGTGCACCGGTTTGTGTCAAGAACTGCAATGCTGTTGGGTTTTTCACACTCAACAGTTTCCCGTGTGTATCAAGAATGGTCCACCAGCCAACTTGACACAACTGTGGGAAGCATTGTTGTCAACATGGACCAGCATCCTTGTGGAACGCTTTCAACACCTTGTAGAGTCCCATGCCCCGATGAGTTGATGCCCCGATGAGTTGAGGCTGTTCTGAGGGCAAAAAGGGGGGGGGGGGGGGGGGGGTGGCAACTCAATATTAGTAAGGCGTTCCTAATGTTTTGTCAACTTATTCTACAGCAATGGTTGTGCACTAGATGCCTCTAATGATGACTTCATTTGTATCCATTAGAAAAGTCTTTGTGTCATGCAGCATGCCAGCATACGGGTGGCTATTCACATATCTGATGTACAGCACATCGCAAACATTACATACCTGACTTACTTAGGCCCATCACCCTTGTGGGGATCGTGGCTACAGTAGCCCATCGCCCTTTGTGGGGATCGTGGCTACAGTAGCCCATCGCCCTTTGTGGGGATCGTGGCTACAGTAGCCCATCGCCCTTTGTGGGGATCGTGGCTACAGTAGCCCATCGCCCTTTGTGGGGATCGTGGCTACAGTAGCCCATCGCCCTTTGTGGGGATCGTGGCTACAGTAGCCCATCGCCCTTGTGGGGATCGTGGCTACAGTAGCCCATTGCTCTTTGTGGGGATCGTGGCTACAGTAGCCCATCGCCCTTGTGGGGATCGTGGCTACAGTAGCCCATCGCCCTTGTGGGGATCGTGGCTACAGTAGCCCATCGCCCTTTGTGGGGATCGTGGCTACAGTAGCCCATCGCCCTTTGTGGGGATCGTGGCTACAGTAGCTATTTTTACACGCAAGAGTAATAATGACTATTGCAATTCAATATTATAGCTGGGTGGTGTTCGTTTGGAACCTCACAGCCAGGATCCTTGATGTTGTGTGCTTGTAGAGCAGGGATCGCCGACTAGATTCAGCCTCGGGACAGTTTTTGTTGAGCAGATGGTCGGGGGGGGGGCCAGAACATAATTACAAATCATTTGTAGAATGTAAATTGACTGAAAGAAGCCCAAAGAGAGATGTTTGACTAAAACATAATCATTTTAAACCTTGATTACATTTGTAAACAATCATGTTTTTCTATTATGTATGGGAATACTTCAACAGATGACACTTGTATCTGATTTCTTGGGTTTTAAGTCTTTTATATCCAACAATGACATTTTTACATTTTTAAATATAATAATAATAATAATTGTATTTTCTGTAAACTTTGGGGGGGGGGGGGGGGGGGCAGTTAGGCAAACCTGTTGTAGAGCGTTTACCTAATGGTTGTATTAGTGATTGACGTCGTGTGTTTCTGAATGTAGGGCCTGCTGAAACTCCTGGAGGGAACGATCGTGAACGTTCCAGAGAAGAACTCCAGGAAGTTGAGAGGAGAGACGGTGCAGGTGAACACCACTAACATCCTGTTCGTAGCGTCAGGGGCCTTCAACGGACTCGACAGAATCGTCAGCAGACGAAAGAATGAAAAGGTTAGTAAGAAAAAATATTTTTTTAATTTTCCCCTTTTTGTATCGACCCACACCTGTAAAACGGCTGCAGACTATTTTTATTCCGTTCACTGGTTTTATAGAGAGACTTGGTCAGTTGAGTATCTCTAGTCTGAGCATTCATAGTTTATGTACAGTGCCTTGCGAAAGTATTCGGCCCCCTTGAACTTTGCGACCTTTTGCCACATTTCAGGCTTCAAACATAAAGATATAAAACTGTATTTTTTTTTGTGAAGAATCAACAACAAGTGGGACACAATCATGAAGTGGAACGACATTTATTGGATATTTCAAACTTTTTTAACAAATCCAAAACTGAAAAATTGGGCGTGCAAAATTATTCAGCCCCCTTAAGTTAATACTTTGTAGCGCCACCTTTTGCTGCGATTACAGCTGTAAGTCGCTTGGGGTATGTCTCTATCAGTTTTGCACATCGAGAGACTGACATTTTTTCCCATTCCACCTTGCAAAACAGCTCGAGCTCAGTGAGGTTGGATGGAGAGCATTTGTGAACAGCAGTTTTCAGTTCTTTCCACAGATTCTCGATTGGAGTCAGGTCTGGACATTGACTTGGCCATTCTAACACCTGGATATGTTTATTTTTGAACCATTCCATTGTAGATTTTGCTTTATGTTTTGGATCATTGTCTTGTTGGAAGACAAATCTCCGTCCCAGTCTCAGGTCTTTTGCAGTCTCCATCAGGTTTTCTTCCAGAATGGTCCTGTATTTGGCTTCATCCATCTTCCCATCAAGTTTAACCATCTTCCCTGTCCCTGCTGAAGAAAAGCAGGCCCAAACCATGATGCTGCCACCACCATGTTTGACAGTGGGGATGGTGTGTTCAGCTGTGTTGCTTTTACGCCAAACATAACGTTTTGCATTGTTGCCAAAAAGTTCAATTTTGGTTTCATCTGACCAGAGCACCTTCTTCCACATGTTTGGTGTGTCTCCCAGGTGGCTTGTGGCAAACTTTAAACGACACTTTTTATGGATATTTTTAAGAAATGTCTTTCTTCTTGCCACTCTTCCATAAAGGCCAGATTTGTGCAATATACGACTGATTGTTGTCCTATGGACAGAGTCTCCCACCTCAGCTGTAGATCTCTGCAGTTCATCCAGAGTGATCATAGGCCTCTTGGCTGCATCTCTGATCAGTCTTCTCCTTGTATGAGCTGAAAGTTTAGAGGGACGGCCAGGTCTTGGTAGATTTGCAGTGGTCTGATACTCCTTCCATTTCAATATTATCGCTTGCACAGTGCTCCTTGGGATGTTTAAAGCTTGGGAAATCTTTTTGTATCCAAATCCGGCTTTAAACTTCTTCACAACAGTATCTCGGACCTGCCTGGTGTGTTCCTTGTTCTTCATGATGCTCTCTGCGCTTTTAACGGACCTCTGAGACTATCACAGTGCAGGTGCATTTATACGGAGACTTGATTACACACAGGTGGATTGTATTTATCATCATTAGTCATTTAGGTCAACATTGGATCATTCAGAGATCCTCACTGAACTTCTGGAGAGAGTTTGCTGCACTGAAAGTAAAGGGGCTGAATAATTTTGCACGCCCAATTTTTCAGTTTTTGATTTGTTAAAAAAGTTTGAAATATCCAATAAATGTCGTTCCACTTCATGATTGTGTCCCACTTGTTGTTGATTCTTCACAAAAAAAATACAGTTTTATATCTTTATGTTTGAAGCCTGAAATGTGGCAAAAGGTCGCAAAGTTCAAGGGGGCCGAATACTTTCGCAAGGCACTGTATATAACCCCCCATGTCTGTGTGTGGAATTGTTTGTTGTTTCGTGTATGTGCACGCTAGACTGGGTTATGTCAACTCATATTGTGTTTAGTGTTCTTAGTGCCGTGAGTGTTTTGTTCACCGAAATAAAAGGTAAAAATCTGTCGTTCTGCCCCTGAACAAGGCAGTTAACCCACTGTTCCCCGGTAGGCCATCATTGTAAATAAGAATTTGTTCTTAACTCACTTGCCAAGTTAAATAAAGGACAAAATAAAATAAAAAATCTCAGTCCCATAGAATTGATCAGGCTGTTGATTATGGCCTGTGGAATGTTGTCCCACCCCTCAATGGCTGTGTGAAGTTGCTGGATATTGGCGGGAACTGGAACACGCTGTCGATCCAGAGCATCCCAAACATCAATGGGTGACATGTCTGGTGAGTATGCAGGACATGGAAGAACTGGGACATTTTCAGCTTCCAGGAATTGTTTACAGATCCTTGCGACATGGGGCCATGCTTTACCATGCTGAAACATGAGGTGACGGCCGCAGATGAATGGCATGACAATAGGCTTCAGGATCTCGTCACGGTGTCTCTTTGTATTCAAATTGCCAATGATAAAATGCAATGGTGTTCGTTGTCCGTAGCTTATGCCTTCCCATACCATAACCCCACTGCCACCATGGGGCACTCTGTTCACAATGTTGACATCAGCAAACCGCTCAGCCACACGACGCCATACACACTGTCTGCCATCTGCCAGGTACAGTTAAAACCGGGAATCATCCACGAAGAGCACACTTCTCCAGCGTGCCAGTGGCCATCGAAGGTGAGCATTTGCCCACTGAAGTCAGTTACTACACCGAACTGCAGTCAGGTCAAGACCCTGGTGAGGATGATGAGCACACAGATGAGCTTCCCTGAGATGGTTTCTGACAGTTTGTGCAAAAATTATTCGGTTGTGTAAACCCACAGTTTCATCAGCTGCTCGGGTGGCTGGTTTCAGACGATCCCCCAGGTGAAGAAGCCGGATGTGGAGGTCCTGGGCTGGTGTGGTTACACGTGGTCTGTGGTTGTGAGGCCGGTTGGATGTACTGATTTATATCATAATTATATACAATTATGTTGGAGGTGGCTTATGGTAGAGAAATGAACATTTAAATTATCTGGCAACAGCTCTAGTGGACATTCCTGCAGTCAGCATGCCAATTGCACGCTCTCTCAACATGAGACATCTGTGGCATTGTGTTGTGTGTCAAAACGTCACATTTTTTAAAGTGGCCTTTTATTGTCCCCAGCACAAGGTGCACTTGTGTAATGATCATGATGTTTAATCAGCTTGTTGATATGCCACAAATTTGTCAAGTGGATGAATTATCTTGGCAAAGGAGAAATGCTGACTAACAGGGATGTAAAACAAAATTGGTTATTGTTTCAACTTCTGATCTACCGCTTTAATAATGCAGTATTTTCATCAATGGAACATGAACGTCTAGGCCTCTCCAGATGACGTCTCATTTCTTCAGTGCTTTAGACCACTTGCGTTTTCCTCAATTAACCCTCTCCTCCCTGGTGCTCCTCCGCCTATGTAGTACCTGTTGTTACCTCTCTCTTTTCTTCTTCCTCTTCTTCTAGTACCTGGGCTTTGGCACACCATCCAACATGGGTAAGGGTCGCCGTGCGGCGGCGGCCGCCGACAAAGCTAACAGTAGTGAACAGACGGACATGGTGGCAGAGATGGAGGAGAAGGACCGGCTGCTGAAGCTCGTGGAGGCCCGGGACCTCATTGAGTTTGGGATGATCCCGGAGTTTGTAGGGCGTCTGCCTGTGGTGGTGCCTCTACACAGTCTGGATGAAGAGACGCTGGTCCGTATCCTGACTGAACCACGCAACGCTGTCATACCCCAGTACCAGGCCCTGTTCAGCATGGACAAGGTTAGTAGTAGACTCGGTACCAGGCCCTGTTCAGCATGGACAAGGTTAGTAGTAGTTGTAGTAGACTCGGTACCAGGCCCTGTTCAGCATGGACAAGGTTAGTAGTAGTAGTAGTAGTAGTTGTAGTAGACTCAGTACCAGGCCCTGTTCAGCATGGACAAGGTTAGCACAAACTAGACATCATATTGTCATTATCAAGGATGTGTTTGTCATGTTTAGTCTAGCCCAAGTCTTTGGCTGTCCAGATCCCATTCGCTCTGCCTCTGCAGTGTCTCGGTTCCTGTTTTATCCTCCTGTGTTTCTCTCTCTTTCTCTCTTTCTCTGTCTCTGTCTCTGTCTCTTTCTCTCTCTTTCTCTCTCCCCCCCCCCCCCCCCTCCCCCCCCAGCTGCTCACAGGACTGCTGGCTACTTAGCAGACACACTAGACATCATATTGTCATTATCAAGGATGTTTGTCATGTTTAGTCTAGCCCAAGTCTTTGGCTGTGCAGATCACATTCGCTCTGCCTCAGTGTCTCGGTTCCTGTTTTATCCTCCTGTGTTTCTCTCTCTTTCTCTTTCTCTGATTGTTCCAGTGTGAACTGAATGTAACCACAGATGCTCTGAGGGCCATTGCCAAGCTGGCTCTGGAGAGGAAGACAGGAGCCCGAGGCCTGAGGTCCATCATGGTCAGTCAATACAATGTGCTCAATTCCTAGAAGTTGGGTATTTGAGTCTTATCAGCAGTAACAATATACAAACAGTGGATTCAGTTGCTGATGGTAAATCTAAGTGATATTTCTAATGTGGTGAGTGACTTCTTGTGACGAAGGTGAAATTAATTCCTATACCATGTCTTGTTTCAGTTTTCTAACACTACTGTGTGAAATATCTCCTTTTTAAATACAGGAGAAGCTTCTTCTGGAGCCCATGTTCGAGGTGCCATGTTCAGACATCGTGTCTGTGGAGTTAACCGAGGACGTCGTCCTGGGCAAATCAGAACCACACTACGTCAGGTTCGTCAGCACCTGTTTGGTTCTTATTGGCTTCGTAGTGTCTTTGTTTGTTGCTGTATTTGTCTCTTGCCAGGATTTAAATGACTTGCCTAGTTAAGTAAAATATACATTTTTAATAGATGAATAACAACCATATCAGTCTGTTGGTTTCATCATGCCAGAGGTACAGCACCAGTCAAACGTTTTGGAACATTTATAAATTCAAGTTTTTTTTGTCTTTATTTGTACTTTTTTTTCAACATTGTAGAATAATAGTGAAGACATCAAAACTATGAAATAACACATATGGAATCATGTGAAAAGTGTGAAACAAATTAAAATTGTATTGGGTTGTGGTCGGGTGATTGTGGAGGCCAGGTCATCTGATGCAGCACTCCATCACTCTCCTTCTTGGTCAAATAGCCCTTACACAGCCTGGAGGTGTGTTGGGTCATTGTCATTTGTTTTTCAACAGGACAATTCCACTAAGCCCAAACCAGATGGGATGGCGTATCGCTGCAGAATGTTTGCCATGCTGGTTAAGTGTGCCTTGAATTCTAAATAAATCACTGACAGTGTCACCAGCAAAGCACCATCACACCTCCTCCTCCATGCTTCACAGTGGGAACCACACATGCAGAGATCATCGGTTCACCTACTCTGCATCTCATAAAGACACAGCGGTTGGAACCAAGGATATCAAATTTGGACTCATCAGACCAAAGGACAGATTTCCACCAGTCTAATGTCCATTGCTCGTGTATCTTGGCCCAAGCAAGTCTCTTCTTCTTAGTGGTGTCCTTGAGTAGTGGTTTCTTTACTGTCATTTGACCATGAAGGCCTGATTCACTGAGTCTCCTCTGAACAGTTGATGTTGAGATGTGTCTGTTACTTGAACTCTGTGAAGCGTTTCTTTAGGCTGCAATTTCTGAGTCTCGTAACTCTGGGTCTTCCTTTCTTGTCGTTGACCTCATGAGCGCTAGTTTCATCATAGTGCTTGATGGTTTTTGCGACTGCACTTGAAGAAACATTCAAAGTTCTTGAAATTTTCTGTATTGACTTATCTTCATGATGGGCTGTCATTTGTCTTTGCTTATTTGAGCTGTTCTTGCCATAATATGGACTTGGTCTTTACCAAATAGGGCTGTCTTCTGTATACCACCCTACCTTGTCACAACACAACTGATTGGCTCAAATGCATTAAGAAGGAAAGAAATTCCACAAATGTACTTTTAAGAAGGCACACCTGTTAATTGACATGCATTCCAGGTGACTACCTCATGAAGCTGGTTGAGAGAATGCCAAGAGTATGCAAAGCTGTCAAGGCAAAGGGTGGCTACTTTGAACAATCTCAACTATAAAATATATTTTGATTTGTTTAACACTTTTTTTTTGGTTACTACATGATTCCATGTGTTATTTCATAGTTTTGATGTCTTCACTATTATTCTACAATGTAGAAAATATAACGAAAAATCCTTGAATGAGTAGGTGTGTCCAAACTTTTGACTGGTACTGTATGTTAAGAACAGAACACTGAGTACTGAAACCTGACCTGAAGTTCCCATGTAATGTTCCCAACATCTCCACAGACCGTACCTTGGTCCCAGAACCACTAATACTGACCCTCCTCGCTCTCTCTCTCTGCATAACTAACCTTACCACTAATACTGACTCTCCTCGCTCTCTCTCTCTGCATAACTAACCTTACCACTAATACTGACTCTCCTCGCTCTCTCTCTCTCTGCATAACTAACCTTACCACTAATACTGAGCCTCCTCGCTCTCTCTGCATAACTAACCTTACCACTAATACTGACTCTCCTCGCTCTCTCTCTGCATAACTAACCTTACCACTAATACTGACTCTCCTCGCTCTCTCTCTGCATAACTAACCTTACCACTAATACTGACCCTCCTCGCTCTCTCTCTGCATAACTAACCTTACCACTAATACTGACTCTCCTCGCTCTCTCTCTGCATAACTAACCTTACCACTAATACTGACCCTCCTCGCTCTTTCTCTGCATAACTAACCTTACCACTAATACTGACTCTCCTCGCTCTCTCTCTGCATAACTAACTTTACCACTAATACTGACCCTCCTCTCTCTGCCAAAGAGTGTTTTGCTAAATGCCTAAAAATGTAAATATATTTCCAGGGCTCCAGCGAAGGAGGCGGCAGAGGAGGAGTACGACTCTGGTATTGAAGAGGAGAACTGGCCCAGACAGATGGACGCAGCAACTAACAACTGATCTGATCCACCTTGACCTTTTACTGACACTCATTTTCAAGAACCGCTACATTCTCTACACACAGTGCAATCTAGAATCATTTGAACACCTTCTAGAATCTTTTTGGAAGCCAGTTGTGGGTTCCTTAAATTCCAGCCCCTGAGACCCCGTGGAGCCCACTACTGAAACTACAGCTTGATGAAACTGTTTCTAGACCTTTCTCTCTCTGTGTGTTTGCATAAGGAACAACTAAGATGTGAGATCTGTAAATACCTGTTGATCGTGTGAATCAAATGGTAGTTGTTTAGTTGTGAATGGAGGGCCACTAACAACGTGGACTTCATTTTATTTTATATAGTATATATATTTTTCATCTTTGGGGATTGCCTTTTATCTATCTTAAGAGAATGCCATTTTTATTCTAAATGATTTTAAATAGGTGATTGTGTTCTTTCTTATTGTGTTGTGATGATGGCAGGTTGAAGTGGCAAAAGATAAACACATAACATGAATGGGATCAGCCAGGGAAACACATAACATGAACGGGATCAGCCAGGGAAACAATATAACATGAATGGGATCAGCCAGGGAAACACACATAACATGAATGGGATCAGCCAGGGAAACACATAACATGAACGGGATCAGCCAGGGAAACAATATAACATGAATGGGATCAGCCAGGGAAACAATATAACATGAATGGGATCAGCCAGGGAAACACATATAACATGAATGGGATCAGCCAGGGAAACACATAACATGAATGGGATCAGCCAGGGAAACACACATAACATGAATGGGATCAGCCAGGGAAACACACATAACATGAATGGGATCAGCCAGGGAAACACACATAACATGAATGGGACATTATATTGTAGACTTGAGTGGGGGCTTCACATTGTTGAACGTATTTTATTGATTACATTGTGTCAGGAAAGCTTAATCAAGTCCACTAGTATTTGAACCCAGCTCTGGTCACCAGAGCATAATATTCCATGATGAGCACATCATGATTGTTTTTCTATGGCGTTAAATTACTGCAACAACTAAAACAACAACATTCTGGCACTAATTTAACTCCACATCTCCTCGTATCCACCACGGGTACTAACGGTGTGTGTGTTCATAATGAACACAGCTGAGCTGGAGATGTTTAAACATTAAACATCAGAGCTGCTGAGTTAATGTTAATGATCGTGTATTACAGGAATACGCCTGTCCATATAATAGTGTTCATTACGATCTAAAAGGCTGCACTGATCCTAGATCAGCCGTCATTGAGACTCTATTGTGAATACGGGCAAAGTTCTCCGAATATGGTTTTCCCTTTGCCCCGGGGCGGGCTTTTCAAACCCCCACCTCACCCTTTTGTAGATATGCTTCAGTATGTCACGTTACTAAAAGCAATTCAGTTTTTACTACTTATGTTCACACTGAACCATGATGTTCAATGTCCTCGTAGTGCTGTATGTACACTAATAGTAATAATATTAGATTAACATTCATCAGGTTTCTAACTTGTGTGTGTTGGCTTTCAGTCAACGGCTTTCAGTCAACACCTCCCAGTCAACACTCTTCTCAGAGGTAAATGATAACATGTAAAACGCCCCAAAGTTGTGATTGTTTTAAATATCATAAATAAAATGTATATCTCTATTACTGTCAATGTAGATTGTTTAAAAGCTTCTCTGCTATTTTATTCAAACTCCACTTGCAATGTCATGTGTCACCACTGAGGGGCGCCATGACTACCATGCCATGTGACACCACTGAGGGGCGCCATGACTACCATGCCATGTGGCACCATGACTACCATATCATGTGACACCACTGAGGGGCGCCATGACTACCATGCCATGTGACATCAATGAGGGGCTCCATGACTACCATGTCATGTGACATCAATGAGGGGCTCCATGGCTACCATGTCATGTGACATCAATGAGGGGCTCCATGGCTACCATGTCATGTGACATCAATGAGGGGCTCCATGACTACCATGTCATGTGACATCAATGAGGGGCACCATGACTACCATGTCATGTGACATCAATGAGGGGCACCATGACTACCATGTCATGTGACATCAATGAGGGGCACCATGACTACTATGTCATGTGACATCAATGAGGGGCACCATGACTACCATGTCATGTGACACCACTGAGGGGTGCCATGACTACTATGTCATGTGACATCAATGAGGGGCAACATGACTACCATGGCTCTACCTCTACTTCAGAGAGCAGAACTGGCCATGCAGCTCAATGAGAACCAGAGTCTATTTTTCAATGGAGAACTGGCCAAGAAGGCAGCAATAAATGTTTTTTTTTTTATTTCACCTTTAAATAACCAGGTAGGCTAGTTGAGAACAAGTTCTCATTTACAACTGTAACCTGGCCAAGATAAAGCAAAGCAGTGCGACACAAATAACAACACAGAGTTACACATGGAATAAACAAGCGTACAGTCAATAACACAATAGAAAAAAATTTAATATATATACAGTGTGTGCAAATGGCGTGAGGAGGTAAGGCAATAAATAGGCCATAGTAGCGATGTAATGACAATTTAGCAAATTAACACTGGAGTGATAGATGAGCAGATGATAATGTGTAAGTAGAAATACTGGTGTGATAGATGAGCAAGATGATAATGTGTAAGTAGAAATACTGGTGTGATATATGAGCAAGATGATAATGTGTAAGTAGAAATACTGGTGTGATAGATGAGCAGATGATAATGTTCAGGTAGAAATACTGGTGTGATAGATGAGCAAGATGATAATGTTCAGGTAGAAATACTGGTGTGATAGATGAGCAAGATGATAATGTTCAGGTAGAAATACTGGTGTGATAGATGAGCAGATGATAATGTTCAGGTAGAAATACTGGTGTGATAGATGAGCAGATGATAATGTTCAGGTAGAAATACTGGTGTGATAGATGATAATGTGTAAGTAGAAATACTGGTGTGATAGATGATAATGTGTAAGTAGAAATACTTGTGTGATAGATGATAATGTGTAAGTAGAAATACTGGTGTGATAGATGATAATGTGTAAGTAGAAATACTGGTGTGATAGATGATAATGTGTAAGTAGAAATACTGGTGTGATAGATGATAATGTGTAAGTAGAAATACTGGTGTGATAGATGAGCAGATGATAATGTTCAGGTAGAAATACTGGTGTGATAGATTATAATGTGTAAGTAGAAATACTGGTGTGATAGATGAGCAAGATGATAATGTTCAGGTAGAAATACTGGTGTGATAGATGAGCAGATGATAATGTGTGAGTAGAAATACTGGTGTGATAGATGAGCAGATGATAATGTGTGAGTAGAAATACTGGTGTGATAGATGAGCAAGATGATAATGTTCAGGTAGAAATACTGGTGTGATAGATGAGCAAGATGATAATGTGTGAGTAGAAATACTGGTGTGATAGATGAGCAGATGATAATGTTCAGGTAGAAATACTGGTGTGATAGATGAGCAGATGATAATGTTCAGGTAGAAATACTGGTGTGATAGATGAGCAGATGATAATGTTCAGGTAGAAATACTGGTGTGATAGATGAGCAGATGATAATGTTCAGGTAGAAATACTGGTGTGATAGATGAGCAGATGATAATGTTCAGGTAGAAATACTGGTGTGATAGATGAGCAGATGATAATGTTCAGGTAGAAATACTGGTGTGATAGATGAGCAGATGATAATGTTCAGGTAGAAATACTGGTGTGATAGATGAGCAGATGATAATGTTCAGGTAGAAATACTGGTGTGATAGATGAGCAGATGATAATGTTCAGGTAGAAATACTGGTGTGATAGATGATAATGTGTAAGTAGAAATACTGGTGTGATAGATGATAATGTGTAAGTAGAAATACTGGTGTGCGAAAGAGCAATAAAGTAAATGAAAACAATATGGGGAAGAGGTGGGTAGATTGGGTGGGCTATTTACAGCAATCAATACATTACAGAATTAAAACCTACAATAATACAATACAACATGATCCAGCCTAAAGAAAAGCATTTACACTCCATAACAGAGTCTCCCATTAATAGTTCAAATTGATTCAGGGTCACTAACATATCTAGATGGAGCAGGGATTGTAGACTATTCCATTCAGAGACACTAACATATCTAGATGGAGCAGGGATTGTAGACTATTCCATTCAGAGGCACTAACACATCTAGATGAAGCAGGGATTGTAGACTATTCCATTCAGTAGCACTAACACATCTAGATGGAGCAGGGATTGTAGACTATTCCATTCAGTATCACTAACACATCTAGATGGAGCATGGGTTGTAGACTATTCCATTCAGTATCACTAACACATCTAGATGGAGCATGGGTTGTAGACTATTCCATTCAGTATCACTAACACATCTAGATGAGGCATGGGTTGTAGACTATTCCATTCAGTATCACTAACACATCTAGATGAGGCATGGGTTGTAGACTATTCCATGAGTCTGGTGCACAAGAAGAGAAGGCAGTGTTGCCTAATACTGTGAATGTCCTGGGGACTTTAAGTAGCAACCACCTGGGAGACCAGGTATGGTAACATAGCAACCACCTAGCAGACCGGTGGAGAAGGAGACCAGACTACAGAGGTAAAGAGGGAGTTTACCTGCTGGTGGTGAAGGAGACCAGACTACAGAGGTAAAGAGGGAGTTTACCTGCTGGTGGTGAAGGAGACCAGACTACAGAGGGAGTTTACCTGCTGGTGGTGAAGGAGACCAGACTACAGAGGTAAAGAGGGAGTTTACCTGCTGGTGGTGAAGGAGACCAGACTACAGAGGGAGTTTACCTGCTGGTGGTGAAGGAGACCAGACTACAGAGGTCAAGAGGGAGTTTACCTGCTGGTGGTGAAGGAGACCAGACTACAGAGGTAAAGAGGGAGTTTACCTGCTGGTGGTGAAGGAGACCAGACTACAGAGGTAAAGAGGGAGTTTACCTGCTGGTGGTGAAGGAGACCAGACTACAGAGGTAAAGAGGGAGTTTACCTGCTGGTGGTGAAGGAGACCAGACTACAGAGGTAAAGAGGGAGTTTACCTGCTGGTGGTGAAGGAGACCAGACTACAGAGGTAAAGAGGGAGTTTACCTGCTGGTGGTGAAGGAGACCAGACTACAGAGGGAGTTTACCTGCTGGTGGTGAAGGAGACCAGACTACAGAGGTAAAGAGGGAGTTTACCTGCTGGTGGTGAAGGAGACCAGACTACAGAGGGAGTTTACCTGCTGGTGGTGAAGGAGACCAGACTACAGAGGTAAAGAGGGAGTTTACCTGCTGGTGGTGAAGGAGACCAGACTACAGAGGTAAAGAGGGAGTTTACCTGCTGGTGGTGAAGGAGACCAGACTACAGAGGTAAAGAGGGAGTTTACCTGCTGGTGGTGAAGGAGACCAGACTACAGAGGTAAAGAGGGAGTTTACCTGCTGGTGGTGAAGGAGACCAGACTACAGAGGTAAAGAGGGAGTTTACCTGCTGGTGGTGAAGGAGACCAGACTACAGAGGTAAAGAGGGAGTTTACCTGCTGGTGGGGGAGGAGACCAGACTACAGAGGTAAAGAGGGAGTTTACCTGCTGGTGGGGAAGGAGACCAGACTACAGAGGTAAAGAGGGAGTTTACCTGCTGGTGGTAAAGGAGACCAGACTACAGAGGTAAAGAGGGAGTTTACCTGCTGGTGGGGAAGGAGACCAGACTACAGAGGTAAAGAGGGAGTTTACCTGCTGGTGGTGAAGGAGACCAGACTACAGAGGTAAAGAGGGAGTTTACCTGCTGGTGGTGAAGGAGACCAGACTACAGAGGGAGTTTACCTGCTGATGGTGAAGGAGACCAGACTATAGAGGTAAAGAGGGAGTTTACCTGCTGGTGGTGAAGGAGACCAGACTACAGAGGGAGTTTACCTGCTGTTGGTGAAGGAGACCAGACTACAGAGGGAGTTTACCTGCTGGTGGTGAAGGAGACCAGACTACAGAGGTAAAGAGGGAGTTTACCTGCTGTTGGTGAAGGAGACCAGACTACAGAGGGAGTTTACCTGCTGGTGGGGAACGAGACCAGACTACAGAGGTAAAGAGGGAGTTTACCTGCTGGTGGTGAAGGAGACCAGACTACAGAGGGAGTTTACCTGCTGGTGGTGAAGGAGACCAGACTACAGAGGTAAAGAGGGAGTTTACCTGCTGGTGGTGAAGGAGACCAGACTACAGAGGTAAAGAGGGAGTTTACCTGCTGGTGGTGAAGGAGACCAGACTACAGAGGGAGTTTACCTGCTGGTGGTGAAGGAGACCAGACTACAGAGGTAAAGAGGGAGTTTACCTGCTGGTGGTGAAGGAGACCAGACTACAGAGGTAAAGAGGGAGTTTACCTGCTGGTGGTGAAGGAGACCAGACTACAGAGGTAAAGAGGGAGTTTACCTGCTGGTGGTGAAGGAGACCAGACTACAGAGGTAAAGAGGGAGTTTACCTGCTGGTGGGGAAGGAGACCAGACTACAGAGGGAGTTTACCTGCTGGTGGTGAAGGAGACCAGACAACAGAGGGAGTTTACCTGCTGGTGGTGAAGGAGACCAGACTACAGAGGTAAAGAGGGAGTTTACCTGCTGGTGGTGAAGGAGACCAGACTACAGAGGTAAAGAGGGAGTTTACCTGCTGGTGGTGAAGGAGACCAGACTACAGAGGTAAAGAGGGAGTTTACCTGCTGGTGGTGAAGGAGACCAGACTACAGAGGTAAAGAGGGAGTTTACCTGCTGGTGGTGAAGGAGACCAGACTACAGAGGTAAATAGGGAGTTTACCTGCTGGGGGTGAAGGAGACCAGACTACAGAGGTAAAGAGGGAGTTTACCTGCTGGTGGTGAAGGAGACCAGACTACAGAGGTAAAGAGGGAGTTTACCTGCTGGTGGTGAAGGAGACCAGACTACAGAGGTAAAGAGGGAGTTTACCTGCTGGTGGTGAAGGAGACCAGACTACAGAGGTAAAGAGGGAGTTTACCTGCTGGTGGTGAAGGAGACCAGACTACAGAGGTAAAGAGGGAGTTTACCTGCTGGTGGTGAAGGAGACCAGACTACAGAGGGAGTTTACCTGCTGGTGGTGAAGGAGACCAGACTACAGAGGTAAAGAGGGAGTTTACCTGCTGGTGGTGAAGGAGACCAGACTACAGAGGTAAAGAGGGAGTTTACCTGCTGGTGGTGAAGGAGACCAGACTACAGGGGGAGTTTACCTGCTGGTGGTGAAGGAGACCAGACTACAGAGGTAAAGAGGGAGTTTACCTGCTGGTGGTGAAGGAGACCAGACTACAGAGGTAAAGAGGGAGTTTACCTGCTGGTGGTGAAGGAGACCAGACTACAGAGGTAAACAGGGAGTTTACCTGCTGGTGGTGAAGGAGACCAGACTACAGAGGGAGTTTACCTGCTGGTGGTGAAGGAGACCAGACTACAGAGGTAAAGAGGGAGTTTACCTGCTGGTGGTGAAGGAGACCAGACTACAGAGGTAAAGAGGGAGTTTACCTGCTGGTGGTGAAGGAGACCAGACTACAGAGGGAGTTTACCTGCTGGTGGTGAAGGAGACCAGACTACAGAGGTAAAGAGGGAGTTTACCTGCTGGTGGTGAAGGAGACCAGACTACAGAGGTAAAGAGGGAGTTTACCTGCTGGTGGTGAAGGAGACCAGACTACAGAGGTAAAGAGGGAGTTTACCTGCTGGTGGTGAAGGAGACCAGACTACAGAGGTAAAGAGGGAGTTTACCTGCTGGTGGTGAAGGAGACCAGACTACAGAGGTAAAGAGGGAGTTTACCTGCTGGTGGTGAAGGAGACCAGACTACAGAGGGAGTTTACCTGCTGGTGGTGAAGGAGACCAGACTACAGAGGTAAAGAGGGAGTTTACCTGCTGGTGGTGAAGGAGACCAGACTACAGAGGTAAAGAGGGAGTTTACCTGCTGGTGGTGAAGGAGACCAGACTACAGAGGTAAAGAGGGAGTTTACCTGCTGGTGGTGAAGGAGACCAGACTACAGAGGTAAAGAGGGAGTTTACCTGCTGGTGGTGAAGGAGACCAGACTACAGAGGTAAATAGGGAGTTTACCTGCTGGGGGTGAAGGAGACCAGACTACAGAGGTAAAGAGGGAGTTTACCTGCTGGTGGTGAAGGAGACCAGACTACAGAGGTAAAGAGGGAGTTTACCTGCTGGTGGTGAAGGAGACCAGACTACAGAGGTAAAGAGGGAGTTTACCTGCTGGTGGTGAAGGAGACCAGACTACAGAGGTAAAGAGGGAGTTTACCTGCTGGTGGTGAAGGAGACCAGACTACAGAGGTAAAGAGGGAGTTTACCTGCTGGTGGTGAAGGAGACCAGACTACAGAGGGAGTTTACCTGCTGGTGGTGAAGGAGACCAGACTACAGAGGTAAAGAGGGAGTTTACCTGCTGGTGGTGAAGGAGACCAGACTACAGAGGTAAAGAGGGAGTTTACCTGCTGGTGGTGAAGGAGACCAGACTACAGGGGGAGTTTACCTGCTGGTGGTGAAGGAGACCAGACTACAGAGGTAAAGAGGGAGTTTACCTGCTGGTGGTGAAGGAGACCAGACTACAGAGGTAAAGAGGGAGTTTACCTGCTGGTGGTGAAGGAGACCAGACTACAGAGGTAAACAGGGAGTTTACCTGCTGGTGGTGAAGGAGACCAGACTACAGAGGTAAAGAGGGAGTTTACCTGCTGGTGGTGAAAGAGACCAGACTACAGAGGGAGTTTACCTGCTGGTGGTGAAGGAGACCAGACTACAGAGGTAAAGAGGGAGTTTACCTGCTGGTGGTGAAGGAGGCCAGACTACAGAGGGAGTTTACCTGCTGGTGGGGAAGGAGACCAGACTACAGAGGTAAAGAGGGAGTTTACCTGCTGGTGGTGAAGGAGACCAGACTACAGAGGTAAAGAGGGAGTTTACCTGCTGGTGGAGAAGGAGACCAGACTACAGAGGTAAAGAGGGAGTTTACCTGCTGGTGGTGAAGGAGACCAGACTACAGAGGGAGTTTACCTGCTGGTGGGGGAGGAGACCAGACTACAGAGGTAAAGAGGGAGTTTACCTGCTGGTGGTGAAGGAGACCAGACTACAGAGGGAGTTTACCTGCTGGTGGGGGAGGAGACCAGACTACAGAGGTAAAGAGGGAGTTTACCTGCTGGTGGTGAAGGAGACCAGACTACAGAGGGAGTTTACCTGCTGGTGGTGAAGGAGACCAGACTACAGAGGTAAAGAGGGAGTTTACCTGCTGGTGGTGAAGGAGACCAGACTACAGAGGTAAAGAGGGAGTTTACCTGCTGGTGGTGAAGGAGACCAGACTACAGAGGTAAAGAGGGAGTTTACCTGCTGGTGGTGAAGGAGACCAGACTACAGAGGTAAAGAGGGAGTTTACCTGCTGGTGGTGAAGGAGACCAGACTACAGAGGTAAAGAGGGAGTTTACCTGCTGGTGGTGAAAGAGACCAGACTACAGAGGGAGTTTACCTGCTGGTGGTGAAGGAGACCAGACTACAGAGGGAGTTTACCTGCTGGTGGTGAAGGAGACCAGACTATAGAGGTAAAGAGGGAGTTTACCTGCTGGTGGTGAAGGAGACCAGACTACAGAGGGAGTTTACCTGCTGTTGGTGAAGGAGACCAGACTACAGAGGGAGTTTACCTGCTGTTGGTGAAGGAGACCAGACTACAGAGGGAGTTTACCTGCTGGTGGGGAACGAGACCAGACTACAGAGGTAAAGAGGGAGTTTACCTGCTGGTGGTGAAGGAGACCAGACTACAGAGGGAGTTTACCTGCTGGTGGTGAAGGAGACCAGACTACAGAGGTAAAGAGGGAGTTTACCTGCTGGTGGTGAAGGAGACCAGACTACAGAGGTAAAGAGGGAGTTTACCTGCTGGTGGTGAAGGAGACCAGACTACAGAGGGAGTTTACCTGCTGGTGGTGAAGGAGACCAGACTACAGAGGTAAAGAGGGAGTTTACCTGCTGGTGGTGAAGGAGACCAGACTACAGAGGTAAAGAGGGAGTTTACCTGCTGGTGGTGAAGGAGACCAGACTACAGAGGTAAAGAGGGAGTTTACCTGCTGGTGGTGAAGGAGACCAGACTACAGAGGTAAAGAGGGAGTTTACCTGCTGGTGGGGAAGGAGACCAGACTACAGAGGGAGTTTACCTGCTGGTGGTGAAGGAGACCAGACAACAGAGGGAGTTTACCTGCTGGTGGTGAAGGAGACCAGACTACAGAGGTAAAGAGGGAGTTTACCTGCTGGTGGTGAAGGAGACCAGACTACAGAGGTAAAGAGGGAGTTTACCTGCTGGTGGTGAAGGAGACCAGACTACAGAGGTAAAGAGGGAGTTTACCTGCTGGTGGTGAAGGAGACCAGACTACAGAGGTAAAGAGGGAGTTTACCTGCTGGTGGTGAAGGAGACCAGACTACAGAGGTAAATAGGGAGTTTACCTGCTGGGGGTGAAGGAGACCAGACTACAGAGGTAAAGAGGGAGTTTACCTGCTGGTGGTGAAGGAGACCAGACTACAGAGGTAAAGAGGGAGTTTACCTGCTGGTGGTGAAGGAGACCAGACTACAGAGGTAAAGAGGGAGTTTACCTGCTGGTGGTGAAGGAGACCAGACTACAGAGGTAAAGAGGGAGTTTACCTGCTGGTGGTGAAGGAGACCAGACTACAGAGGTAAAGAGGGAGTTTACCTGCTGGTGGTGAAGGAGACCAGACTACAGAGGGAGTTTACCTGCTGGTGGTGAAGGAGACCAGACTACAGAGGTAAAGAGGGAGTTTACCTGCTGGTGGTGAAGGAGACCAGACTACAGAGGTAAAGAGGGAGTTTACCTGCTGGTGGTGAAGGAGACCAGACTACAGGGGGAGTTTACCTGCTGGTGGTGAAGGAGACCAGACTACAGAGGTAAAGAGGGAGTTTACCTGCTGGTGGTGAAGGAGACCAGACTACAGAGGTAAAGAGGGAGTTTACCTGCTGGTGGTGAAGGAGACCAGACTACAGAGGTAAACAGGGAGTTTACCTGCTGGTGGTGAAGGAGACCAGACTACAGAGGTAAAGAGGGAGTTTACCTGCTGGTGGTGAAAGAGACCAGACTACAGAGGGAGTTTACCTGCTGGTGGTGAAGGAGACCAGACTACAGAGGTAAAGAGGGAGTTTACCTGCTGGTGGTGAAGGAGGCCAGACTACAGAGGGAGTTTACCTGCTGGTGGGGAAGGAGACCAGACTACAGAGGTAAAGAGGGAGTTTACCTGCTGGTGGTGAAGGAGACCAGACTACAGAGGTAAAGAGGGAGTTTACCTGCTGGTGGAGAAGGAGACCAGACTACAGAGGTAAAGAGGGAGTTTACCTGCTGGTGGTGAAGGAGACCAGACTACAGAGGGAGTTTACCTGCTGGTGGGGGAGGAGACCAGACTACAGAGGTAAAGAGGGAGTTTACCTGCTGGTGGTGAAGGAGACCAGACTACAGAGGGAGTTTACCTGCTGGTGGGGGAGGAGACCAGACTACAGAGGTAAAGAGGGAGTTTACCTGCTGGTGGTGAAGGAGACCAGACTACAGAGGGAGTTTACCTGCTGGTGGTGAAGGAGACCAGACTACAGAGGTAAAGAGGGAGTTTACCTGCTGGTGGTGAAGGAGACCAGACTACAGAGGTAAAGAGGGAGTTTACCTGCTGGTGGTGAAGGAGACCAGACTACAGAGGTAAAGAGGGAGTTTACCTGCTGGTGGTGAAGGAGACCAGACTACAGAGGTAAAGAGGGAGTTTACCTGCTGGTGGTGAAGGAGACCAGACTACAGAGGTAAAGAGGGAGTTTACCTGCTGGTGGTGAAAGAGACCAGACTACAGAGGGAGTTTACCTGCTGGTGGTGAAGGAGACCAGACTACAGAGGTAAAGAGGGAGTTTACCTGCTGGTGGTGAAGGAGACCAGACTACAGAGGTAAAGAGGGAGTTTACCTGCTGGTGGTGAAGGAGACCAGACTACAGAGGTAAAGAGGGAGTTTACCTGCTGGTGGTGAAGGAGACCAGACTACAGAGGTAAAGAGGGAGTTTACCTGCTGGTGGGGAAGGAGACCAGACTACAGAGGTAAAGAGGGAGTTTACCTGCTGGTGGGGAAGGAGACCAGACTACAGAGGTAAAGAGGGAGTTTACCTGCTGGTGGGGAAGGAGACCAGACTACAGAGGGAGTTTACCTACTGGTGGTGAAGGAGACCAGACTACAGAGGTAAAGAGGGAGTTTACCTGCTGGTGGTGAAGGAGACCAGACTACAGAGGTAAAGAGGGAGTTTACCTGCTGGTGGTGAAGGAGACCAGACTACAGAGGTAAAGAGGGAGTTTACCTGCTGGTGGTGAAGGAGACCAGACTACAGAGGTAAAGAGGGAGTTTACCTGCTGGTGGTGAAGGAGACCAGACTACAGAGGTAAAGAGGGAGTTTACCTGCTGGTGGGGAAGGAGACCAGACTACAGAGGTAAAGAGGGAGTTTACCTGCTGGTGATGAAGGAGACCAGACTACAGAGGTAAAGAGGGAGTTTACCTGCTGGTGGTGAAGGAGACCAGACTACAGAGGTAAAGAGGGAGTTTACCTGCTGGTGGTGAAGGAGACCAGACTACAGAGGTAAAGAGGGAGTTTACCTGCTGGTGGAGAAGGAGACCAGACTACAGAGGGAGTTTACCTACTGGTGGTGAAGGAGACCAGACTACAGAGGTAAAGAGGGAGTTTACCTGCTGGTGGGGAAGGAGACCAGACTACAGAGGTAAAGAGGGAGTTTACCTGCTGGTGGGGAAGGAGACCAGACTACAGAGGTAAAGAGGGAGTTTACCTGCTGGTGGTGAAGGAGACCAGACTACAGAGGTAAAGAGGGAGTTTACCTGCTGGTGGTGAAGGAGACCAGACTACAGAGGTAAAGAGGGAGTTTACCTGCTGGTGGTGAAGGAGACCAGACTACAGAGGTAAAGAGGGAGTTTACCTGCTGGTGGTGAAGGAGACCAGACTACAGAGGGAGTTTACCTGCTGGTGATGAAGGAGACCAGACTACAGAGGTAAAGAGGGAGTTTACCTGCTGGTGGTGAAGGATACCAGACTACAGAGGTAAAGAGGGAGTTTACCTGCTGGTGGTGAAGGAGACCAGACTACAGAGGTAAAGAGGGAGTTTACCTGCTGGTGGTGAAGGAGACCAGACTACTGAGGGAGTTTACTTGCTGGTGGGGAAGGAGACCAGACTACAGAGGTAAAGAGGGAGTTTACCTGCTGGTGGTGAAGGAGACCAGACTACAGAGGGAGTTTACCTGCTGGTGGTGAAGGAGACCAGACTACAGAGGTAAAGAGGGAGTTTACCTGCTGGTGGTGAAGGAGACCAGACTACAGAGGGAGTTTACCTGCTGGTGGTGAAGGAGACCAGACTACAGAGGGAGTTTACCTGCTGGTGGGGAAGGAGACCAGACTACAGAGGGAGTTTACCTGCTGGTGGTGAACGAGACCAGACTACAGAGGTAAAGAGGGAGTTTACCTGCTGGTGGTGAAGGAGACCAGACTACAGAGGTAAAGAGGGAGTTTACCTGATGGTGGGGAAGGAGACCAGACTACAGAGGTAAAGAGGGAGTTTACCTGCTGGTGGTGAAGGAGACCAGACTACAGAGGTAAAGAGGGAGTTTACCTGCTGGTGGTGAAGGAGACCAGACTACAGAGGTAAAGAGGGAGTTTACCTGCTGGTGGTGAAGGAGACCAGACTACAGAGGTAAAGAGGGAGTTTACCTGCTGGTGGGGAAGGAGACCAGACTACAGAGGTAAAGAGGGAGTTTACCTGCTGGTGGTGAAGGAGACCAGACTACAGAGGGAGTTTACCTGCTGGTGGTGAAGGAGACCAGACTACAGAGGGAGTTTACCTGCTGGTGGTGAAGGAGACCAGACTACAGAGGTAAAGAGGGAGTTTACCTGCTGGTGGGGAAGGAGACCAGACTACAGAGGTAAAGAGGGAGTTTACCTGCTGGTGGTGAAGGAGACCAGACTACAGAGGTAAAGAGGGAGTTTACCTGCTGGTGGTGAAGGAGACCAGACTACAGAGGTAAAGAGGGAGTTTACCTGCTGGTGGTGAAGGAGACCAGACTACAGAGGTAAAGAGGGAGTTTACCTGCTGGTGGTGAAGGAGACCAGACTACAGAGGGAGTTTACCTGCTGGTGGTGAAGGAGACCAGACTACAGAGGGAGTTTACCTGCTGGTGGTGAAGGAGACCAGACTACAGAGGTAAAGAGGGAGTTTACCTACTGGTGGTGAAGGAGACCAGACTACAGAGGTAAAGAGGGAGTTTACCTGCTGGTGGTGAAGGAGACCAGACTACAGAGGTAAAGAGGGAGTTTACCTGCTGGTGGTGAAGGAGACCAGACTACAGAGGTAAAGAGGGAGTTTACCTGCTGGTGGTGAAGGAGACCAGACTACAGAGGGAGTTTACCTGCTGGTGGTGAACTAGACCAGACTACAGAGGGAGTTTACCTGCTGGTGGTGAAGGAGACCAGACTACAGAGGGAGTTTACCTGCTGGTGGGGAAGGAGACCAGACTACAGAGGTAAAGAGGGAGTTTACCTGATGGTGGTGAAGGAGACCAGACTACAGAGGTAAAGAGGGAGTTTACCTGCTGGTGGTGAAGGAGACCAGACTACAGAGGTAAAGAGGGAGTTTACCTGATGGTGGGGAAGGAGACCAGACTACAGAGGTAAAGAGGGAGTTTACCTGCTGGTGGTGAAGGAGACCAGACTACAGAGGGAGTTTACCTGCTGGTGGTGAAGGAGACCAGACTACAGAGGTAAAGAGGGAGTTTACCTGCTGGTGGTGAAGGAGACCAGACTACAGAGGTAAAGAGGGAGTTTACCTGCTGGTGGTGAAGGAGACCAGACTACAGAGGTAAAGAGGGAGTTTACCTGCTGGTGGTGAAGGAGACCAGACTACAGAGGTAAAGAGGGAGTTTACCTGCTGGTGGTGAAGGAGACCAGACTACAGAGGTAAAGAGGGAGTTTACCTGCTGGTGGTGAAGGAGACCAGACTACAGAGGTAAAGAGGGAGTTTACCTGCTGGTGGGGAAGGAGACCAGACTACAGAGGTAAAGAGGGAGTTTACCTGCTGGTGGTGAAGGAGACCAGACTACAGAGGTAAAGAGGGAGTTTACCTGCTGGTGGTGAAGGAGACCAGACTACAGAGGGAGTTTACCTGCTGGTGGTGAAGGAGACCAGACTACAGAGGTAAAGAGGGAGTTTACCTGCTGGTGGTGAAGGAGACCAGACTACAGCGGTAAAGAGGGAGTTTACCTGCTGGTGGTGAAGGAGACCAGACTACAGAGGTAAAGAGGGAGTTTACCTGCTGGTGGTGAAGGAGACCAGACTACAGAGGGATTTTACCTGCTGGTGGTGAAGGAGACCAGACTACAGTGGTAAAGAGGGAGTTTACCTGCTGGTGGGGAAGGAGACCAGACTACAGAGGGAGTTTACCTGCTGGTGGTGAAGGAGACCAGACTACAGAGGTAAAGAGGGAGTTTACCTGCTGGTGGTGAAGGAGACCAGACTACAGAGGTAAAGAGGGAGTTTACCTGCTGGTGGTGAAGGAGACCAGACTACAGAGGTAAAGAGGGAGTTTACCTGCTGGTGGTGAAGGAGACCAGACTACAGAGGTAAAGAGGGAGTTTACCCAGAAGGCCTTTGTAGATGAACACTTACAAATGTATATTTCTGCACATATAAAGTGAGGTCCAACCTTCCATTTGGTACAAGGTGTAATGGTGGGTGAGTGACTTGGCATCTGTTATAAAGCACAAGGATGCATGATAAACAGAGTAAAGTCTCTGTCAGACAGAGGAGGCTGCATGATAAACAGAGTCCAGTCTCTGTCAGACAGAGGAGGCTGCATGATAAACAGAGGAGGCTGCATGATAAACAGAGTCCAGTCTCTGTCAGACAGAGGAGGCTGCATGATAAACAGAGTCCAGTCTCTGTCAGACAGAGGAGGCTGCATGTTAAACAGAGTCCAGTCTCTGTCAGACAGAGGAGGCTGCATGATAAACAGAGTCCAGTCTCTGTAAGACAGAGGAGGCTGCATGATAAACAGAGTCCAGTCTCTGTAAGACAGAGGAGGCTGCATGATAAACAGAGTCCAGTCTCTGTCAGACAGAGGAGGCTGCATGATAAACAGAGTCCAGTCTCTGTCAGACAGAGGAGGCTACATGATAAACAGAGTCCAGTCTCTGTCAGACAGAGGAGGCTACATGATAAACAGAGTCCAGTCTCTGTAAGACAGAGGAGACTGCATGATAAACAGAGTCCAGTCTCTGTCAGACAGAGGAGGCTGCATGATAAACAGAGTCCAGTCTCTGTCAGACAGAGGAGGCTGCATGATAAACAGAGTACAGTCTCTGTCAGACAGAGGAGGCTGCATGATAAACAGAGTCCAGTCTCTGTCAGACAGAGGAGGCTGCATGGTAAACAGAGTCCAGTCTCTGTCAGACAGAGGAGGCTGCATGATAAACAGAGTCCAGTCTCTGTCAGACAGAGGAGGCTGCATGATAAACAGAGTCCAGTCTCTGTAAGACAGAGGAGGCTGCATGGTAAACAGAGTCCAGTCTCTGTCAGACAGAGGAGGCTGCATGATAAACAGAGTCCAGTCTCTGTCAGACAGAGGAGGCTGCATGATAAACAGAGTCCAGTCTCTGTAAGACAGAGGAGGCTGCATGGTAAACAGAGTCCAGTCTCTGTCAGACAGAGGAGGCTGCATGATAAACAGAGTCCAGTCTCTGTAAGACAGAGGAGGCTGCATGATAAACAGAGGACAGTCTCTGTAAGACAGAGGAGGCTGCATGATAAACAGAGTCTCTGTCAGACAGAGGAGGCTGCATGATAAACAGAGTCTCTGTCAGACAGAGGAGGCTGCATGATAAACAGAGTCTCTGTCAGACAGAGGAGGCTACATGCACATACAACAAGTCACCATAATCAATAACAGAGAGAAAAATGCTCTGAACAACCTTCTTTTTAGCCATAAGCGGGAAGCCTTATTACGAAAATAAAAACCCAATTTCAATTTAAGCTTTATCACAAGATTACCCACGTGAACTTTAAAGGACAACTTGTCATCAACTTGTCATCCAATATTGGTAGGATGACACTTTTTCAATGGATAAGCCACCAGATGTGACAATGCTAACCTTCTCAGAGTTCTAGCTCTGTTATTAAAGGTCATGCATATAGTTTTTTGTACATCCAAGACCTTGAGACCATAAAGTGAGGCCTGCAGTGAAAAGCAGTCTGCAGCTCTTCAACAGACCGAACCAGAGAAGGAGCACATGAATATACGACTGTATCATCTGTATATACAGTTGAAGTCGGGCGTTTACATACACCTCAGCCAAATGCATTTAAACTCAGTTTTTCACAATTCCTGACATTTAATCCTAGATAAAAATTACGTCTTAGGTCAAATAGGATCACCACTACATTTTAAGAATGTGAAATGTCAGAATAATAGTAGAGAGAATGATTTATTTCAGCTTTTATTTCTTTCATCATATTCCCAGTGGGTCAGAAGTTTACATACACTCAATTAGTATTTGGTAGCATTGCCTTTAACTTGGGTCAAACGTTTTGGGTAGCCTTCCACAAGCTACCCACAATAAGTTGGATGAATTTTGGCCCATTCCTCCTGACAGAGCTGGTGTAACTGAGTCAGGTTTGTAGGCCTCCTTGCTCGCACACGCTTTTCCAGTTCTGCCCACACATTTGCTATGGGATTGAGGTCGGGGCTTTGTGATGGCCACTCCAATACCTTGACCTTGTTGTCTTTAAGCCATTTTGCCACAACTTTGGAAGTATGCTTGAAGTCATTGTCCAAATGGAAGACACATTTGCGACCAAGCTTTAACTTCCTGACTGATGTCTTGAGATGTTCCTTCAATATATCCACATGATTTTCCCTCATGATGCCATCTATTTTGAGAAGTGCACCAGTCCCTCCTGCAGCAAAGCAAAGCCACAACATGATGCTGCCACCCCCGTGCTTCACGGTTGGGATGGTGTTCTTCGGCTTGCAAGCCTCCCCCTTTTTCCTCCAAATATAACGATGGTCATTATAGCCAACAGTTCTATTTTTGTTTCATCAGACCAGAGGACATTTCTACAAAAAGTACGATCTTTGTCCCCATGTGCAGTTGCAAAACGTAGTCTGGCTTTTTTTATGGCGGTTTTGGAGCAGCGGCTTCTTCCTTGCTGAGCGGCTTTTGAGGTTATGTCAATATAGGTCTCGTTTTACTGTGGATATAGATACTTTTGTACCTGTTTCCTCCAGCATCTTTACAATGTAATTTGCTGTTGTTCTGGGATTGATTTGCACTTTTCGCACCAAAGTACGTTCATTTCTAGAAGACAGAACTTGTCTCTTTCCTGAGCGGTATGACGGCTGCTTGGTCCCATGGTGTTTATTCTTGCGTACTATTGTTTGTACAGATGAACGTGGTACCTTCAGGCGTTTGGAAATTGCTCCCAAGGATGAACCAGAATAGTGGAGGTCTTGGCTGATGCCTTTTTGATTTGAAGGTAAAAGAAGGTGAAGGTGATACAGTGAATTATAAGTGAAATAAGGAACTCATGACACGCCACAGGGAGAGGGCCCTGAGGGAACTCATGACACGCCACAGGGAGAGTGCCCTGAGGGAACTCATGACACGCCACAGGAAGAGGGCCCTGTGGGAACTCATGACACGCCACAGGGAGAGGGCCCCGAGGGAACTCATGACACGCCACAGGGAGAGGGCCCTGAGGGAACTCATGACACGCCACAGGGAGAGGGCCCTGAGGGAACTCATGACACGCCACAGGGAGAGGGCCCTGGAGGAACTCATGACACTCCACAGGGAGAGGGCCCTGAGGGAACTCATGACACGCCACAGGGAGAGGGCCCTGAGGGAACTCATGACACTCCACAGGGAGAGGGCCCTGGAGGAACTCATGACACGCCACAGGGAGAGGGCCCTGAGGGAACTCATGACACGCCACAGGGAGAGGGCCCTGAGGGAACTCATGACACGCCACAGGGAGAGGGCCCTGAGGGAACTCATGACACGCCACAGGGAGAGGGCTCTGAGGGAACTCATGACACTCCACAGGGAGAGGGCCCTGGAGGAACTCATGACACTCCACAGGGAGAGGGCCCTGGAGGAACTCATGACACGCCACAGGGAGAGGGCCCCGAGAGAACTCATGACACGCCACAGGGAGAGGGCCCTGGAGGAGCTCATGACACGCCACAGGGAGAGGGCCCTGAGGGAACTCATGACACGCCACAGGGAGAGGGCCCTGGAGGAACTCATGACACTCCACAGGGAGAGGGCCCTGAGGGAACTCATGACACGCCACAGGGAGAGGGCCCTGAGGGAACTCATGACACTCCACAGGGAGAGGGCCCTGGAGGAACTCATGACACGCCACAGGGAGAGGGCCCTGAGGGAACTCATGACACGCCACAGGGAGAGGGCCCTGAGGGAACTCATGACACGCCACAGGGAGAGGGCCCTGAGGGAACTCATGACACGCCACAGGGAGAGGGCTCTGAGGGAACTCATGACACTCCACAGGGAGAGGGCCCTGGAGGAACTCATGACACTCCACAGGGAGAGGGCCCTGGAGGAACTCATGACACGCCACAGGGAGAGGGCCCCGAGAGAACTCATGACACGCCACAGGGAGAGGGCCCTGGAGGAACTCATGACACGCCACAGGGAGAGGGCCCTGAGGGAACTCATGACACGCCACAGGGAGAGGGCCCCGAGGGAACTCATGACACGCCACAGGGAGAGGGCCCTGAGGGCCCTGGAGGAACTCATGACACGCCACAGGGAGAGGGCCTTGAGGGAACTCATGACAGTCCACAGGGAGAGGGCCCTGAGGGAACTCATGACACTCCACAGGGAGAGGGCCCCGAGGGAACTCATGACACGCCACAGGGAGAGGGCCCTGAGGGAACTCATGACACGCCACAGGGAGAGGGCCCCGAGGGAACTCATGACACGCCACAGGGAGAGGGCCCTGAGGGAACTCATGACACTCCACAGGGAGAGGGCCCCGAGGGAACTCATGACACGCCACAGGGAGAGGGCCCCGAGGGAACTCATGACACGCCACAGGGAGAGGGCCCTGAGGGAACTCATGACACTCCACAGGGAGAGGGCCCTGAGGGAACTCATGACACGCCACAGGGAGAGGGCACCACAGGGAGAGGGCCCTGAGGGAACTCATGACACGCCACAGGGAGAGGGCCCTGGAGGAACTCATGACACGCCACAGGGAGAGGGCCCCGAGAGAACTCATGACACGCCACAGGGAGAGGGCCCTGGAGGAACTCATGACACGCCACAGGGAGAGGGCCCTGAGGGAACTCATGACACGCCACAGGGAGAGGGCCCTGGAGGAACTCATGACACTCCACAGGGAGAGGGCCCTGAGGGAACTCATGACACGCCACAGGGAGAGGGCCCTGAGGGAACTCATGACACTCCACAGGGAGAGGGCCCTGGAGGAACTCATGACACGCCACAGGGAGAGGGCCCTGAGGGAACTCATGACACGCCACAGGGAGAGGGCCCTGAGGGAACTCATGACACGCCACAGGGAGAGGGCCCTGAGGGAACTCATGACACGCCACAGGGAGAGGGCTCTGAGGGAACTCATGACACTCCACAGGGAGAGGGCCCTGGAGGAACTCATGACACTCCACAGGGAGAGGGCCCTGGAGGAACTCATGACACGCCACAGGGAGAGGGCCCCGAGAGAACTCATGACACGCCACAGGGAGAGGGCCCTGGAGGAACTCATGACACGCCACAGGGAGAGGGCCCTGAGGGAACTCATGACACGCCACAGGGAGAGGGCCCCGAGGGAACTCATGACACGCCACAGGGAGAGGGCCCTGAGGGCCCTGGAGGAACTCATGACACGCCACAGGGAGAGGGCCTTGAGGGAACTCATGACAGTCCACAGGGAGAGGGCCCTGAGGGAACTCATGACACTCCACAGGGAGAGGGCCCCGAGGGAACTCATGACACGCCACAGGGAGAGGGCCCTGAGGGAACTCATGACACGCCACAGGGAGAGGGCCCCGAGGGAACTCATGACACGCCACAGGGAGAGGGCCCTGAGGGAACTCATGACACTCCACAGGGAGAGGGCCCCGAGGGAACTCATGACACGCCACAGGGAGAGGGCCCCGAGGGAACTCATGACACGCCACAGGGAGAGGGCCCTGAGGGAACTCATGACACTCCACAGGGAGAGGGCCCTGAGGGAACTCATGACACGCCACAGGGAGAGGGCACCACAGGGAGAGGGCCCTGAGGGAACTCATGACACGCCACAGGGAGAGGGCCCTGACGGAACTCATGACACTCCACAGGGAGAGGGCCCTGGAGGAACTCATGACACGCCACAGGGAGAGGGCCCTGAGGGAACTCATGACACGCCACAGGGAGAGGGCCCTGAGGGAACTCATGACACGCCACAGGGAGAGGGCCCTGAGGGAACTCATGACACGCCACAGGGAGAGGACCCTGGAGGAACTCATGACACTCCACAGGGAGAGGGCCCTGAGGGAACTCATGACACGCCACAGGGAGAGGGCCCTGAGGGAACTCATGACACTCCACAGGGAGAGGGCCCTGGAGGAACTCATGACACGCCACAGGGAGAGGGCCCTGAGGGAACTCATGACACGCCACAGGGAGAGGGCCCTGAGGGAACTCATGACACGCCACAGGGAGAGGGCCCTGAGGGAACTCATGACACGCCACAGGGAGAGGGCTCTGAGGGAACTCATGACACTCCACAGGGAGAGGGCCCTGGAGGAACTCATGACACTCCACAGGGAGAGGGCCCTGGAGGAACTCATGACACGCCACAGGGAGAGGGCCCCGAGAGAACTCATGACACGCCACAGGGAGAGGGCCCTGGAGGAACTCATGACACGCCACAGGGAGAGGGCCCTGAGGGAACTCATGACACGCCACAGGGAGAGGGCCCTGGAGGAACTCATGACACTCCACAGGGAGAGGGCCCTGAGGGAACTCATGACACGCCACAGGGAGAGGGCCCTGAGGGAACTCATGACACTCCACAGGGAGAGGGCCCTGGAGGAACTCATGACACGCCACAGGGAGAGGGCCCTGAGGGAACTCATGACACGCCACAGGGAGAGGGCCCTGAGGGAACTCATGACACGCCACAGGGAGAGGGCCCTGAGGGAACTCATGACACGCCACAGGGAGAGGGCTCTGAGGGAACTCATGACACTCCACAGGGAGAGGGCCCTGGAGGAACTCATGACACTCCACAGGGAGAGGGCCCTGGAGGAACTCATGACACGCCACAGGGAGAGGGCCCCGAGAGAACTCATGACACGCCACAGGGAGAGGGCCCTGGAGGAACTCATGACACGCCACAGGGAGAGGGCCCTGAGGGAACTCATGACACGCCACAGGGAGAGGGCCCCGAGGGAACTCATGACACGCCACAGGGAGAGGGCCCTGAGGGAGCTCATGACACGCCACAGGGAGAGGGCCCTGAGGGAACTCATGACACGCCACAGGGAGAGGGCCCTGAGGGAACTCATGACACGCCACAGGGAGAGGGCCCTGAGGGAACTCATGACACGCCACAGGGAGAGGGCCCTGAGGGAACTCATGACACGCCACAGGGAGAGGGCCCTGAGGGAACTCATGACACGCCACAGGGAGAGGGCTCTGAGGGAACTCATGACACTCCACAGGGAGAGGGCCCTGGAGGAACTCATGACACTCCACAGGGAGAGGGCCCTGGAGGAACTCATGACACGCCACAGGGAGAGGGCCCCGAGAGAACTCATGACACGCCACAGGGAGAGGGCCCTGGAGGAACTCATGACACGCCACAGGGAGAGGGCCCTGAGGGAACTCATGACACGCCACAGGGAGAGGGCCCTGAGGGAACTCATGACACGCCACAGGGAGAGGGCCCTGAGGGAACTCATGACACGCCACAGGGAGAGGGCTCTGAGGGAACTCATGACACTCCACAGGGAGAGGGCCCTGGAGGAACTCATGACACTCCACAGGGAGAGGGCCCTGGAGGAACTCATGACACGCCACAGGGAGAGGGCCCCGAGAGAACTCATGACACGCCACAGGGAGAGGGCCCTGGAGGAACTCATGACACGCCACAGGGAGAGGGCCCTGAGGGAACTCATGACACGCCACAGGGAGAGGGCCCCGAGGGAACTCATGACACGCCACAGGGAGAGGGCCCTGAGGGAGCTCATGACACGCCACAGGGAGAGGGCCCTGGAGGAACTCATGACACGCCACAGGGAGAGGGCCTTGAGGGAACTCATGACAGTCCACAGGGAGAGGGCCCTGAGGGAACTCATGACACTCCACAGGGAGAGGGCCCCGAGGGAACTCATGACACGCCACAGGGAGAGGGCCCTGAGGGAACTCATGACACGCCACAGGGAGAGGGCCCCGAGGGAACTCATGACACGCCACAGGGAGAGGGCCCTGAGGGAACTCATGACACTCCACAGGGAGAGGGCCCCGAGGGAACTCATGACACGCCACAGGGAGAGGGCCCCGAGGGAACTCATGACACGCCACAGGGAGAGGGCCCTGAGGGAACTCATGACACTCCACAGGGAGAGGACCCTGAGGGAACTCATGACACGCCACAGGGAGAGGGCACCACAGGGAGAGGGCCCTGAGGGAACTCATGACACGCCACAGGGAGAGGGCCCTGACGGAACTCATGACACTCCACAGGGAGAGGGCCCTGGAGGAACTCATGACACGCCACAGGGAGAGGGCCCTGAGGGAACTCATGACACGCCACAGGGAGAGGGCCCTGAGGGAACTCATGACACGCCACAGGGAGAGGGCCCTGAGGGAACTCATGACACGCCACAGGGAGAGGGCTCTGAGGGAACTCATGACACTCCACAGGGAGAGGGCCCTGGAGGAACTCATGACACTCCACAGGGAGAGGGCCCTGGAGGAACTCATGACACGCCACAGGGAGAGGGCCCCGAGAGAACTCATGACACGCCACAGGGAGAGGGCCCTGGAGGAACTCATGACACGCCACAGGGAGAGGGCCCTGAGGGAACTCATGACACGCCACAGGGAGAGGGCCCTGGAGGAACTCATGACACTCCACAGGGAGAGGGCCCTGAGGGAACTCATGACACGCCACATGGAGAGGGCCCTGAGGGAACTCATGACACTCCACAGGGAGAGGGCCCTGGAGGAACTCATGACACGCCACAGGGAGAGGGCCCTGAGGGAACTCATGACACGCCACAGGGAGAGGGCCCTGAGGGAACTCATGACACGCCACAGGGAGAGGGCCCTGAGGGAACTCATGACACGCCACAGGGAGAGGGCTCTGAGGGAACTCATGACACTCCACAGGGAGAGGGCCCTGGAGGAACTCATGACACTCCACAGGGAGAGGGCCCTGGAGGAACTCATGACACGCCACAGGGAGAGGGCCCCGAGAGAACTCATGACACGCCACAGGGAGAGGGCCCTGGAGGAACTCATGACACGCCACAGGGAGAGGGCCCTGAGGGAACTCATGACACGCCACAGGGAGAGGGCTCTGAGGGAACTCATGACACTCCACAGGGAGAGGGCCCTGGAGGAACTCATGACACTCCACAGGGAGAGGGCCCTGGAGGAACTCATGACACGCCACAGGGAGAGGGCCCCGAGAGAACTCATGACACGCCACAGGGAGAGGGCCCTGGAGGAACTCATGACACGCCACAGGGAGAGGGCCCTGAGGGAACTCATGACACGCCACAGGGAGAGGGCCCTGGAGGAACTCATGACACTCCACAGGGAGAGGGCCCTGAGGGAACTCATGACACGCCACATGGAGAGGGCCCTGAGGGAACTCATGACACTCCACAGGGAGAGGGCCCTGGAGGAACTCATGACACGCCACAGGGAGAGGGCCCTGAGGGAACTCATGACACGCCACAGGGAGAGGGCCCTGAGGGAACTCATGACACGCCACAGGGAGAGGGCCCTGAGGGAACTCATGACACGCCACAGGGAGAGGGCTCTGAGGGAACTCATGACACTCCACAGGGAGAGGGCCCTGGAGGAACTCATGACACTCCACAGGGAGAGGGCCCTGGAGGAACTCATGACACGCCACAGGGAGAGGGCCCCGAGAGAACTCATGACACGCCACAGGGAGAGGGCCCTGGAGGAACTCATGACACGCCACAGGGAGAGGGCCCTGAGGGAACTCATGACACGCCACAGGGAGAGGGCCCCGAGGGAACTCATGACACGCCACAGGGAGAGGGCCCTGAGGGAGCTCATGACACGCCACAGGGAGAGGGCCCTGGAGGAACTCATGACACGCCACAGGGAGAGGGCCTTGAGGGAACTCATGACAGTCCACAGGGAGAGGGCCCTGAGGGAACTCATGACACTCCACAGGGAGAGGGCCCCGAGGGAACTCATGACACGCCACAGGGAGAGGGCCCTGAGGGAACTCATGACACGCCACAGGGAGAGGGCCCCGAGGGAACTCATGACACGCCACAGGGAGAGGGCCCTGAGGGAACTCATGACACTCCACAGGGAGAGGGCCCCGAGGGAACTCATGACACGCCACAGGGAGAGGGCCCCGAGGGAACTCATGACACGCCACAGGGAGAGGGCCCTGAGGGAACTCATGACACTCCACAGGGAGAGGGCCCTGAGGGAACTCATGACACGCCACAGGGAGAGGGCACCACAGGGAGAGGGCCCTGAGGGAACTCATGACACGCCACAGCTAAATATGAACTAGTAGGGTTTGTTTTTCTGCTTAGTACTGTAGTTATAGAGATACATGTGTAGCAACATGGTAACATTTTTAATGGGTCATGTTCAGTAGGGCACACCGTAGCAGAACATTTAATGGGTCATGTTCAGTAGGGCACACCGTATCAGAACAGTTTTAATGGGTCATGTTCAGTAGGGCACACCGTAACAGAACAGTTTTAATGGGTCATGTTCAGTAGGGCACACCGTATCAGAACATTTAATGGGTCATGTTCAGTAGGGCACACCGTAGCAGAACAGTTTTAATGGGTCATGTTCAGTAGGGCACACCGTAGCAGAACAGTTTTAATGGGTCATGTTCAGTAGGGCACACTGTAGCAGAACAGTTTTAATGGGTCATGTTCAGTAGGGCACACCGTAGCAGAACAGTTTTAATGGGTCATGTTCAGTAGGGCACACCGTAACAGAACAGTTTTAATGGGTCATGTTCAGTAGGGCACACCGTAGCAGAACAGTTTTAATGGGTCATGTTCAGTAGGGCACACCGTAGCAGAACAGTTTAAGTGCAGGCAGTCCCATGTTTCAGTCCATTTACGAACACAGCCGTGGTTTTAACACCACATTAGAATATAGGTTTACGATGTATTTAAAAGAGAACAGCTTGATTTGTGCTGGATTAATTTGTGAGTAAACTTATTTAATCACCAGATTGCGCCTTCTTGACTTTTTCCACATGTATTCACAATCATACTGTAGCATCCAAGACATGCTGCGGGAACTTTGGTGACTAAAGTATTTTCTGAACCTCCCGCGTTGGGCTGGATGTGTCAATGTGTACTTCATACATGCATGATCTAGGAGCAGAATTACAGGTCTACCTAAAAAAAAAAACACGAAATCCCTAGTGTGAACACGACTGTGAATAAAGATGACTGAAGATCCCCATGTTTAAATGTAGTGTAAAGGCAATTTTTATTTGACAGAATGGTCATCATTTGCGACCCCCATCCCATCCCATAATTATATGAAGTACAACAATTTACTCTAGCAACAACATGGATAATAAAACAAATAAAAGTATTGGAGTGTTATGAACATAGACCTACGTAAAACAGTATGAAACTTAACCTATCAAGTCCTCCCGACATTTCATTAATCTCAGATCAAAGCTTTAAAAAAAAAAATCTAAGAAAAACATAACAAATCTGACAGAGTATTTAAAAAGTTCTGTAGGTGTTGACACATCATCTAGATACAGACAACAGAAGAAAACAAACAAAGACCTCGCGGGCTTTCAGGATCGATGCATTAGTTCTGGAAAACCTCAGAGCTAGAACACGAGTTGCACCGAGAGACGCTGGGTTCTGTTCTGATACATTATATTCAGGTGTTAAAAACATTTCCTTCATCTAGACATGTACAAAAATGGACAGGGTACAGAAACCGTGAAACTCAAGCCAGAAAGGGTGTCTCAGCTGGATGAATCGGGGACGGGTTCTGTCCGATCCCTCAGCTCAGAGATCAGTGACAGTAGAGTTTAGATGTCCTGTCTTGACAGATTTGGAAGCTTTTGAGAGAAATCGCTGTGGAGGAGAACAGAGAGATTAAAAACTGGAACCACATGTACAGAAGATAAGTCTGTCTTGGAGATAAGTGGGTGGGTGGAGGGGGTGGGTGGGGGGGGGGGATATAATGTAGAATTAAGCGGAACATCCCTTTTAGTTTCCCCCAATCACTTGCACATTTTTTCAGATGCAATTGGCACATTTTTCAAAACTCGTGTAAAAAATTCTAAACCGATAACACTTGTAATGCCCCCCCCCCCCCCCCCATCTTAGATTCAGAGTCTTTGCACAATCATTTGCATTTCACTCATCTTTCACCACAGTCATTCATACAACAACAAAAAAAAATCTAAGTTCTGTGAAACACCATGAGAACGTTTAGTTTAGTCCCCAACACATCAGATAGAATGACAGGCTCACCATTTTCAGTCATTTTAAAACTACCATTTAATCCAATAGCAAACAAAATACAAGAAACACAATTCAAAAATGTTATTTTGACATGCTGAAGAATAGATGGTATATTTTTTACCCCCCCCACACAGTATTTGACACTATTATTTTTTTTATAAATGATGTATCCAAATGGCAGGTTAAGGAATATTTCATTCAGTCTTAGTTTCATTGTCGTTATATAGTACATACTGTATGTAGGACATGATCAGAAGGGGTATTGAAAAGCAGTTGTTACTGTAAAAAAATTATGAAACAGCCTGGCGTTACGCCATTTCTGCCCCATGCAACACTGAACCTTCCCAACATGACTCCGTCAACCGATACGGTAATCACACAACCTCTGCTTGAAATGCATTCGCTTTTCAGTGACATTCAGGCGAGTTGGAATATATTATGTACAACCCAGGTGTGTTTCACCAGTACAGTGTACACCAATTCTAAAATGGTAGCATAGCGTTGACTGCCCACTGTGTCCTACTGAAGCACACTGGCTGGTTGAGGAGGATGTAGAATTTACAGCCGCATCCCATATATCATATGATTTTTTACCTTCCAACAAATTTGTCAAATTGATACATAAAAAAAAGTAAAACTATTGACTTTTAGTGTTCAAGCAGTTATCAAACTATATCAAGTTAAACTTAAAAATGGGCACTTCATAAACAGTTGAGCAGTTTGATTATGACGACAAATAAGAACAAAATGTACAAGTGAATATTGCATTTGGAAAAGCAGATACTCAAAGATTGAATATGTAGCCAACCTGAAAGTGATTTGGTGCAGTGAACAAAGCGATTGTTTGTTTGAAAAATGTGCGTAGAGTTAAACATGAGCCGTTTTAAATGTGCTTTTGAGTCGTGAAAATTACACCAAAGTGATAAATTTATTTTAAAAAAGTAGTTTTTAAATGAAACTTCCCATAAAGAGTATAGAACAAAAGCCAGCAGATTTATGTTAAAGAGGATAGAAGACATTGAACAAACATGGATGGGTGACAATGGTCTATTGCAGCCGTTTCATCTCAACATCAAATCATTTCTAATTAACAATTAAGTCCCTTACTGTGATTGTCAAAAAGAAAACAAAAAAATAGCTTATTCGCAAAAGAGCAATTTCACAAGCAATAATTTTGCTTGGACCGTCTGGGAGTTGTCTGAGTGGGGAGGGGAATCCGAAAACGAGCTGTTATTGGCTGAGAGGTTTGGAACACTCTTATTGGTCTATCAACTGATCACATTTGGTGAGGTGTGGGAATTGAATAAATAAATGTGAGGCAATATTAAAACTGATCCCCCCCCCCCCCCAGCAACACACAGTCCAGTTCAACAAAGTGTTTGTTTGATCTTCAATAAATTGTAAAAATTGCTCCTCACAAGATGGTTAGGCCAACCAAACCAGTCCAAGCTCTTAGTTGCACTCTTGGTTAGCCATTTAGCATGTTGAGCCTCGCTGTTATGGGGTTTAAATAAAACGTTCCTTCATTCAGAACTGGCAATAGAGGTGGATTCAATGTTGACAAAAATCCTTCTAAAATAGAATGTAGAGTTAGATGGGGGGTCTCCTGAGTGCCGCAGCGGTCTAAGGCACTGCATCTCAGTGCTAGAGGCGTCACTAAAGACCCTGGTTTGATTCCAGGCTGTATCACAACCGGCCGTGATAGGGCCACCATTGTAAATAAGAATTTGTTCTTAAAAACGGACTTGCCCAGTTAAATAAATAAATGTTAAAAATGGTCGCAGAGAAAAGGAACAGTCTAGTCCAGGTGTCCACGATAGCATGCTAAGCTTTCACTTAAACATATCACCACTCTGTTGAATAGAAAACCTGGTGCTATTCTCTCACTGGACACACAGAAAGACGTCGCCACTCATCTTTGATTGGCTTGTGTGTTGCTGGGTCGATGACTGGTTGGGTAGGTGATAACCTAGGAAATGGGGTTGGAAATTACCGAAAATTCAGAATAGGTTCTGGCGACAGAGTTAACGCTGATGTTACGGTGTGAGGCGGGGCTTTGGGCCGGGTTCCTTAACACACCGCTCAGAGCCATGCCGTTCAGGTGGGAGATGTTCTCTTTGTTCCTCTCCACCATACGGGGCGTTCTTCCAACACAACTCGGGGTCCTCAGAGGAAGCTATCAGGGTGGTGATAGAGAGAGTTCATTTCTTAAAGCCATAAAAACAATTTTAAACGTAATTCTCTGTGCTTGAACACAGACGCTAAGTGCACTACTAACCTTGCTGGCAGACATGGGTAGTCTGAGGACCGGAGACTGACACAAGGTTCCTCCGAAGGCAGAACGTAAGGTGCCGTTAGGAGTAGAGCCGTAGATACTGCTAGTGGCATTGAGCTAAGAGAACGAAAATAAACAAACACATTAAGTCACAATGACAATGGCTTTATTGTAGAGAACAGTGAAGTACTTCAGTCCTCCCGTTTATTTTTATTTATTTTTATAAATGCTGAATTATGAATAAACTAAAACTGACAATGGTAATATATTTCTAAAATTTAAAAACAGCTTGAATTTGATCCCCCAAAAAAAACACAATAGTGACTAATAAATTAAAATGAAAACAGAAGAACAGGTGATTTGACCTTTCTTGCTTTGCCAGGAGTAGGGGTCCCTGCAAGGCGTCTTTTGGAGGGGGTTCGTTGAGCAGTACCATACAGCAGGTCATGTTCCATCTGCTGGTTCTTCTTCAGTTGCTGTTTCACAGATCACAGTCAATATTCTCATCCCGAACCAGATTCTGTTCATTTCACAGATCACAGTCAATATTCTCATCCCGAACCAGTTTCTGTTAGTTTCACAGATCAGTCAATATTCTCATCCCGAACCAGATTCTGTTAGTTTCACAGATCACAGTCAATATTCTCATCCCGAACCAGATTCTGTTAGTTTCACAGATCACGGTCAATATTCTCATCCCGAACCAGTTTCTGTTAGTTTCACAGATCACGGTCAATATTCTCATCCCGAACCAGTTTCTGTTAGTTTCACAGATCACGGTCAATATTCTCATCCCGAACCAGATTCACTCATTACTAGGGAAGTAGTTAAGGGGTCTCTGTTTGAATACTTTTGACCCCCCCACCCGATCCGATTACGACATGATTGGGAAAAGCAGTGCCAAGACAGTGATTGCAATCTAAGTCAACGTTTATTTAATCGCGTCTGATCAATGATTAGCTCAAGGAAGGAAGGAAGGAAGGAAGCACATTAAGAGCATTGAAACAAGGCCTTTAAAAACCGTACCCTCTCATTCTTCCCTCTCTCCTTCTCCAGTCGCAGTAGTTCCCACTGTTCCTCAACGTACTGGAGGAACCGCTGTCCGTTAACCAGGAACTCCCTGTACTGCTCCTCCTCCCATAGATCTACCTGGGTCTTCAGGCTCTTCTCCAACTGGAACACACGAGAGAACATGCTTCAAGTTAATATGCCTGCAAATATAAAAAAATAAAAATACAGCAAGAAATATAGAACCAAAAACAAGCCAGTATTCGGACAGACCGTTGGGTAGAGGAACTAACCAATGAACATTCAAATCACAACTTATCCGTCACCTTTGGCAGGCTTTTCTGCAGCTCGGCCCTCTGCTTCTCCTCTTTGAGTAGGTTCCCTCCTCGGTTGTTGAATCTAGAAGGATCCGTCACCTTTTTCTGCGGAGAGTTGAACCTTGTGTTTATAATACCGTCACTTGAACACACACGAAGGGCAGGACCAAACAGTTGACTCAACTGGCACAAACGATACAGGAAACATCAATGTAATCTTGCAGTGTGATTTACTATGAAACGTTTCGACAATATGTATTATTTTGTTTGCACTACAAATTGTTGTTGTTGTTGTTGTTGCCTAATATCTGTAAACAAGAACACGTCTCATATTCATCAGTAAAATGCTCGCCTCCAGTTGTAGGAACAGAGTCCAGCTGTCTTGCCACCTGGTTACTCCTTCAAACAGCTCCCTGTGGTCTTCATAATGCTTCTTCAGACTCAGCAGCTCCGCCTCATGTAGGTTGAGTAGCTCCACGGTGTAGTCAACTGAGGGGAGATATTTATTGTACCAAATCTCACTAGGACAACCAGGATTGTGTTCACACGTTCATTAGTCACCAAAAGGAAGAAAACTGGCTGAAACAAGGTGGAACAATCTGTACTACCGTCCAATTAGAAACGTGTATTTTAGCAGTCCGTCGCAAAATGTGTTGCTACCGTGTACCCTAATGAACGACACAACCCAGTACATTACGGTCAAAAAGGTCAAACTATAAGACAGTACTTTAAAAATGATCCACTAATAAATAGACACGGCAATAGAAGAAGCCAAACGACAACTGACCGTCATAGTAGGGTGTGAAGGCCCGTCTCTGCGCCAGGCTGTAGAAACACCTCTCCCAGAACAGAGCCACCTCGGCCCTGATGGCTCCTATCACATTCTTCATGTTCTTCATTTTCAGCTCATCCAGGCGCCGGCACTCTGCTTCCAACTGCAGGAGGGAACTCGCAAACGTCAGTCAGTAAAAACCAATCAATTACGGTTCTGACATTCCAGTCAAACCTTAGTGATAAGACACTATTCAGGCTATGAGGCTATGATTGGTTATAGGCTTTCTGAAAGCATCCCCCAGCCACTGTAAAACATGTATGGTAACAAGGTAAATTAATGTAATTCAACGTTTTCCTGAATATAACTGTATCGAGCCCCTTGCATCTTCCACTATACCAAAGACTTTTAGGCCTCTATATTTCACTGCAAGTATGTCCATATCTGATCAGCTTGACAGGTTAGGTACATAATTACGAGAAGAGTGCCATAGCTGTAAGAAATACAAAATAAATAAAAAATAAAAATGCTCACAGCGTCCATGTTTCTCTTCCTGGACTGGACCATGTGATCAGACATGCACTCTCGTTCCTCCTGGAGGACGTGCAGTCTCTCCCACAGCTCCTGGATCTTACTGCGATAGGAGTTACACACCAACTCATTCTCTGTCTTACGATCCTCCAGCTGAGAATTACACAACAAGACCGTCAAGGAAATACCATTCATATAAAATGTACACATACTGTAGTTACATCATTAGGACACTAGGAGTATCAAATGTATAACGTTCAGATAGAAAGACGTTACATAGAACAAACATTCCTCTCCAACGTAGAACAAACATTCCTCTCTGACGTAGAAAGACGTTACGTAGAACAAACATTCCTCTCCGACGTAGAACAAAGAATCACGACAGACTCTATTCACGACGTAACGAAACAGACTTGGTTCCAGACCTGTCCCAGCAGCAGTCGGAGAGCTGTGATGTTGTCGCCGGACAGACAGAAGGCCTCCTCGTCCTCACACACCACGTCCCTCTCAAAGCTGGTGTCTGGCAGCTGGTCCAGCTCCTCCATACACACAACGATCTGACGCTTGATACCCACAAACTCACCGTGGCGACGATCCTGGAATATACAATGGAGAGAGAGAGAGAGACTAAGTTGAGGATTATGCTATCTTGATGTCATTTACATTCATTCAGACAAACCCTCTCCGGTCTTACGTAACCTACGTGGATAGAAGGCTTCCTTGCCGTTAAACTAACTTAAGAGTTACAATTCTCAAATGCACCTCAAAAGTAACTTAAGAGTGTTGTGCTTTAAACCCAACGTGTCCCACCGTAAAACCGGCGCGTTTTGAACTTTAACCCCATTTAAAAAAAACGTGTGTCTAAGTTAAAGACTTCTGGGTTGCACCATTGGGATTCAACTACTTCCGCATCCGTAGATAATCAACAGACGTGTGATGAACGGGGGGGGGGGGGGGGGGGGCCTGAGCGGTGTTTGTGAGACAAGGGCAGATCCCAAAGGGGCCCCGGGTCATTTATACAAAACAGTATGTAGAGTCCAAACGGTTTGAGCTACAAACTATTCAAATGGGTCGATAGAGAATGACAAGCTGAGACTCACAAAACACCTGACATGCTTTTCTCTATGACTGTCTATACTGTAGGGGGGTTCTTCTACATAGACTATAGGAAATCCCAGGACATAGTGTCTATAATACTGTAAGGGGTTCTTCTACATAGAAGACCATAGGAAATCCCAGGACATAGTGTCTATAATACTGCAAGGGGTTCCTCTACATAGACCATAGGAAATCCCAGGTCATTGTGTCTATAATACTGTAAGGGGTTCTTCTACATAGAAGACCATAGTAAATCCCAGGTCATAGTGTCTATAATACTGTAATAAGCTCACATAGTTGCCATCACAAACTACAAACAGTAGTCACTGACTAGTTGGGATATTCATTTCCCACTGAACAAACCATTTCTGTATTTACAGGATTCATATAAATGATTTTTTATCCAGTTTTTGCTTTGGTTGACCTTTAATTTATGTAGACATTTGCCAATTAAACTCATGAATGCAACAGTTTATGTCCACTAGTTTTGTGTTCTACTTGTAGTCCTGGTTGTCCTTTAAAGAACATGGTAAAACACCTCATTGTGAGGCTCAATATAAAGGCTGGACATGAAGATAAATGAAAGGACGATTTTTTTATGTGGTCTCAGGACTGATAGGGTTAAGTTACAGCCCCAGTCACTGAGAATTTCTGATTTTCTATTAAGCAACTTGTGATCCATATTTCATTTCAGAGTCTGCGAGTACAATTTTATGGCCCTGAATTTTCCCATTTCAGAGCCACAAACTGACCAATGAAAAACTCCTGGGGGTAAAAATACTGGCTACATTCTAGGAAAATGATGAACAATGAAGCATTTACATGCCTTCTCTTTAGTGAGATCGCTGAGGTAAGAGCGATAGCTGTCCAGTTGCTCCAGGGAAGGGACCGTGTCCATGTCGATACAGAAGGGGACTGAACACATGATGTCACACAGCTCCCGGTCCTGCTTGGACAGTCTCTTCAGCTCCTTAACCCTCTGACTCTTCTGTTTCATCATCACCTCCAGGCGTGACCGGATGTCCTTCTCCAGCTGTAGCATCGTCCTCCCCTCGTCCTCCTATAAAACACATCAAGACAGGTTGAGAGGAACGTTAGCAAGCTGCAGCATGGTCCTCCTATAAAACACATCAAGATGGGTTGAGAGGAACGTTAGCAAGCTGCAGCATGGTCTTTCTATAAAACACATCAAGACGGGTTGAGAGGAACATTAGCAAGCTGCAGCATGGTCCTCCTATAAAACACATCAAGATGAGTTGAGAGGAACGTTAGCAAGCTGCAGCATGGTCCCCCTATAAAACACATCAAGATGGGTTGAGAGGAACGTTAGCAAGCTGCAGCATGGTCTTTCTATAAAACACATCAAGACGGGTTGAGAGGAACATTAGCAAGCTGCAGCATGGTCCTCCTATAAAACACATCAAGATGAGTTGAGAGGAACGTTAGCAAGCTGCAGCATGGTCCTCCTATAAAACACATCAAGATGGGTTGAGAGGAACGTTAGCAAGCTGCAGCATGGTCTTTCTATAAAACACATCAAGATGGGTTGAGAGGAACGTTAGCAAGCTGCAGCATGGTCCTCCTATAAAACACATCAAGATGGGTTGAGAGGAACGTTAGCAAGCTGCAGCATGGTCCTCCTATAAAACACATCAAGACGGGTTGAGAGGAACGTTAGCAATATTTGTAATTCCTTTATTTAACCAGGAAAGCAACATTAAGATTTGCATATTTTTGAAGTGAGCCCTGGAAAAAAAAACATGCAACATTAGGGTAATGTGAGCATCTTATTGTGTGCCCCCCCCCAACATTTCATTTCTAAAGGTAAAACTTTTTTTTTCCCCCCAGTGTCTATTTGTCGTCGCACTGCTTTGCTTTATCTCGGCCAGATCGCAGTTGTAAATGACAACTTATTCTCAACTGGCCTAACTGCTTAAATAAAAGGTGAAATAAATATAATAAATCTACCTCAAATGGGGATAGTTGAAGCTCAGTAAACAGAACATCCAGCTCTTTACGACAGGATTCTATGCTGCTCATCAATCTCTTCCTTAGACTGTCCTCCTCAGCAATCATCATGTCCAGCAAGCCCTTGGTAGAAACGAAAAACACAGGTTAGAAGACAGACCCACCAGTAAAAAAAAAATACATATTCAGCAACTCTTGGCAGGACAATGGAAATGTGATTTTTTTTTATTTTTTTTAAAGCAACCTCTATTTAACCTAGAAAGAGTTGCAGAATAAACAAATAATGCTTCGTAAAAGAAGCAGAACTCACTTTGATATGTTTCCTAACCACATCAGTCCTTTGTAGTCTCTGATCCTCTGGAATTCCTATTTCCTCCCAGATGTCCTTCAACCGGTTAAGGGCTCGATTCAGACATTCTACCGACTCCGCAGCATGGATTTCACTGTACAGGGAGAGAAAAATTAGGTGCAGGCGACAGCATGTCACTTAAATATGCTGTTAAATAGGAATGCTGCCGCCTGTAACTACGGGAAAGAGTACAGATTAGGTTCACGCTGTCTATGGATTATTACGGATCATTTTGTGTGCAAAAGAACAAATGAGCCGAGTAGGTTTTTGTCTAAGGTTTCAAAATGGCAAGTAGCTAACGATGTAGGAAGTTGGCCAAACTGTTATCTACATAACGTTAAACTGGTTGATTTGACTAGGTATTGGTTTGCCAAAACAGCCCAACTAACGTTAGTTAGCTAAACTAGCGACTGCATTTAAAATACATGTCTCGCCAGTTCATTTTTACATAGCTACTTGTGATAATATATTGTAACGTTGGTGATTGAACTCGTTACTGTATTATTTTGATATCAAACCAAACAAATGGTGGAAAACAACAAAACGACTAACTTGCATGACAAGTAAACTTAGCTATTACCGATAGGTTACAACAGCTAACTTTACAGCAGCACCTTGAGACAATATGTGACCTTGGTTAGTCTTTGCTAACTAACTAAATATGTTACTCTCGTTAAGAGCTACTTTACTGTAATTAGCGATCCAGCTAACTGTAGCTAGCTACCGACGTAACATAGCAACAACATACGAAGACATCATCCCAAACACAGAAAATATTTGTTGACCAACCTCCTCCTCATGGTCACGGTCCACCGAAAAAAGACAACACAGGTTAAATAAATGAAAATAAAAAAATGTGTTGGCTAAAATAGGTTTCTTTAATTAAAACACACTGAAACCACATAAAGATTGTAGTTTCTAGCTATATCGAAGCGTCCTCTGTCTGTCCGCTGCTTCCGCGACTCGGTTCAAATTCTTCACCGAAACTCTGCTCCTCTTCCCCATTGGCCGACACAGAGAAAACGTCACAAAAACAGGTTTCTATGCGCGGAAGTCCTTAATGAATCAAGAGGTCACCTTTTGTACAGGTGATTAAGTGGATCAGAATAGATTAATATTTACCATGATTAAATCATATATATACAATACCAGTCAAAACCACACCTACTCATTCAAGGTTTTTAAAAATATATATTTATCATATTCATCCATACTGTGTGTGTCCCATCATTGCAGATAATTTATAACAAATTTATAAAGTATATGTTTTATAAACTCATGAGCACCAGCCAGCGAATTAGCCTGAACAATTACTTAATGTCACACTCTTGTGGCGAAGAAATGTAATACACCTAGAATGTACCTACATATTTTCCTAAACTAACTAAACCAGGCTAATACGCTTTCCTGGAGTTTATAAAACATATACATTTGTCATAAATTACCTGCAGTGATGGGACACACACAGTATGGACGAATGTTCAGTAGTCAAAGGGATATAAATAGCACTCCTAAAGAAGATGCATTTTTGAGTAAGGTTGTCTCACAACCGGCCGTGATCGGGAGTACCATAGACAATGTAAACACACTGATCTACCAGCAGATGGCATAATGCCCATTTTATACAGGAATTTATCAACTTAATTACAACGTTACTGTTGAGGCATTAACTACTGTAATTTACCGAAACTAAAAAGGTATTGAGACGTGTCTCAGAACTACACCTCAAAAACGGACCTGTGATGGCTTTACTTTTCATCAACAACCGACGTGATCAGATAGAGGATGAGTCAGATAATAACATAACAGAGAAACAGAATGATTGCTGTAACTATGCGCCTCTTCTTTACTCAGTCATGATACACTGATGTTGAAATTGTTTGAGGTTTCGATCTTTTCTTCCATTCCCACTGACACATTTTCCTGGAACTAAGAGCATATGTAAAAAATATACTTTATTTTTTTTTCTTCCCATCACAGACACAAAGATAGAGTCAAGAGTTAAGATAATGTAACACGTGACACACGACGACTTGTTAAGTAAATAAATAAACATGGAATATGCAAACACCAATAACAAAAATCTAAACATCGACATGTTTAATGTTACCTGATTGTTTCTGGGGTATCATTTTAAATGTAATGAAATACAATCACAGTAGACAGTCATTATTGTCCTATTTTCAAGACATTAGCAGTGAGGTTAGGCCTACTCCCAAAGCCTGTAATACAGTGGCATTACATTAACAATCTCTGGTACTCCTAGTGAGGGTAGTGCCTCCTCTCTGTAGTCGAGACTTTCCTCAGTACCTCCGGACTGAACTGGTAGGTCAGTTTCTTCTTGACCTTTCTGATTTCTCCAGTCTTGCCGTAGTTCCGCAGGGCCCTGGCCATCTTCTGATATGTCATCCTCTTCCTGTTCCCTTTCTGCGTGCCCCAGCGATTGGCCAGAGTCTCCTTGTTTTTAGAGGAGAACTGGAAGATTCCTTTCTCTCTGTCCACCCACCACATACTGTCCTTCATGTCTCCGTTCTTCAGCATGTCCAGGAGGAACTGGTACAGCCGGATCTTCCTCTTGTTACCTGGATAGAGAGATATGAATGATATTTTACATGAATTTCATAATGGCAGAATTAATTCATTTCTATGGCTATTGTTGGATCATGTTAAAGGCTATTAGCAAGTGTGTGATCCCTGTATGTAATAGCCACCCAACAGATTTCTCCCCTGTAATGCTACTGTACTCAGTCTCACGTGGAAGACTTATGTTTCACAAACGAATGAAAAGGATTAAGTCAATCAGTAAAGTAAGTCACTTCATTCATTAAGTCAGTCAGCACTCACCGGAGTCTCCCCCAAAAGGGACATGGTCTCCATAGTCCTCTTCTTCACCCTCAGATACCTCCAGTGGGGGACTGTGGCCCACAGGTTCCTCCTCCTCTGAGCAGTAGTAACTAGGGGACACAGGGGCCTGTTGCTGGTAATACACTGTGTGGTTGTAGTACGGCATCTGTACAGAGGAAAATACATGTAATTTGTCGTCATGATCCATTGTTGTACTGTATGTTTTGTTTAGCATTTATATGACATAGTACACACATTTCAGGGACCCATTTGTCGCACAACTTCTGGCAGAAAGTATGCGAAACCTACACATAGCCTCTTCATCCAGGTAGTCCCATTGAGATCAAATAACTTGTTTCACTAAAGGAGCCCTGTCTGGCCATAAGAGAATTGTGCTTGATCAGTTATCGCTCTGACTTTGTGTGATCACACGCACATCATAGGAGGTAGGTGGCACCTTCATTTGGGGAGGATGTGCTCGGGGTAATGGCTAGAGCAGAATGAGAGGAATGGTATCAAACACATCAAAACACATGGTTTCCATTGGTTTCCATGCGTTTGATTCCATTCGCTCCAGCTATTATTATGTCATCGTGTATCTGTTCATCCCCCCAGCAACCTCCTCTATTGCACATACAGTTGAAGTCGGAGGATTACATACACCTCAGCCAAATACATTTAAACTCAGTTTTTCACAATTCCTGACCATTTAATCGTAGTAGAAATTCCCTGTTTTAGGTCAGTTAGGATCACCACTTTATTTTAAGAATGTGACAATGTCAGAATAATAGTAAGAGAGAATGATTTATTTAAGCTTTTTTTTATATCATTACATTCCCAGTGGGTCAGATGCTTGGGGTCATTATCCATTTGGAAGACCCATTTGCGACCAAGTTTTAACTTCCTGACTGATGTCTTGAGATGTTCCTTCAATATATTGACATAATTTCCCCTTCCTCGTGATGCCATCTATTTTGTGAAGTGCACCAGTCCCTCCTGCAGCAAAGCAACCCACAACATGATGCTGTCACCCCCGTGCTTCACGGTTGGGATGGTATTGTTCGGCCTACAAGCCTCCCCCTTTTTCCTCCAAGCATAACGATGGTCATTATGGCCAAACAGTTCTATTTTTGTTTCATCAGACGAGAGAACATTTCTCCAAAAAGTGTGATATTTGTCCCCATGTGCAGTTGCAAACCATAGTCTGGCTTTTTATGGTGGTTTTGGAGCAGTGGCTTCTTCCTTGCTGAGTGACCTTTCAGGTTATGTTGATATAGGACTCGTTTTTACTGTGGATATAGATACTTTTGTACCCGTTTCCTCCAGCATCTTCACAAGGTCCTTTGCTGTTGTTCTGGGATTGATTTGCACTTTTCACACCAAAGTACGTTCATCTCTAGGAGACAGAACACGTCTCCTTCCTTAGCGGTATGACGGCTGCGTGGTCCCATGGTGTTTATACTTGTGTACTATTGTTTGTACATATGAATGTGATACCTTCAGGCATTTGGAAATTGCTCCCAAGGATGAACCAGACTTGTGGAGGTCTACAATTTTTTTTCTGAGGTCTTGGCTGATTTCTTATAATTTTCCCATGATGTCAAGCAAAGAGGCACTGAGTTTGAAGGTAGGCCTTGAAATACATCCACAGGTACACCTACAATTGACTCAGATGATGTCAATTAGCCTTTCAGAAGCTTCTAAAGCCATAGCATCATTTTCTGGAATTTTCCAAGCTGTTTAAAGGCACAGTCAACTTAGTGCATGTAAACTTCTGACCCTCCTGGAATTGTGATACAGTGAATTATAAGTTAAATAATCTGTCTGTAAACTTGTGTCATGCACAACGTAGATGTCCTAACCGACTTGCCAAAACTATAGTTTGTTAACAAGAAATTTGTGGAGTGGTTGAAAAAACGAGTTTTAATGACTCCAACCTAAGTGCATGTAAACTTCACCTGTACATCTACTGTGTAAATAAACGTTGCTTGGAGACCAAAGGATTGTATTAGTTTGGAAATGTCAAAATGGTCGTATTTCCCTGAAAGAGAAAGTAGTGTAAGGTCAACTAAATAGATGGGCGTATTTCCCTGAAAGAGAAAGTAGTGAAAGGTCTAAATCTAAAAACAATTGACAATGTCAAAATGCTAAGTATTTAGACACCTTGGCTTTTTCCACATTTTGTTACGTTACAGTCTTATTCTGAAACTGATTAAATCGCCCCCCCCCCCTCGTCAATCTATACACAATACCCCATAATGACAATAATGACAGTTTAGAAATGTTTGCTAATTTATCAAAAAATAAACTGAAATATCACATTTACATAAGTATTCAGACCCTTTACTCAGTACTTTGTTTCTCCCATTCTTCTCTGCAGATCCTCTCAAGCTCTGTCAGGTTGGATGGGGAGCGTCGCTGCACAGCTATTTTCAGGTCTCTCCAGAGATGTTCGATCAGGTTCAATTCCAGGCTCTGGCTGGGTCACTCAAGGACATTGAGAGACTTGTCCCAATGCCACTCCTGCGTTGTCTTGGCTGTGTGCTTAGGGGGGGCGACACCTTCCTGTTGGAAGGTGAACCGTCACCCCAGTCTGAGGTCCTGAGCGCTCTGGAGCAGGTTTTCATCAAGGATCTCTCTGTACCCTGACTAGTCTCCCAGTCCCTGCCACTGAAAAACATCCCCATAGCATGATGCTCCCACCACCATGCTTCACCGTAGGGATGGTACCAGGTTTCCTCCAGACGTGTCACCTCCCTGACGTGTCACCTCCCAAGGCCCTTCTCCCTGATTGCTCAGTTTGGCCAGCTGTCGGAAGAGTCTTGGTGGTTCCAAACTTTTTCCATTAAATAATGATGGAGGCCACTGTGTTCTTGGAGACTTTTCAATGCGGCAGACATTTTTTCTTACCCTTCCCCAGATCTGTGCCTCGACACAACCCCGTCTCGGAGCTCTTGTCTTGGTTTTTGCTCTGACATGCACTGTCAGACTGTGGGACCTTATATAGACAGGTGTGTGCCTTTCCAAATCATGTCCAATCAATTGAATTTACCACAGGTGGACCTCCAATCAAGTTGCAGTAACATCTCAAGGATGATCAATGGAAACAGGATGCACCGGAACTTAATTTCGAGTCCCATAGCAAAAGGTCTGAATACTTATGTAAATAAGGTATTTCTGTTTTTTATTTTTAAAACATTTGCAACCATTTCGAATAACCTGTTTTTGCTTTGGCATCATGGGGTATTGTGTGTAGATTGCTGAGGACTTTTATTTATTTAATCCATTTTAGAATAAGGTTGTAACGTAACAACATTTGGAAAAAGTCAATTTAGTTTGATTTAGTTGTTGATTTTTACATTTACAGATGTAGGATCTTAATTTGATCACCCCGTTTTTTGCAGCAAGTTTCAACCCCTACAAAAAAAATGTCCATTCATTATGATCCATACAGTAGTGAAGGGTTCACAGCAAAGCTGTTAAATCTATTGTTAATCTTAGATATTTTTTTCCCCTTGACATGGTCAAATAACTCATGTATAGATTGCTAACTTATTTTCTAATTTGGCACACAGAAACTAGAGCCCATGAGTAACTTGGTCAAAAAGAATGATTGGTTTATAGGTGTCACTGTTATAAGTAATCTCACTTAATCTCTCATATCTGCCACCACGTTTTACCTAGAGACATTAAACTTTGTATTTTAGGCGTCTTTCCGCGTACTGGACACATTTTCCTCAAGGACCCATAGGGTCTGTCAGGATATATTTTCTTCCATCTTGGACATTTTTGAAAAACTTTGAAAAACGTATTCTCATGAACCATAAGTCCAAATAACACCATGTAGGCTCTTGGTTCAGTATGTAGGCTCTTGGTTCAGTATGTAGGCCTCTTGGTTCAGTATGTAGGCTCTTATTTCAGTATGTAGGCCTCTTGGTTCAGTATGTAGGCCTCTTGGTTCAGTATGTAGGCCTCTTGGTTCAGTATGTAGGCCTCTTGGTTCAGTATGTAGGCCTCTTGGCTCAGTATGTAGGCCCCTTGGCTCAGTATGTAGGCCTCTTGGCTCAGTATGTAGGCCTCTTGGCTCAGTATGTAGGGCCCTTGGCTCAGTATGTAGGGCCCTTGGTTCAGTATGTAGGCCTCTTGGCTCAGTATGTAGGCCTCTTGGCTCAGTATGTAGGCCTCTTGGTTCAGTATGTAGGCCTCTTGGCTCAGTATGTAGGCCTCTTGGCTCAGTATGTAGGCCTCTTGGCTCAGTATGTAGGCCTCTTGGTTCAGTATGTAGGCCTCTTGGCTCAGAATGTAGGCCCCTTGGCTCAGTATGTAGGCCTCTTGTCTCAGTATGTAGGCCTCTTGGCTCAGTATGTAGGGCCCTTTGTTCAGTATGTAGGCCTCTTGGTTCAGTATGTAGGCCTCTTGGTTCAGTATGTAGGCCTCTTGGTTCAGTATGTAGGCCTCTTGGCTCAGTATGTAGGCCTCTTGGCTCAGTATGTTGGCCTCTTGGTTCAGTATGTAGGGCCCTTGGAACAGTATGTAGGGCCCTTGGAACAGTATGTAGGGCCCTTGGAACAGTATGTAGGGCCCTTGGAACAGTATGTAGGGCCCTTGGTACAGTATCTACCAATCCAGTGTTTTACTTGCTATATTGTATTTACTTCGCCACCATGGCCTTTCATTTGCTCACATCGTATATAGACTTATTTTTCTACTGTATGTTTGTTTTACTCCATGTGCAACTCTGTGTTGTTGTATGTGTCGAACTGCTTTGGGGGATCCTAATAAAATACTAAATAGACCCAATGAATTAGCCTCTAATGAATTTGAAAATGATTAGTTGCTGCATGCAAAGTCGACCACGCTACACCATGTCACACCAGGGCTAAAATAACTGAACCGATGAACATGAGCCCAAGAAATTTGGTATGTAAACCTTTTACAGTACCAGTCAAAAGTTTGTACACGCCTACTCATTCAAAGGGTTTTCTTTATTTTTTACTATTTTCTACATTGTAGAATAATAGTGAAGACATCAAAACAATGAAATAACACATATGGAATCATGTAGTGACCCCCCCCAAAAAAGTGTTTTTTCAAAGTAGTCACCCTTTGCCTTGATGACAGCTTTGCACACTCTTGGCATTCTCTCAACCAGCTTCATGAGGTAGTCACCTGGAATGCATTTCAATCAACAGGTGTGCCTTGTTAAAAGAGTCTATTGAAATATTTTGGAAGGCTAATTTGGAGTGTACCAACTGATATTTAAATCATTTACACAAGTCCCAGAATTCAAAGATGACCACAATATATCAGTACACAAATGTTGAAAATATTTCACAAATCTTAACATAAACCATTAGTCAAATTGACCCCAGAATTGGTTTATAAACTCAATAATTTAAAGGTCAACTCCAATCAAAAATGATATTTTGGTACCCCCCCCCCAGTAGTCCACTGTTGATAGAGTCCCAAAATGTTTTGCATGTCAGCAGTCAAGTTTTCAAGATATTGGACTTTTAAGAGGCAAAGTGTCACTTGTGACATCACGATGATGCAAAATGTGTGACACTTTGCATCTTGAAAAGTCTAATAACTTGAAAACTTAATTTGTTTTTGAGTGGATTTTTCCTTTAAGTAATAACTATAGGAATGATTACCTGCTGCATTCAAAGATAACCAACTGAAAGCACTAGACCGAACGTAATTTACGTCTTCCTTGAGGTATCGAGAGATAAACATGGTAATGCTTTCACTGATTGAACATAAAGGAAGATCGTTCCTACATGATAGAGTGCTTTGCTTTGTTAATCCAACTGATCTCGTGTCCTTTCTGTCATCCTGTGAACCCCGTTCATTGCTGGTCGCAGCTATTATTTTCCTGCTGTGAGAATCCCCCCCATCACCCCCCCCCCCCCCCTCCCCCACCCCACGTCACACACACTGCTGTGCCTCAGATTATGTGTCAATAGCAAGGTTGAGTAAATGAGGTGTAGCCTAGGCTATCCACAGCCCAGCGGTTGGTGGTGAGTGTACTCTATTCTACTGCGCTCTACTCACAAGGCTATTGGTTGTGGCTAAAATGGTTCCTCACTCAGGAAAAGCACATTGTTGAGCAATCCTGTAGCTGCTTTCTGTAGACAACAGTGTAGGCTATTACATAACATCCAGTCACCTCGGTGTCCTCCCTCTCAAAGACAAAAGAGTATTATCTCTAGATATTGTATATTGTTGATATTGGTATTGTGTACCACTATAGTCTAAATGCCCTGTGAATCATTGCAATGTGTGTGCTATGTGTTAGGATCGCTGTTAAACATTTAATTTATGCCCATTACACATTTCTATTATTTTACGTGTTCTATATTTTTCACAGCTACCACACTCATCAGAAATACTGATTTCATTATACATTTTACTTGTCAAGATGATCAGAGACAGAGTTGGACTAACCTGTGGGGATAGGGGTCCCAGTCCTGGGTCTACTAGAGTTGGACTAGCCTGTGGGGATAGGGGTCCCAGTCCTGGGTCTACTAGAGTTGGACTAACCTGTGGGGTTAGGGGTCCCAGTCCTGGGTCTACTAGAGTTGGACTAGCCTGTGGGGTTAAGGGTTCGAGTCCTGGGTTTACTAGAGTTGGACTAACCTGTGGGGTTAGGGGTCCCAGTCCTGGGTCTACTAGAGTTGGACTAACCTGTGGGGTTAGAGGTCCCAGTCCTGGGTTTACTAGAGTTGGACTAACCTGTGGGGTTAGGGGTCCCAGTCCTGGGTCTACTAGAGTTGGACTAGCCTGTGGGGTTAGGGGTCCCAGTCCTGGGTCTACTAGAGTTGGACTAACCTGTGGGGTTAAGGGTCCCAGTCCTGGGTCTACTAGAGTTGGACTAACCTGTGGGGTTAGGGGTCCCAGTCCTGGGTCTACTAGAGTTGAACTAACCTGTGGGGTTAAGGGTCCCAGTCCTGGGTCTACTAGAGTTGGACTAACCTGTGGGGTTAAGGGTCCCAGTCCTGGGTCTACTAGAGTTGGACTAACCTGTGGGGTTAGGGGTCCCAGTCCTGGGTTTACTAGAGTTGGACTAACCTGTGGGGTTAGGGGTCCCAGTCCTGGGTCTACTAGAGTTGGACTAACCTGTGGGGTTAGGGGTCCCAGTCCTGGGTCTACTAGAGTTGGACTAACCTGTGGGGTTAGGGGTCCCAGTCCTGGGTCTACTAGAGTTGGACTAACCTGTGGGATTAGGGGTCCCAGTCCTGGGTTTACTAGAGTCGGACTAACCTGTGGGATTAGGGGTCCCAGTCCTGGGTCTACTAGAGTTGGACTAACCTGTGGGATTAGGGGTCCCAATCCTGGGTTTACTAGAGTTGGACTAACCTGTGGGATTAGGGGTCCCAGTCCTGGGTTTACTAGAGTCGGACTAACCTGTGGGATTAGGGGTCCCAGTCCTGGGTCTACTAGAGTTGGACTAACCTGTGGGGTTAGGGGTCCCAGTCCTGGGTCTACTAGAGTTGGACTAACCTGTGGGATTAGGGGTCCCAGTCCTGGGTCTACTAGAGTTGGACTAACCTGTGTGGTTAAGGGTCCCAGTCCTGGGTTTACTAGAGTTGGACTAACCTGTGGGGTTAGGGGTCTCAGTCCTGGGTCTACTAGAGTTGGACTAGCCTGTGGGGTTAAGGGTCCCAGTCCTGGGTTTACTAGAGTTGGACTAACCTGTGGGGTTAGGGGTCTCAGTCCTGGGTCTACTAGAGTTGGACTAACCTGTGGGGTTAGGGGTCCCAGTCCCACGTCTACTAGAGTTGGACTAGCCTGTGGGGTTAGGGGTCCCAGTCCTGGGTCTACTAGAGTTGGACTAGCCTGTGGGGTTAGGGGTATGAGTCCTGGGTCTACTAGAGTTGGACTAGCCTGTGGGGTTAAGGGTTCGAGTCCTGGGTTTACTAGAGTTGGACTAACCTGTGGGGTTAGGGGTCCCAGTCCTGGGTCTACTAGAGTTGGACTAACCTGTGGGTTTAGGGGTCCCAGTCCTGTGGGATTAGGGGTCCCAGTCCTGGGTCTACTAGAGTTGGACTAACCTGTGGGGTTAAGGGGTCCCAGTCCTGGGTCTACTAGAGTTGGACTAACCTGTGGGGTTAGGGGTCCCAGTCCTGGGTCTACTAGAGTTGGGCTAACCTGTGGGGTTAGGGGTCCCAGTCCTGGGTCTACTAGAGTTGGACTAACCTGTGAGGTTAAGGTTAGGGGTCCCAGTCCTGGGTCAACTAGAGTTGAACTAACCTGTGAGGTTAGGGTTAGGGGTCCCAGTCCTGGGTCTGCTAGTGGCAGGTGGAGGGTGTCGGTATCGGGGTAGCGATAAGGGTGGAGGAGCTGTTGGGAATGGACACTCTGGAGCTCTGTCAGATGATTCCCTTGTGAGGAGATTTCCAACATGTCACTCTGATGCATGCCCCTGTCAGAGTGGTACTCCCAGCCATGCTCTGAACCATAAGAGAGACATCAATAAGCCTCGTTATAAACATTATAAACATTATAAAGGCTCATACATGCTACATGCTAATAATGAGTTATAAAGAATTATACCTGCAGGCTTTATAGAGAGACTGCCCATAAAAACAACTTCTCATTTTGAATAATGTCTATGTGGCAGAAACATTCATTCCAGTGTCAAAATGACTACGAAGTGTAAATAGGATAATTTCCCCTATAAAATCAGTCTCGTCCAAAACGGAGATTTGCGAGATGTTAGGTAAATTATATATCATGAAATGAAGGGTGTATTTCTATACTACCCATAAGGCCATAGCTGGCAGCACCCAAGTAATCATGCCCATGGTCAATGTGGTTTAACATTTGAGATCCCTGTTGGGCTAGGGACCATCAATAATTTGCACAATGTACACTAACAATATTTTAAAAGATCAATAGCTCCAAATTTCAATGATTTAAAAACCTCAAAACAACTGTACATTTTAGAAATTAATTTACAAATATTGAAAGCATTTAATGAGACAACTAAAAGATGTGCAACATTGTCCCATTTCTATTGTGTAATTTATTGATGGTCCCTAACAATCCCCAGAGATAGGTTTTCCAAAGTGAAACCAATTTTGCCATGGTCGAACACCAGCCGGGCTGAAGCTAATTGGCAAAAAATAATTTGGCTAACTCTTCCCACCTGCGACCACACAAACGAGACACCCACATCAAACCACACCCCGAAACCAACTCTCGTTTGAATTCAGTCATGACCGCTTGCATGTAACCTTCATTTATTTTTATTGTATACTTCTTGAATTGACTGAATTGAAATAGAATTGACCCCAACCCCGTTGGACAGCTTTTCAATCTTTAACACGTGAAACGTTACCACTATTACTCATCGAGTGTATTTGCCACTCACCATCGTGAAGTTCTCCGACATTGGTGAGATATGAGTATAACTCCGCTGGTGATCGATAAATCTCAGGATCATATGGGATTATTTCTTCAGATGCCTTTTGTAAAAGAAAGATCAGAACATTTTATACACACCAAAAAAATGAAGGTAGATAGAAAAAGTTTGCCTAATGTGTTTCAAAGAATAGGTATCCGCATATACTAGGCCAAGTACATATCTTACTAGTGAGATATACTGTAATACACATCTCATTAGATATAACTACAGAGTTCATCATATATTTTACAAATTCATAATGAACATTTTGTAAATCTGGAAAATGTACTCACATTTGATCAGTGGTGTAAAGTACTTAAGTAAAAATACTTTAAACTACTACTTAAGTACTCTTTAATTGGGTATCTGTACGTTACTATTTATATTTTTGACAACTTTGACTTTTACTCCACTACATTCCAAAAGAAAATAATGTACTTTTAACTCCATACATTTTCCCCTGACATCCAGCAGTACTCTGATCTGGACTCACTAAACACAAATGCTTCATTTGTAAATTATGTCTGAGTGTTGGCGTGTGACCCTGACTGTCCGGACATTAAAAAACATGAACATCTTACCGTCTGGTTTGACTGATGTAAGGAATTTGAAATGATTTATACTTGTTACTTTTGATACTTCAGTATATTTAAAATCAAATTATTTTAGACTTTTTCTCAAGTAGTATTTTACTGGGTGACTTTTACTTTAGTCATTTTCTGATAAGGTATCTTTACTTTTACTCAAGTATGACAATTGGGTACTTTTCCCACCGATTTATATACAATGTAGCACATTTTATTTTCATATGTACTAATCTCCCAGCCACATTAGTAAAAAACAAGAGATCATACAATACTCACAAAGGACATGATGACTTTCAAAAACACAGTTATAATCCCAAAAAAATGGAGAAATATCCTTTTGACTTAATTCCCATTAATTTTGATTGAATTTCTGATGGAAGTCGTTTAGTCGAATATTACAGTTGACCACTATCAGACCAAAACTACGCAGAGAGTATTAAACCAAGACCATAATATACTTTCACTTTTTTTCATCTTCGGTCTGATTGTCACTCAGTTCCTGAGTTCCTGAAAGTTGTTGATTTGTCAGAGGATGTGAACCAATCATATTCACATTCGTGAGTTTGGTCTCACTGTTTTCAGCCTCTGGTTTTAACAATGGGTCAACCTATCTTTCAGGATTTTAACTATTATATTTGTTTTAAAAGCACTACAATAATTGTCTTTCAAGCCTGTGAAAGATGAAAAAGAAATTCCCAAGATATGTCACTGTGTTTTATTTCACCAAGATATGTCAGTGTTTTATTTCACCAAGATATGTCACTGTGTTTTATTTCACCAAGATATGTCACTCTGTTTTATTTCACTGTATTTATTTGTATTGACTGATATTACGCTCATATTTGTCACCAAATGTTCCATGGTCTCTTTCGTTGCTAATCCTAAAAAAATATTTAAAGCGATCTATAAAATATTATTGATATGCAGTCCAGGGTGAAAGGAATAGTTTTTTTGTAGATGTTTTTACTTGTGGGAGAGTTATAACAAACCTACTCTATATAGTTATAACATACCTACTGTACATAGTTATAACAGACCTACTGTACATAGTGAAAACATACCTACTGTACATAGTGAAAACAGACCTACTGTAAATATTGATAACAGACCTACTGTACATAGTTATAACAGACCTGCTGTATATAGTTATAACAGACCTACTGTACATAGTTATAACAGACCTACTGCACATAGTTATAACAGACCTACTGTATATAGTTATAACAGACCTACTGTATATAGTTATAACAGACCTACTGTATATAGTTATAGCAGACCTACTGTATATAGTTATAACAGACCTACTGTATATAGTTATAACAGACCTACTGTATATAGTTATAACAGACCTACTGTATATAGTTATAACAGACCTAACAGACCTACTGTATATAGTTATAACAGACCTAACAGACCTACTGTATATAGTTATAACAGACCTACTGTACATAGTTATAACAGACCTACTGTACATAGTTATAACAGACCTACTGTATATAGTTATAACAGACCTAACAGACCTACTGTATATAGTTATAACAGACCTAACAGACCTACTGTATATAGTTATAACAGACCTACTGCATATAGTTATGACAGACCTAACAGACCTACTGTATATAGTTATAACAGACCTACTGTATTGTTATAACAGACCTACTGTATTGTTATAACAGACCTACTGTATTGTTATAACAGACCTACTGTACATAGTTATAACAGACCTACTGTATATAGTTATGACAGACCTAACATACCTACTGTATATAGTTATAACAGACCTACTGTACATAGTTATAACAGACCTACTGTACATAGTTATAACAGACCTAACAGACCTACTGTATATAGTTATAACAGACCTACTGCATATAGTTATGACAGACCTAACAGACCTACTGTATATAGTTATAACAGACCTACTGTATTGTTATAACAGACCTACTGTATTGTTATAACAGACCTACTGTATTGTTATAACAGACCTACTGTACATAGTTATAACAGACCTACTGTATATAGTTATGACAGACCTAACATACCTACTGTATATAGTTATAACAGACCTACTGTACATAGTTATAACAGACCTACTGTACATAGTTATAACAGACCTAACAGACCTACTGTATATAGTTATAACAGACCTACTGTATATAGTTATGACAGACCTAACAGACCTACTGTATATAGTTATAACAGACCTACTGTATTGTTATAACAGACCTACTGTATTGTTATAACAGACCTACTGTACATAGTTATAACAGACCTACTGTACATAGTTATAACAGACCTAACAGACCTACTGTATATAGTTATAACAGACCTACTGCATATAGTTATGACAGACCTAACAGACCTACTGTATATAGTTATAACAGACCTACTGTATTGTTATAACAGACCTACTGTATTGTTATAACAGACCTACTGTATTGTTATAACAGACCTACTGTACATAGTTATAACAGACCTACTGTATATAGTTATGACAGACCTAACATACCTACTGTATATAGTTATAACAGACCTACTGTACATAGTTATAACAGACCTACTGTACATAGTTATAACAGACCTAACAGACCTACTGTATATAGTTATAACAGACCTACTGTATATAGTTATGACAGACCTAACAGACCTACTGTATATAGTTATAACAGACCTACTGTATTGTTATAACAGACCTACTGTATTGTTATAACAGACCTACTGTACATAGTTATAACAGACCTACTGTACATAGTTATAACAGACCTACTGTATATAGTTATGAAAGACCTAACAGACCTACTGTATATCGTTATAACATACCTAACAGACCTACTGTATATAGTTATAACAGACCTACTGTATATAGTTATAACATACCTACTGTATATAGTTATAACAGACCTACTGTATATAGTTATAACATACCTACTGTATTGTTATAACAGACCTACTGTACATAGTTATAACAGACCTACTGTATATAGTTATAACAGACCTACTGTATATCGTTATAACATACCTAACAGACCTACTATATATAGTTATAAAAGACCTAACAGACCTACTGCATATAGTTATAAAATACCTACTGTACATAGTTATAACAGACCTACTGTATATAGTTATAACATACCTAACAGACCTACTGTATATCGTTATAACATACCTAACAGACCTACTATATATAGTTATAAAAGACCTAACAGACCTACTGCATATAGTTATAAAATACCTACTGTACATAGTTATAACAGACCTACTGTACATAGTTATAACAGACCTAACAGACCTACTGTATATAGTTATAACAGACCTACTGTATATTGTTATAACAGACCTACTGTATATTGTTATAACAGACCTACTGTATATAGTTATAACAGACCTACTGTGTATAGTTATAACAGACCTACTGTATATAGTTATAACAGACCTACTGTGTATAGTTATAACAGACCTACTGTATATAGTTATAACAGACCTACTGTGTATAGTTATAACAGACCTACTGTATATTGTTATAACAGACCTACTGTATATAGTTATAACAGACCTACTGTACATAGTTATAACAGACCTACTGTATATAGTTATAACAGACCTACTGTATATAGTTATAACAGACCTACTGTACATAGTTATAACAGACCTACTGTACATAGTTATTACAGACCTACTGCATATAGTTATAACATACCTACTGTATATAGTTATAACATACCTAACAGACCTACTGTATATCGTTATAACATACCTAACAGACCTACTATATCATTATAACAGACCCACTGTATATAGTTATAACAGACCTACTGTACATAGTTATAACAGACCTACTGTACATAGTTATAACAGACCTACTGTACGTGATATCCGTATTTGAGAGATGTCTCAACCAGATTAGAGGTTACTGTTGAAGAGGTTTGACAGATATCTCAACCAGATAAGAGGTTACTGTTGAAGAGGTGTGAGAGATATCTCAACCAGATAAGAGGTTATTGTTGGAGAGGTGTGAGAGATATCTCAACCAGATAAGAGGTTACTGTTGAAGAGGTTTGAGAGATGTCTCAACCAGATAAGAGGTTACTGTTGAAGAGGTTTGAGAGATATCTCAACCAGATAAGAGGTTACTGTTGAAGAGGTTTGAGAGATATCTCAACCAGATTAGAGGTTATTGTTGAAGAGGTGTGAGAGATATCTCAACCAGATAAGAGGTTACTGTTGAAGAGGTGTGAGAGATATCTCAACCAGATAAGAGGTTACTGTTGAAGAGGTGTGAGAGATATCTCAACCAGATAAGAGGTTACTGTTGAAGAGGTTTGAG